>NC_053517.1:66930467-67282967 GCF_016920715.1 Anopheles arabiensis | reverse complement strand
ACTGAACGAACATTTAGAGTCGGTTGTCGCAAGTGCTTCTAGAACGCTGGGTCTTATATGTAGACTTACCAGAGATTTTCGTGATCCACTTTGCCTCAAGTCACTTTATTGTTCTTTAGTTAGATCAACATTGGAATACGCTTCTGTGGTCGTTGGTCCAGTCCGTTCTGGATGGATCTTAAGATTTGAAAAGGTCCAAAAGCGTTTCACTAGGTTCGTTTTTCGACGAATGGCTGGCCCCAATGCCGCTATGCCCAGCTACGAATCTCGCTGCAATTTGCTAGGTCTGGAATCCCTGGAAGTAAGACGCTCCCAAGCGCGCGTCCTTTTCATCGGACGCATGCTCAATGGGCTTATTGATGCTCCCACTCTCCTTGAGAAGATTGGCTTGTACGCACCCTCCAGAAATTTAAGGGCACGTAGCACACTAAACATGGTTTCTCGTCCCACCACATTTAGTTCAAACGAGCCTCTTCTCCTGTGTGTTCACACTTTTAATACTAGCACAGATCATCCCCCACCCCGTTTATAATCCTTTATAATCCTTTTCCGGATAAGTAAGTAAGTAAGTAATCCTTTTCCCTTATACTCTTCCCTATCCTCTTCATTTTCTCATCCTCTTTTTTCCGGCTATCATATCTAATATTATTTACTCTTGTAGCATGCACATGCACATGCTATACTGTTTTAAATCAGTTCACACAAATTTCTTATTACACTTAATAAACACAAAATTGTCAATACAACACAACACACAAAAAGACCAAATTCCAACCACTCAAGATATCAACACAACCCAAACCACATAAATAACCTTACATCAGGAATTGTGAGTCAGCAGAAAAACCCTTATCCAAAAACACTTAAAAAACACACAAGCGACACACAACCCCGGAGGTGCGAAAAAAACCTTACCCAGCACAAAACGCTTCAAGTGGATAAAGCGTAAAAACACAGCATTGCATAATAGCAACCAACAGTTAATAAATAATGAAATAGGAGACACCGTACCTCGTGTGTACAAACAGAACCGTAAGCGTAGGAAACAAAACACCGCGTAAGCGTCAGAACCCAGAACTGACCTTACATAATAATTGCAACCATATGTTAACCGAAAAACCTAACCCTCAGCATAACGGAAATCAAACAGAAAACGAAAGTAAACGCAAAATCGAATTGAAGAGAAAAGTACCGTATAAATAAAGATGTAAGATGAGACCAGACACAGACATTCGGAGACAGTGAAAGTCACAGTTACGCACAGTACGTGCAGTTGTAAGGTGGTGCTGCTAAGTCTTGGTCGGCCAAGTCTCGATTTGCAAACTAAGTGAAATGTGTAGTTAAATTCAGTTATGTTTGTCCTCTACCTGAAACATTGGTGATATTCAGGAAACATCCGAAAACTCCACCCCTCGTGTTTTAAAAGTATTCCTAGAGTGAGATGCCTAAATTGTCGAATTACCCGTCGCGTACGAACCAACCTATTACACTCTTCTTTTCTTACGTTTGTATTTTAATCTAATATTTGTTTATCATGTGCTCAAAAGTTCGCTTTAGTTTTAGGAATTTAGATAGGTTAAGTTAGGAATTAGTTAGATTTAGGAATTGTGAAACCATCAGGCTGACAATTTGAATAAACTTGAAATGAAATGAAATGAAATTAAATGACTGTAGTGTACGTGTCTTGTGTTTTGTGTTGTGTATGAAACGTGTGCAGTATGCAATTATATGTACCAATTTGGTGTAGGACGACGACAAACTGAACCAATGGTGAGTGGTTTGTATACTTGCAACTACAGCACTCACCTGACGAATTTCCATATCCGTTTCAGCAGTCAGTGATGGATTTGACATTGGCCATTTGGAGGGGGATAGCGCCAACCATTCAGGACCACAGCTCCAAATCGATCCTTTTAGCATTTCAGCTGCTGACATCCCTCGAGACACCAGATCGGCGGGATTCGATGAACCGGGAATGTGTTTCCATTGACGAGGGTGCGAATAGTTCTGGATCTCAGCAACACGATTCGCCACGAATGTTTTCCAGGTGTTGGGTGGAGACGCTATCCAGTTTAGCGTTACCGTCGAATCCGACCAGAAAAACGATTCGGTTGTGTCGATTCCCATAGCGCGTCTAACACGATGATGAAGATGTGCTCCTAACACGGCCGCGCAGAGCTCCAATCTTGGTAATGTAACTCGTTTTAGTGGAGCTACACGCGATTTCGACACGAGCAGGCTGACTCGTACTCGTCCCTGCTGGTCCTCACAGCGCGCATAAATGCAGGCACCATGAGCAACTTCTGACGCGTCTGCAAATGTATGGAACTGTATTTTAGAGTTAGGTAAGAGCACATACCGTTCGCTTTTGAAGCTTTCCAAATCCTTCCAGTCGTCAGTAACCGATTTCCATTTGTTACAGATGTGTACAGGGACCGGATCCTCCCATCCGATTTTCTGCAGCCACAACTCCTGCATTAGCAATTTCGCGCGTATGATGCATGGAGCGATCAATCCAAGTGGATCAAAAATTCGAGCAATGTTTGACAATATGGATCGCATGGTGAGGTTGGCGGTTTCCATTATTGCAGCCGACTCAAAGCACAAAACATCTAGTTCGGGCTTCCATGCGATACCAACTGCCTTCACAGTCTCGTTCGGCACAAACTGCAGTGATGACTGTGTACCGATATGCTCTGCTGGTAAACCATTTAGTACGCCTAAACAGTTGGATGTCCACTTCCGGAGTTCAAACCCGCCCTTGGAGAGTAACTCGGAATGTTGCTGACGAAGCTCGTGAGCTTCACTCACGCTGTTTGCTCCGCCGATGAAGTCGTCTACATAAAAATTGTGTCTCAGTGCGGGTGAAGCGAGTGGAAAGTCAGCACCTTCATCTTCCGCAAGCTGCAGCAATGTACGAGTGGCCAAGAACGATGATGGAGACAAACCATATGTAACAGTATTCAGCTCGTACAATTCAATCGGCGATTGCGGTGAGAAACGGAAGAAAATGCGAACCAATCGTCGATCATCCGGATGCAGCACAATTTGTCGATACATTTTGGCGATATCAGCTACGACAGCAATCTTATAGGTGCGGAAACGCAAAATAATATCGATGGGTTCATCCTGAACTATGGGTCCAACCCGCAAAGTTTCATTCAGCGAAAACCCAGTTGAAGTTTTAGCCGAGCCATCAAAAGCTACTCTGACCTTTGTGGTGGTACTTGACGCTTTAAAAACTGGATGGTGTGGTAAATAATAAGCAGCTGTATCATCACATTCAGTGCTTATAGGAGACATGTGACTCAGTGCTAAGTACTCCTTCATAAAGTCTTGGTATGCTTCTCGAAGTGCTGGATCACGTTCCAATCTCCGCTCGAGAAGCTTAAAACGACGAATGGCCTGAGGTCTAGAAAGGTCGAGCTTTGCATCAAAGTCGGACTGTTTCGGTAGGCGAACAATATGTCTACCGTTTTCATCACGTTCGGTGGTATTCTTATAGAACGATTCACAATGCCGTTCGTCTGGTGAGTATCCATCATTCATGGTTAAATTTTCCAATTGCCAAAATCTTTGTAGCGAATCCTCCAAGGATGCCATACAGACGATTGTATATGATGCGGTGGGATCGGTTTTAGGTGAAGAATTGTCACTGCCGGTTGGACCAGTCATTACCCAGCCGAAAACGCTGTCTATCATCACGGGCTGATGAGGTGCAGGACGGAACTGAGTGGCATTCTCAAAGAAAGTGTGGTAATGACGAGCACCAAGAATGAGGTCTACAGGAGCAGCTTTGTTGAACAGAGGGTCTGCTAAAGCGAAACCAGGTGGTATCTTCCAATCGCTGATGTCTATGTCGCGCGTTGGTAGATTTGCAATCAAATTGTCAACAATCAACAACTCAGTGTTCACAGTGAACGAACTGGATCGAGAGACAATCTGTGCCTGTACGGACTCCCGTACTGTCTTTGTAGCTTGTCCTGCTCCAATGACGGTAATGTTCACATTACTTTTCTTCAGCCGTAAGCGATGAGCGAGTCGATTGCTTATTAGATTCGGTTGCGATGCGCTGTCCAACAGCGCCCGCGCAGGATGTGCTATTCCGAAATCGTCTATGATATTTATCATAGCAGTTTGCAGTATGACTTGTTCGGGTGCATGCTGCAATGCTGCTGCAAATGTGCGTTGTGTATTGTTTGTGGCTGTGTGATCGCTAGTGGTGTTGTGTGTGTGTTGCTGAGGTGCAGTGAAATTTGGGTTATGGTGAGCGTAATGCTGTGGTGTAGAGGAAGCTTGGCTGTTATGTGCGTAGTGCAATTTTGCGTGGTGTGCGGCATTACAGGAACGGCATTTGTACTGTGATGGACAATCTCGAGCCATATGATTATCGCGTAAACAATTTAAGCACAAACGCGAGGTCATAGCAAACCGATGGCGTTCCTTCGGGTCCATCCGCTCGAAACGCGGACATTTCAGAAGGTTGTGCGCGGAGTTGCATAGCATGCAATTCGGCATTTCATGCGATGTGGAAGCAAAACTGGCTTGGCGAGGAAAGGTCATTCTCCGTACGGGAGCTAGGTCGTTACCCTGAGACGTATGACAGTTGTTGATAAGCAACGTCTCTAATAGACGCATACGACGGTGCAAGAACGAAATCAAACTGTCGTAACTCGGATCGTTATTGCTTGATGCTTGCTCCTCCCAATCGCGTAAAGTTATTATCGGAAGTTTAGTGCATAGCAAATGCTCGAGAATGCTACCCCATGTATTTGTTTCTTCTCCTAAGTGTTGCAAAATCTATGTGTGTCTCTCAAATTCATCTACAAGGTGGTGCAATGTTGCAACGCTTTCCTTCTGTACAGCTGGGATGGCAAACATTGCTTGCAAATGGCGTTTTTCAGGAGGTATTCATTCGAGTATCGCTCCGTTAGAGTGTTCCATGCTAAATCATAATTAGCTGCGCTTATGGTGATGGATTCTATCACTTGAGCCGCTTCTCCTTTAACCGCGGCGCGCAAATAGTGAAATTTTTGAATGGCCGGTAAATCCATATTATTATGAATTAAGCACTCAAACGTATCGCGGAATGTCAACCATTGCATATAGTCCCCCGTGAATTCAGGCAGCGCAATGGTAGGAAGTTTGATGCCCTTTAACGGATTCGCTCCGGTACTCGATTGGGCATTTTGAAACTGCTCTTTTGGTAACCTTGCTTGCAGCTGGGATTGCACAAGAATTAATCTATCCTCAAAACTTTCTCTGAGTGTAGCATTTTGCGACACTTCTTCCGGAGTGTCGGCAGAATCTTCCAATTGTTGCTGCACAGCTTCCAAATCCGCACAAAGCTTATCGAACCTTTTAACGCGTATTTCCACCTCTACTTGATCCCGTTCAGGGACGAAATCCTTCATGAATTTCTCGTATCGCGAGAGAATTCCCAATGAAACAGTCCGCCGGGACGCCAAAACAACGGGCGGTGTGGCCATTATGTTAGGTGTTTGCGATTACAGTGACTTGCGTGATGCGGCAAAATCAGCTGTAAGTTTGCGGCAATCCAAAAAGTGTGTGGCACAAGCGGTAAAACGAAACCCCGATGGAATTATCGAAACTTGCGATTTACCAGAATATTCGCACAATATCGAAACCAGATATTCGCAAAATCCTGGTCACGGCACCATGAACAATCGCGAACGTTTCGGATATGATTTTGCGTGGGCTGAATATTTACCGATGTGTTTGAATTTCCAAAGTGCAAGAGAAAGTGTATTCATTATGTTGCCCTATTTATAATTTTTCTATGATTGCCACTCACGCAAGTGGCAACTCACCCGCTACTCATCATTTCCTACCGTGCTCATTCCCACTTGACGAAACTCACTTTCGTCAAGTTATCATTTGACATCCAAGCCAAGCGTCAACACATCCCATTAATTGAAAATGCACATCGTACGATGGTAAACAGTGATAGGAAACGTTTGTGATAATTTCCCAGTTTCTTTATAGAATTTCCCGATTTTTCCCGGTTTTTCCAGGAAATTAAAATTCCCAGCTATTTCCCGGTTGAGTGGCCACCCAAATAGCAAACCAAAAGTTTTCTAAAGTGGTAATACAAAATACAGCCATTAGGAAGCATTTCATATAAAAAAAAACATTGCTTTTATACTTACGTATGTACATATTCCATTTTTGTAGGGAAAAAGGTTACAGAAGAGTACCAACGCTACCTTAGAACGCTAAATTCAAAGGAAGTGTTTTACCATTACCAGCATCAATGAAACCGGGAACAAAAGTAACACTTCCAGAGCAGTTGAAAAATAAAGCAGCAGAAGTTGTGACCGAAGGAATGACAGTAGTGTTCCTTCCATTACAGCCTACCGTAGGAAAACATACTCACATTATAAAGTCAAGCATTCTACTATCGGAAGTTACTTCGCCACCGTTTTTTGATTTTAATAGTCCAGTTGTGCCGGTGCATATGAATGTGATCCGGTTTCGTCCATTGAGTTTGACCACAAAGGTACAATCAATAATTCAGCACGCAGAACCACCAACGGAAGTTACTTCGGATCCGGTTTATGATGTTGATTGTGCAGTTGGCCCTTTGCTAATGAATGTGACTCGGCGTCGTCCATCTAATTCGGTTAGTCAAGTACAGCCAACAAATCAGTTCACAGAATCGTCTCAATTTGCGCCGCTAAACTTATCACCTACTACTGAACTCGGAAGTCAGTTTCAATCAGAAATGCCGTCCTTGCAACGCTCTATGTCTCCAAGTATTATAGGTCCGTCATTTGCCTCACCACCTGCACATTCTACCAAGCCATCATGTCATGAAAGTAACATTAGTGTGAAAAGTATTTTGACTCAACTGTGTACGAACGTGTCCAACATTCGACTGTCGAGTCAGGTTAATCAGGCTCAATCATCTATGCAGCCTCAAAAAAAATCCGCAACTATTAGCAAGGAAGGTTTGCCACTTGCATCACCAACATCTCCTGCAACGTTCTCAAGATTCCCAGTTTAATCCGAATTTGTAGGAACTATAATGGATAAAACAGAGTTTGAAAACATACATAAATAATTAGATATTGTTATAAGAGAACAACGAAACTTACGCCAAGCATTTGAGCATGCACTGCAATCAAATATGATTTGTCCTTCTGCTGATGCTGAAATGTTTAATTTAAATCCATTACAAAATTAAAGTGAGCAGCAAATGTTTAACGATCAGCTGCTAAATAATCAATTTCTTGAAAATATAATGGGATACATAAGAAAACGAGCAAACGATTTACGTTCGGCATACGTTTTTCACTGTGCGATCGATGTACTGTTTTCAAAATAATTGCTTAGTTAATTTAATTGGTCCGGGATATCCTCGAAAAGCACTAAATTTTGTTTTAATCGTTTTCAAAATTGGGTAGATCTTACGGGTCAAGCTTTTCATTAGACGCCAAGACGGTAAGAAAAAACACATTATTAGACCTCTTTTTTTCTTAAACTTAGCTATAATATGAAAAATAAAACTGCACTATTGCTGAAGCTATAAAGCTACTTCAATACCTGCAGCAACTGTTGGCTAGATGAAAGTATGAACAAATGGTATAAAAAGCGCATTGCCTTGGTCGTTTAATATTATTGTGCAATATTTAGCAATAATATTGCATGGATCTAATTCTACTATTGGCTTTAAAATAGTAATGTGCTGTATGGAGTGCACCCACGACTCCGATTCGACTCCGACTATTGTAAGTCCGATTCCAACTCCTGCAAAATGGAACCACTAGATCCGCCCCGAGTTGGAGTCGTCCGGAGTCGGAGTCATCCCGAGTCGCCCGGAGTCGTCCGAAGTCGCCCGGAGTCGTCCGGAGTCGCCCGGAGTCTTTCTAAGTCCCCAGACGACTCCAACTCGGGGCGGATCTAGTGGTTCCATTTTGCAGGAGTTGGAATCGGACTTACAATAGTCGGAGTCGTATCGGAGTCGTGGGTGCGCTCCATACAGCACATTACTATTTTAGAGCCAATAGTAGAATTTGATCCATGCAATATTATTTTTAAATATTGCACAATAATATTAAACGACCAAGGCAATGCGCTTTTTATACCATTTGTTCATACTTTCATCTAGCCAACAGTTGCTGCAGGTATTGAAGTAGCTTTATAGCTTCAGCAATAGTGCAGTTTTATTTTTCATATTATAGCTAAGTTTAAGAAAAAAAGAGGTCTAATAATGTGTTTTTTCTTACCGTCTTGGCGTCTAATGAAAAGCTTGACCCGTAAGATCTACCCAATTTTGAAAACGATTAAAACAAAATTTAGTGCTTTTCGAGGATATCCCGGACCAATTAAATTAACTAAGCAATTATTTTGAAAACAGTACATCGATCGCACAGTGAAAAACGTATGCCGAACGTAAATCGTTTGCTCGTTTTCTTATGTATCCCATTACATTTTCAAGAAATTGATTATTTAGCAGCTGATCGTTAAACATTTGCTGCTCACTTTAATTTTGTAATGGATTTAAATTAAACATTTCAGCATCAGCAGAAGGACAAATCATATTTGATTGCAGTGCATGCTCAAATGCTTGGCGTAAGTTTCGTTGTTCTCTTATAACAATATCTAATTATTTATGTATGTTTTCAAACTCTGTTTTATCCATTATAGTTCCTACAAATTCGGATTAAACTGGGAATCTTGAGAACGTTGCAGGAGATGTTGGTGATGCAAGTGGCAAACCTTCCTTGCTAATAGTTGCGGATTTTTTTTTTTGAGGCTGCATAGATGATTGAGCCTGATTAACCTGACTCGACAGTCGAATGTTGGACACGTTCGTACACAGTTGAGTCAAAATACTTTTCACACTAATGTTACTTTCATGACATGATGGCTTGGTAGAATGTGCAGGTGGTGAGGCAAATGACGGACCTATAATACTTGGAGACATAGAGCGTTGCAAGGACGGCATTTCTGATTGAAACTGACTTCCGAGTTCAGTAGTAGGTGATAAGTTTAGCGGCGCAAATTGAGACGATTCTGTGAACTGATTTGTTGGCTGTACTTGACTAACCGAATTAGATGGACGACGCCGAGTCACATTCATTAGCAAAGGGCCAACTGCACAATCAACATCATAAACCGGATCCGAAGTAACTTCCGTTGGTGGTTCTGCGTGCTGAATTATTGATTGTACCTTTGTGGTCAAACTCAATGGACGAAACCGGATCACATTCATATGCACCGGCACAACTGGACTATTAAAATCAAAAAACGGTGGCGAAGTAACTTCCGATAGTAGAATGCTTGACTTTATAATGTGAGTATGTTTTCCTACGGTAGGCTGTAATGGAAGGAACACTACTGTCATTCCTTCGGTCACAACTTCTGCTGCTTTATTTTTCAACTGCTCTGGAAGTGTTACTTTTGTTCCCGGTTTCATTGATGCTGGTAATGGTAAAACACTTCCTTTGAATTTAGCGTTCTAAGGTAGCGTTGGTACTCTTCTGTAACCTTTTTCCCTACAAAAATGGAATATGTACATACGTAAGTATAAAAGCAATGTTTTTTAATAATAAGCTCCCTTTTGTATACTTACTGACTTGCAACTCCGGGTGACTCCGACTTTGGGCGTTTCCGGACAACTCCGGACGACTCCGGGCCATTTCGGACGATTCTGAACGACTCCGGATATTGCAGCGCAGACCTACCTTCCAGAGTTTATACCGAATTTATCGGAGTCGGATCGGAGTCGACTCTGGATATTTGCCAACTTTACCCATCACTATTCTAAAACACAAATAATGTTACTTTTTCTGATAAATAAAAAAGTACATGATGGCAGTCGCATAATTCACTTTTTTCGCGAATTATTAGGCCAAAAACTCGCACATCACGATTATTTTTTTCTGCTGAACTGAGCAGTACTACATTAAAATTAGAGGAGAGAAACCAATCATCCCGATTTCCCTTATTCAAAATGAAATTTCGTGAATGAAGAATTATCTCATCACCATAATTTTGAAGGCAACAGGAACAATTGCTGTCCAAGGTATTAGGGAAGTTCAAGTGCTCTAATTCTGTTAGAAGATTAATAAAACCTGTTTCAAACTCTTGTAGCCATTCCTTAAGAAATGTGTCATAATTTGTAAACAATTTTCAAAATCATAAGCGCTTAAGGTCCATAATTATCTTAACTTTTTGATTTCATCAAATACATGTATATGGTTGTGAACATTACTACTCACATAATCTTCTCCGTAGCTGTGACCAAATACTTTCACGTAAAGTGTGAGCATTTGACCATCAACATGCCATTGATGTTTGTAGAAATTACAGGACAAAAAGGTGGTGCCACAGAAATACAAAAGAAAATGATTGTAGGCCTCGGAAGTAATGCGGTCTTTCAATACAAAAACACTAGCATAATCCAAAAACGAGCTATACTCAGAGCCTTTCCAAAATCTGACATCGTCTAAATGGCTAAACTAAAACATTCGGTGAATATCTGATGGTAGCGAAATGTGGGTCAAAGCTGTTGTCATATTTGATATGGCCCCAGGAGATAATTTTGGCGCTCCCCGTTGGCCAAATATCCAACCCTGCAAAATTTTACGGGTAACACCTAGGTCTATCAAATGTAGCCTGTCAGACACAATCACGCCTTCTACTATTTCAAAATATCAAGTCTAATAAGAGGAGTTGTTTCCTTATGATGCTCTCCATATTCCATGCCACCAAAGGCGTTATTGGTTCTAGCAGGGAACATCGCGGCAATCGGAAAACTAATGGCGTTGGGAATGGAATGACGATATTCAACTACCGTGCATTTCATCCCTCCAAAACCTTGTACGTCTCAAATAAGAAAAAAAGGAATAACACATTGTTTATAACATTATACCGCACCAACTTGCATTTTATGAATGCTCGAGCGGGTGAATCTGCAACAAAGGCACGCATCGTTATTTTGACTAATATGCCATAGCGACCTAAATGAATTCCATTAGTATTCCTGTTCCATTAGTAAATTCAACTCATCAACCAATTCACCAAGGTATTCCCCAGTGGATGTCGGTTTCGATGGCCCACAAAAAAAATGCTACGGTCATATGATGCAAATGTGTCATTGTTTGAATCCGCATCAATATGGACGAGAAAGCTATGCGAGAGATTTTGTGCAAGGGCACCCCACCCCATCGATGAAGAACGTAAGAGGCAATTCAGAATTGACCTCAAACTAACTAATAATATTAAAAAAAGAATCAATAACCACTTATCGTTTAAATCACATACCTGAACATTTTGACATTGTGTTCCTTAGACATTTTGCAACACCTTGATACCAAAACTGACCAGTGCCGATGTTTCTTATTATTTGCTTGGGTAATTGATTGGTTTGCAACAAAGTCCATGCATCCTTTGGAAGCCGTTAAGGTGTTTTTTCTCTGAGGTTTTGAAGAAACAGATGCACAGATGTATGTGGAGTGTTTGACGATAAAGCCCAAAATCGAAAACATTTTTGTAAACTGTGGTTTTATGGGTTAAATCCCTCGGTACTCGTAACTTCAATAATATTATCGTCATCATCGTTTATCACACACAAGCCTTGGGTATATTCTACTTCATTTGAATCTGCTTCTGATGTATTTATAGCGGTCTTAGAGATTGGGACGAGCTTGAAACATTATAAATGAATACATTTTGTCAAGTTAATTTCATCAATTCCACAATTAGTTATTTTTTGTTTATAAAATATTTAGTCTTGCAGTCATTGTGTTAAGCTTTACTAATCGAAAGAGATGAAATTACTTATTTTTATAATTCAAACCTTAATTTAAATGTTACATTGACTAGGTTCTACTAAAAACCCGGATTGCTACCAAATGACTGAGCCAAAATCGGAAGTGGCTTCCGAAACTTCAATCTCGGAACCGTTTCGAAGCCATTCCTAGTCATCGGAATCGTTCAAAGTCGTCCGAATAGACGGAGCTATCGAGGCCGTCGGAGCCGTCCAGATCCGGCTTCGATTGCCGACTAGTGGCTTCGGATGGCTCCAATGGCTTTGCCGATTTTGACAACTCCGAACGGTTCGGGGTAATTTCAATTTATTAATTATTTAATCCATAACATTTATTGATCTTAATCATCTATCTATTGATCTATCTCCCAAGCTACTTCAACACGAGCCAAAACGAAGGAACACAAACGTTATTTATAATGTTGAATTATAACGTTTGTTTTTAAATTTTCGGAATGAATAAAATAGTAAATTTGGCTTATTTACGGACCATCTAGTGAAGAATCCACACCAGAAGTGGCCTTAGACAATAGGCCTATTCAAACAATCCGGGTAAAGTGTAAAGCGGGGTGTTGCCTAGACAAGTTTCTTCTTTTTTGGCACAACAACCGCTGTTGGTCCATGCCTGCCTGTACCCACTGAATGAAATGAGCTTGGCTTTCAGTGACTTATTGTTACCATAACAGGATAGTCAGTCCTATGTATGGGGGCACGGTCTATTCGGGACTTTAACCCATGACGGGCATGTTGTTACGTCGTACGAATTGACGACTGTACAACCAGACCGGCCCCAAGACAAGTTTAGATGAATCAAAATCGTATGAACTGGAGGACGAGGTTTAAGGACGGTGCAGTAAGGAGTGTCCGAAACCGCTCACGGTCCTTAGCCTTCGCCAGTCCATTACCTTGGCTTTAATGGCTGACGCCTACAAGTCATCTGGCCACTTCAATTTAAACATTTACATTACAGTCATAACAGGACATACAGGACATACACGACATTACAGTCATGAGGTGAGGCAACAGGTAAAAAGATTTTTACATCATCGGCGTAGAGGAAACACCTATTTTGAGGGAGCACATATACACAATCTTTAACAGAGAGTATAAAAAGCAAAGGACTTAGCACGCTTCCTTGAGGTACGCCTGAGAGACCTATTAATGTTTCGGAGAAACTATCGTAGACACGTACTTACGTACGTATATTGGTGAAATAATAATGGACTTCACGCTTCACGGCACGACGCTATTTCACGGGATGTCTAGTTGCACGATTAGGCGTAAAATGCAAGGTGTATGGATATTAGGAGGTGAAGTGCTTCAGAGCAAATTGACAATTCACGACTTGACATAACAATACTGGGAGCTCTGGTATTAAAATCGGGGAGGGCTGGAAGGAGGTATAAAAAATTGTATGCGATTTGACATAACAATACTGAATGATGGCGCCCGGAAAACGCGCTAATAATTCACCTTCTTAATAAACACACCTTGGTAAAATGTTTCAGCCATGTTGATTATGGCTATTTTTTACGGTTCACGGCGTTAAATTGTCTCTATCTGTCAGGTTGCACGGTCGCGCAACAAGGTTAAGTTCGATAGAATTAAACGCACTGGTCGCGAAGCGCTGACACGACACTGTTCCAAGCCAGCTTCGCGACAACCACAACTCTCTTCTTTTCCTCTTGGCTGGGGAATTACCATCGTTCATCACAACGGTGCACAGTAGGATATACAGTTGACATCCTCGTCGAGCCATACGTCAATAATGTGATAGTGGAAGTGGATATCATTACATGCGTGCGCGGCTGATCCTAGAATTACCGCACTGGTATATGTGCTTGTCAAATGTTCTCTGGTCTTTTACAAAAGCTTTGAAGCTAAAGGCGACAATTTTGTTACAAAGTGACAGAAAATCAATCAATCAGAAATGAACAAATTAATCTGCTAAACTAGTTCAAATGGCCCAGTTACAGGGCTGTGCAACGTTTATTGGGACGTATACATCTTATTAACGACGTATTGCACTTCAATCAATCATTTTGATTTTGAATCCTTTGTAAAATAATTGTTATGAGTACTTATATTATTTATCACCATTATTTTAAGCCTATTATGCGGTCCGTGGCAACTTTGTGAAGGTTAAAATAAATAGTAAATTATTGTGACTATTTTGTAAAGAGGATACAAAATTACTCTATGTTTCGGGACTTAAACGCGCATCTTTCGCGGTCGGTGAAAAGGAACGCATCTTTCGCGGTCGGTCCTTTAATAGTTTCTCTTATTCATCTATTTCGCCTGTTATCAACGCAAACGCAAATAGCGCCCTCTAATGTAGATGTATTTTTTTGCTTTTATGAGACATAAATCAAGGTTACATAATAACAAGCTATAGAAATGTGTATATTAAGTTAGTATTTTACTATAAAGACTAATTTAGATACAGGCAACGGAAAAATGGCCCTCAGCACCATTATATATGAAGCAAAACGCGAACCGAAAAGTTTGAAAACTCCTGCGGTAATTACATCGTGATTCGTAGTCGTAATATTTATTGTTCAATCGTTTCACACATACTAATATGTTGTCCAGCACATCAATTGCATAAGAGAGCTCCGCGTCGACCAGGGAAAATATTTTGCAAACGGATAAAGCGCATTATAGCTGGTCTGGCCCTATCTGCATAAAGTCGGCTAACTGCGGCTAACTCGGAAAGATCTTTATAAAAGGAGGCCGACAATTGTTATCAAGAAAAACAACAGCTATAGAACTAGGAGCTCGTCGGACTACCTAGCACGCATCGAATAAGAGCGATTGAAGGGGGAGAACAACAACCATTTCCAAAGATAAAAGGATAGGTAAAGATATCAAAAGACCGTGACGTGCAACCGATTTTCCAACACCCTAGAAGACCACCAATAGCACTTTTGACGAAAATCGAAGAGAAAATCCAAGACCTGCTAGAAAAATATATTTTTGAACCTGTAGAAGGAGGGTGTTCACATACGCCTCTGAGACATGGACACTGTCCAAATCTGACGAAGCCCTCTTAGCCGCGTTCGAGAGGAAGATGCTCAGAAGGATACTTGGCCCCGTATGTGTGGAAGGACAATGGAGGAGCCGCTATAATGACGAGCTATACGAGATGTACGGCGACCTCACTGTCGTACAGCGTATCAAGCTCGCCAGGCTCCGGTGGGCTGGCCATGTTGTACGCATGGAAACGGACGACCCAGCCCGTAAAGTCTTTTTAGGCCGTCCACAAGGACAGAGGAGGCGTGGTAGGCCCAAATTGAGGTGGCAAGATGGCGTGGAGGCGTCCGCCATTAAGGCCGGGATAACGGACTGGCAGACGAAGGCGCGAGACCGTGAGCGGTTTCGGACACTCCTGAGGCAGGCCAAGACCGCAAAGCGGTTGTAGCGCCGGATAAGTAAGTAAGTAGAAGGAGGGTGTGAATGGATGTTACCGATGGTTCCAATCATTAAGGACAATGGTTAATTACGCCTATTCGTAAGTATGCGCCGAGCATAACACTACAATGAGGGAATGGCATTTAATGTCAACGATTGAAGATTTTTTACCGCGGCTAAAATAATTAGTCGTTTGGACATAAAGTAGGCTTTCCATCTAATTGAACTACACGACATTCATTACTCATATAGGATTGCTCCGGTACAAACGGTAAATGTTTGGAATTGGTATAGCGCCGGAAGTTTTCCAACGCATAATAGAATTTTCGCAATATTTACTAAAAAGGTTGTTAACTACATATATGATACTGTAGCGACCTCGGCCGCTACGATAAGGAAATATCGATCAGTTAAGCTTCGTTTAGATGTAGATATCGGTAAGATACGTGTAGATGCGGCTTAAGGCGGCCGCATAAAAATCGACGGCTACTGTGCGGGGTTCGTGGATCGGAGGTTCGGCGGAGCGATGGCGGTTGAAGAGACGCGAACATTTTTCGTGGACTCATTCTTATTCTGGTGGTGGATTTAAGTGGAAGTTAATAAAGTGTTGCAGTAGAAACGTTGATTTTAATTAATAATAGAAGTAGTGCGTTTCCGAAAAAGTAGTTTAGTCGTTTCATGTGGTGACAGCGGAAAAGCGCAAAATTTTTAGAGCAGGTAACATTTCTGACTGGTGTGCAAAAAACGGGATTAGCTGGTGAAATTTTTTTTGGGTAAGTGGTGGCGGAAAATAGCAGAGTTATAGTGGGTGATATTAAATTATAGTGAATAATACTACGCATAAGTTCTTTTTAATCTTTTATTAATTCGTTTTAAATATAAAAAAAAAATACATAAATAGTTAAGATAGTTTGTACGATCTTTCTCTTTGTAATTTATTCCCAAATCCTTCATTTTATTTTCGTGCGTAAGGTGATGAACAATAGGGTGTTAGTACTTAGAAATAGAGCAATTCAAATTAATACAGGTAGCTTAACTAATATTTGTGCATTCCAACCTACACACAACTTAAACTCCACAACTGTTAGCGAATCCTGTATGAATCAGGAATATAGTTATAAAAAACGCCTCCAGATCCTCAAAGCAGAGCTTCTTAACCAAAGTGTCGAAATCGAGAGAGCGTTAAACGGTACAATTTCAAGTATGGCGTACGAATTTCCGATAGAGAAAGCAATGCTTTACATTCCGGAATATCACGGAACAGCAAAAGATCTGGACGGTTTTCTATATCAAATAGAGTATTTTGCGAAACAAATTCCTGAAGGGGAATCAGAAGAAGACCTTATACGAACGGTAATGTTCAAATTGAAGGGAGAGGCTGCGGGTTCTTTTAATCGAATTTTGGATGATTCGTGGAACAGTGTTAAAATGAATCTGATAAAAGTGTTTGGAGAAAAGTTTAGCTTGGAAGCCATTTTCCAACAAGTCGAGACGCTGCAACAAGAGGTCAATGAACCTTTTTCCAAATACAAAGAAAGAGTGATGAAACTTAAAGAACATATTATTAATAACGATAGAGCAAATACGGAAGATTCATACGCACTTAAAAACTTAAAAATACATTTCTTGGCTGGTTTAAAGAACCCGGAATTAAAAACTCTTGCGAGAACCAATAAGCATCTCAGTTTTGATGAACTTTTGGAATATCTCCAGGAAGAGGTAGTGCAAATCGAACATATCCGAAAGATCGAGGAAAGATTAAACCGCACGCAATTTTTCGAAACTTACAGCAATGAGAGTTCCATGAACCCGTGCCAAAACAGTTATAATTACACCTATCCAAATAACCAAACTGCTCCTAACGTAGATTGTAGCACTGATAGTAGAAAACGCTGCGATAATGGTAACAGTAGCTTAAACCATTCACATATTTCTAATTTTGGGATACCCCAACACAACAGTACAACATATAATACTAATCCTCCTAATTTTAATAATAATTATTCACGCCCGAAAAGATACTTTACACCATATAGAAACAATAACACACAAAACACAATACCTCAAAATAATTTTACACAAGGGCCTTCTCAAAACAACCTCTACACTAACTCTAACAGCTCACACAATCGCCAACAATCCGATAATCCGACTGTGAATCAAAAAAACTAGAGCAAGGAACACGGGTTAATCAAAATAAAAATACCAGTGTTCCCAACGATCAAAATATTTTTTTTTCTTTGATCAAACTTGTAAAATTGTGGAACATACAGAACAAACATCAAATAGTAGTATCAAGGGAGAACACGAGACTCTTGATATAGAGGCTACAAAAGATGGTAAACTAATGGTCAAAATTTTATCGCGTCATTCGCATATAACAACAATTGAATATCTAATTGATTCGGGAGCGTGTTTTAATGCCTTGAGTTTTAATTCAGCAAAACAGCTTGGTCAGATAGATTACAGTGATAAAGTAAAATTATCTAGCTTTAATGGAACTTTATCCGACACTATGGGTTCGATGTTTGTTGATTTATTAATTGGAAAATCGTTATACCGCGCAAAATTTTACATAATTGAAACACTTAGCGTCCCTGGTATAATAGGGGCAGAATTTTTAAAAATGTACACAATTGTCATTGGGAAAGGCTTCCAGACAATTACTCTGAAGAAGCAAGTATATAAAAAAGGAGAGAAGGAGGAATTGGATGAAAAAAAAATTATGTTGCAAGATACTGTTAGTCATCAAAAGGAGAATGACAGTAACATTCAAGAGGGAAATTTTGAATTGCTCCCATGTGTCGAAAAACAACAGGCAGATTGCGATTTATTCGATACGATCAAACGAGGGGAATTAGTCGGATCAGAACGACTGGCAGAATTAATGAAAAGGATAAATTTAAATCATTTAGATATCTCAATGGAGAACAGTATTAAACAAATAATTAGTAAATACAACGATATTTTCTACTTGCCTGGGGATCATTTAACCTATACCCAAGCAGCAATGCACGAAATAGAAACAAGTTCTAATATTCCGATTTATAAAAGGCAATACCGATTTCCAGTAGCAGTAAATAATATTATGGATGAACATATTGAAGAAATGTTAAAGCAAAATATCATAGGACCAAGCAAAAGCCCTTGGAATGCGCCCGTGATGTGCATACCGAAGAATTCGGATATTGATGGGGGAAAAAAATATCGCATTGTTGTTGATTTTCGCGCACTAAATCTGATAACAAAACCCTTTATATATCCAATACCTCGTATAGAGGAAATAATGGATAACATTGGTAATAGTAAATACTTTTCAACAATTGACTTGAAATCCGGATTTTTTCAAATACCAATTGCTCCTAAAGATGCGCCAAAAACAGCTTTTTCTACGTCAAAGGGGCATTACGAATTTTTAAGAATGCCGATGGGCCTCAAAAACAGTCCCTCCACGTTCCAAAAGCTCATGAATACGGTACTTTATACTATTCAACCGGTTAAAGCGTTCGTATATTTAGATGATATAGTGGTGTTTGTTGAATCAAGAGAGGAATACATTAAAAACCTGATTAAAGTTTTGGATGGATTGAAACAACATAACCTCAACATAGAACCTTCAAAATGCAAACTCCTGCATAAGGAAATAACATATCTGGGTCACACTGTAAATGAATCCGGAATCAAACCCACCCGAGCAAATATTAAGGCAATATTAGAAATGCCAACACCCAAAACCCTTAAACAGTTACGTTCATTTTTGGGAACTATCAATTTTTATGGGAAATTCATTCCAAATGTTTCTGATATTCGTAAACCGTTGCACGAACTCTTAAAGAAAAATATTAATTTTATATGGGATGAAAAGTGTGATGAAGCCTTTAAGACACTTAAACAATGTCTCATTTCTGAACCTTTGTTATGGAGACCAAATTTTACAAACATTTTCGTCATTACTACTGACGCAAGTGATTACGCCCTTGGGTCGGTGCTATCTAATGAAAAAACGATAGAATGTCAAATTGCCTATGCAAGTAGATCCTGTTAAGAATAAGCAACGTTTTGTTGTTTGGGTTTGACAGTACTGGTGTACGGTAGTATATAAGCGAACGAAATATTGTGAACTTGTACAGTTGCGTCTCAGGAATAAAAGAATTAACATCGAAGCTTGGTCGTTGTTCTTTTTGATCAAAGTTCGTCGCGTTCATTTCTCGGTTGATGGTTTGCTTTTCGTCGTTGTTTTAACAGGTTATGGGCCCAGTGTTTGTGCCAGTAATTGTTCTGTTGTATTAAAAACTCCGGTGTAATCATGACGTCTTTGCAAGTGGTACTCCCTCGTTTGGGAGAGGATAATTTTGAAATTTGGAAATTCCGTGTAGAGATGGAATTATTGCGGCAAGATTTATCCAAGTATGTGATAGATGCTAAGCCGGAAATTCCGACTAATGACTGGAAAACTGGTGATGCAAAGACACGTGGAGTGATTAGTGCAACGGTGGACGATAACCAACTGGTTCATATTATGAATAAGCAAACCGCGAAAGAAATGTGGGACTCACTCTGCTCTGTTCATAAGAGTAGCGGGCTACCATCAGTGCTATGCGTGCTAAGGAAATTATGTTCCCTTAAACTTCCAGAGGATGGAAATTTACCGGCTCATCTCAATGAAATGGTAAAACTGCATGCACGTCTACAAGCAGTAGATGAGGGACTCAAGGATCGTGTGTTTATGGCGCTAATATTGTCGAGTTTACCGCAATCGTATGATAGCCTGATAGTGTCCCTGGAAAATCGCCCTGAAGCCGAGTTGACTTCGGAATTCGCAATGAACAAATTGCGTGAGGAATATCGTAGAAGGTCTGAGAGTGGTGCCAGTGTTGGAACGGATGAAACTGCGTTTAGCGTTCAATCACCAAAAGACAAAGTGATATGTTATCATTGTCGCAAACCTGGACACTTTCGGCGAGATTGTCCAAAGTTCAAAAAGAATAAAGGACAGCAAAAGGTATTTGCAAACCTTATGACTGCGATGAGTGGAAATAATTGGATAATTGACAGTGGTGCCAGCCGGCACATGTGCAACGACGTCAAGATGTTTCAAACGTTAGATAGTTTTTCCAAGCATGATGCCGTACATGTTACATTGGCGGATGGAAAAACGATAAAAGCAACAGGTCTAGGACAGTGTGTTGTAATTGGCCTTAAAGGAAAAGTTTTTGTGAAAGACGTATTATTTGTGCCGACTTTACGCAGTAATTTGCTGTCAGTTGCTTGTTTTTGTGAGGAAAGTTATCAAGTAATCTTCACAAAGGAGTCCTGTGAAATTCACAAAAACAACGTTTGTATGATTCAAGGTTCCTTGCGCAATAACCTATACACGCACCGTACAGAATCAGCATACGTTGTATGCGAGAATAATGGTGATTGTTGTGTGCATCAGTGGCATAAGCGATTCGGCCACCGTGAAAATAGTGCGATCCAAAATTTGTTCAAGAAAAATATGTGTACTGGTGCTGGTGTAAAAACATGCGCGTGTGATTTCACTTGTGAAGTGTGTTTGGAGGGAAAATTGTCTAGAACAAAGATCCCGAAATGCGCTGAGCGACGCACTAACGAAATACTAGAAATAGTGCACAGTGATGTGTGTGGCCCCATGCCGGTCGAAACCCCGAGTGGAAATCGTTATTTCCTAACACTAATCGACGATTACAGTCGATACACATATGTGTATCTCTTGCGTTCGAAATCGGATGCGTGTGACAAGATAATAAATTTTGTGAAATTAGTGAAAAATCAGCTCGGGAAAATACCAAAAGTGATTCGATCGGACGGAGGCGGAGAGTATACAAGTGAAAAATTGAAAAACTTCTATAGAAAAGAAGGTATTTTGCTGCAAACATCAACCGCATACACGCCGCAACAAAACGGAGCTGCAGAAAGAAGAAACCGGTATTTGCAGGAAATGACAACCGTGATGCTTTTGGGTGCTGGTTTGAACAAAACATATTGGGGGGAAGCAGTAATTTGTGCGGCTTACTTGCAAAATCGTTTGCCATCCAACGCGGTGAATAATACTCCATGCGAAATGTGGTTCAAAAGAAAACCAAAAGTGGATCATCTCCGGGCATATGGTTGTAGTGCTTGGGTACATATTCCCAAAAATAAGCGTGTAAAGTTTGCGAGCAAGGCGAAGAAACTCACACTTATCGGCTATTCTGAAGAACAAAAGGCATACCGTTTTGTTGACGTTAAGACGGCCAAAATAACAGTGAGTCGTGATGCCAGATTCCTGGAAAACGAGCATCCAAGCAGCCGATGTGAGGACCACACGAGTAGCCAGAGCGAAGACAATAGCATTGTTGTTTTCGATACAGCTCCTCATTGTGTCGAAAATGCAACAATATCATCGGATGGAGAGGATGAACAATCGCTGGATTCCGGAGAAACTGAGTTTCTGGATCCATACGCTGACTTCGATGAACAATTGACCGACGAGGACAATGCGGTGAGTAATTTGCCTGTACGCGAAACTCGCGGAAAGCTGCCGAGTTACTTGGACGAGTTCATCGTTGGTGTTGCACACATCGAAGAAGAGCCGACAACGTGGGCGGAGGCGATGAATTCGACCAACTCTAATTCGTGGAAAGCGGCTATGGACTGTGAGCTAAGATCGCATGAAAAGAACAACACATGGTGTTTGGTGGATTTACCGGCGGGTAAGAAAGCGATTGGGAGTCGTTGGGTGTTTAAAATGAAGAAAGATGAAAAAGGACAGGTAGTGCGATTCAAAGCAAGAATAGTTGCGCAGGGTTTTAATCAAATATACGGTACGGATTACGATGAAACATTTGCGCCGGTTACCAAATATAATACTGTTCGCACATTGCTAGCGATAGCTGGTAGAGATAATTTAGTTGTAAAACATTTTGATGTTGAGACAGCCTACCTTCATGGAAATTTAGAAGAAGAAATTTATATGCGCCAACCTCCTGGTTATGAAGAACGCGGAAAAGAAGATAAAGTTTGTTTTTTGAGGAGGAGCATTTATGGCTTAAAACAATCAGCAAGGTGCTGGAATCTTACTCTTAGTAATGTAGTTGAAAAGATGGATTTCAAGGCAAGTCAAGCTGACCCTTGTCTGTTTGAGCGTTCCGATGTATTCTTAATCGTTTATGTTGATGATATATTAGTCGCATGTAAAGATGAAAACAGTATCACTAAGGTTTTCAGAGAATTAAAGAAACATTTTGCGATTAAAATGCTAGGCGACGTAAAACTTTTTTTAGGAATTCAGGTGATTAGAAATGATAAAGGTTTTTTTAGTTTGAGTGCTAAAACACATATAGAAAGTCTCATTTCAAAATTGGGTTTAGAAAATGCAAATAAAACTAAAACTCCAATGGACGTAGGATTTTTACGTGATGAAAACCCAAGTAAAACGCTGACGGAAAGTACAAAATATAGAAGCGTTGTTGGAAGTCTGATGTTTATTGCTAATTGCGCTAGGCCAGATATTTCCGCTAGTGTAGGATTTCTTGGCAGAAAGTTTAATGAACCCACGGAAAAGGACTGGGTTGCTGCAAAACGTGTAGTCAGATATCTAAAAGGCACAAAGGATTGGTGTTTGAATCTTGGAGGGACAAGTAATCAAAAGTTGGAAGCCTTCTCAGACGCTGATTGGGCAGGTGATATGAGCTCAAGGAAATCTACAACAGGATTCGTAGTATTTTATGCAGGAGGAGTAATATCATGGGCAAGTAGACGCCAAACTAGTGTAAGTTTGTCTTCAATGGAGGCTGAATACTGTTCATTAACTGAAGTATGTCAGGAGATAATATGGCTTAGACTTTTATTAAATGATATGGGTGAGTCAGTTAACGAACCTACGGTGATATATGAAGACAATCAAGCATGTATTAGTTTCGCGGAATCGGGTAGATGCACAAGACGATCAAAACACATTGAGACTAAAATTTTCTTTGTCAAAGGTTTAATAGACAATTATGTAGTTCAGATCAGGTACTGCCCAAGTGCAGAAATGAAAGCGGACATTCTGACCAAACCTTTAGGTGCGATCAAACATGTAAATATGTCTAAATACTTGAATTTTACATGTCAAAACGTTGAGGAGGAGTGTTAAGAATAAGCAACGTTTTGTTGTTTGGGTTTGACAGTACTGGTGTACGGTAGTATATAAGCGAACGAAATATTGTGAACTTGTACAGTTGCGTCTCAGGAATAAAAGAATTAACATCGAAGCTTGGTCGTTGTTCTTTTTGATCAAAGTTCGTCGCGTTCATTTCTCGGTTGATGGTTTGCTTTTCGTCGTTGTTTTAACAGATCCCTTATAGGGGCTGAAAAACGGTATTATCCAATCGAAAAGGAATTGCTAGCAATTGTTTGGGCAGTTGAACACTTTAAGCATTACATTTATGGCCAGAAATTTATTATATATTCCGACCATATACCATTAGTGTCGATATGGCGGCTTAAAGAAAATCCCCCAATCTTGTCCCGTTTACGATTAAGACTCCAAGGCCTAGAGTGCGAAATAAGGTATAAGAAAGGGAAGGAGAATGTGGTTGCTGATTTTCTATCAAGACTCCCAGAGATAAAGCAAACCGAAGAACAAACAGGCAAAATCAGTAATACGGTCGCAGTGGTCACAAGACAACAAGAGAAAAAAATACAATTTTCTAAACCCAAACAAGAACAGAAAATAGAACTCCTAGATCATACCCCACAAGAAGAACACTGGGAGAATCTATTAAAAATAGAGGTAGAAAATGAAACTAGCGACAGGGGAATAGAAAGAAAACAAAAGTTGGAACAAACAAAAAACATAGTCAAAGCCAAATTTAAAAATTACATTAAGGATTCAGAGAGGATAGAAGTTGAAAGAGGTGAAATTGAAACAGTTCTAAAAGAATTTCATGATGCACCATTAGGTGGACATGTAGGTGTGAGAAGGATGAAAAAAGAATCAAAGAGCTATTCTTATGGTCAGGAATGGATGGGGATATAGAAGGATACGTTAGAAGTTGCAAGTCTTGTCAACTGAACAAAATTGGGAGGTATAACAAAATCCCTATGAATATTACAACCACATCAACGTTTCCTTTTCAAAAGATATATATGGATATTGTGATACTACCTGAATCGGAGAAGGGAAATAAGTATGGGCTAGTTATGCAAGATGATCTAACGAGATACCTTATAGTGACGCCTATGGCAAATCAAGAAGCCACAACTGTAGCAGAAAAATTTGTAGAAAATGTTGTTTGTTTTACGGGTGCTCCTAACGAATTAGTCACGGATCAAGGGACTAATTTCATGAGCCAAGTTATGAAAGATGTTTGTTCACTCTGAAAGATTAAAAAAATCAATACCGCTGCTTATCATCCCCAAGGAAACATAGTGGAAAGAGCGAATAGGGAGCTAAAAATATATTTGAGACAGTTTGTTGGAAAAAATTATGAAATATGGGATAGGTTTTTACCATATTTTGCCATGAAATATAATACTACTACAAACTCTTCAACGGGATTTACTCCATACGAATTAGTCTTTGGTAGAAAAGCTAGGTTGCCTTCATCGATATACAAGGAAAGGGGTTGCAAAAGAACGTATACCGACTTTAGCCAAGAAATGAAAACAAAACTTACAGAGATATACGAGATAGCAAGAAAAAACTTGATTGAATCAAAAGAAAAACGGAAACAAAAATATGACCGAAACGCAATTGAATGGCAACCTATGTGGGAGAGATGCTGTTAGTCAGGAATATTCAGACAGGTGTAGGGCAAAAGTTACAAGGGATATGGAGAGGACCATATGAGGTCGTAGACATTCCCAGTGAGCAAACGTGTGTCATTAAAAATGGAAAGAAGTTAGAAAAGATACATAATAACCGATTAAAAAGGTTCAACGAGTGATTTCATTAAACAGGTTTGCACCCGAGTATGTCCGGGATAAGGCAATAGCAAGGAGGAAATGCCTTGTGCTAGATTTAAGTAAAGATAGGGTAGATTAGGGTAACAATGGAGCAGATGAAGAACAGGGAATAGCTAGGCATTCTATCATAGTACTTTTAGCATTACGATAACATATAAATGGATATATTTTAACACTCATATAGTAAGGTAAGTTTATATAACGGGAAAGCATTGAAAATCGCGAATTATTTAACCTTATTATATAGTTTTTAAATATATCCATGTGGGAATTTGTAGAATTAGAAGTAAGGATAATTGAAAAAAAAGAAAAAAAAGGTTAGCTGTAACACTTTAGGAACCTACACATAAATATATCGCCTACACTGTCCACGGAATGCACATTACACAGGACGCACTAGATAAAACGAAAGGCACCGAAGCATACAATCTCGAGTTGATTGAGAAAACGAAAAACATTAGGAGTAAATGTTATTCATAGGTTGATCTGGCGCGGTTGAGCGGATGGTCTTGTTACGATAATAACGAGGTTGATCGAATGCTCCCCCAGAGATTGTACCACACAAAGGTTACGGCGGGCACACAGGCACACAAGCACAAGACAGGCAATTATTAGAACAGCACCTAAAAAAATAAGACGAAACAATAAGAGCAGCGAACTCAGTTGTTCGATCTGTATACTTAGGTTGCGAGAGATGATAATAAGCCACGAGGATGATTGCGAAAATGTATCAACACGTTAGTTGAGAGCTGAGCACGAGGATGAAAGCCGGAACGGAAATGAAATAGCAATTGCACACCAACAAGATAGCAACATACTTGAAAAAAAAATCAACCCTTTAAAATTTGCTTGCTTTCGTTACAAAAAAAAAAAAAAGCGTAATGACATGTAGCGACCTCGGCCGCTACGATAAGAAATATCGATCAGATAAGCTTCGTTTAGATGTAGATATCGACAAGATACGTGTAGACGCGTCTTAAGGCGGCCTTATCAAAATCGACGGCTACTGTGCGGGGTTCGTGGATCGGAGGTTCGGCGGAGCGATGGCGGTTGAGGAAGACGAGAACATTTTTCGTGGACTCATTCTCATTCTGGTGGTGGATTTAAGTGGATGTTAAATAAAGTGTTGCAGTAGGAATATTTAATTTATTTAATAATAGAAGTAGTGCTGTGCGTTTCCGAAAAAGTAGTTTAGTCGTTTCAGCCTATTCACTACTGAAGCTGTTATAGGTCAAATTCAAGAAGTCTACAGGAGTCATTTTGCGAATCAAATACTTTTAAAAATTCGCTTTTTTTCAAAAAATATTAGAAGTAATAGAATATGAGGAGGAGCAGTACAATTTAATAAAAAAGAGCATTTTTGAGCTCATAGATGTGGCGAAAAAAATAAAAGCCAGATTCTTCGAAGATTCTATTTTCCTCAAATTATAAAAAAAAATTGAATTCATAAGAAAATGTGACATTTATCACGTAAATAAAAACGATAGAAAGCCTATATCGTACCCTTTACAAAAGACTCCTATTCCTCATAAACCATTTGAATTTAAACATATAGATATCTTCTTTATAGAAAATCATCACTTCACACCTTATATGGATAAGTTTTCCAAATTTGCTCAAATTAAATTTATTCTAACTCGAGCTGCTATAGATGTAGTTCCTATTATTAAAGAATTAATTAAATAATACCATCCTCCAAAAATATTTGTCTTAGATGGTGAAAAAACCTTCAGTAGTCGTGAATTTAAAACTTATTTCGAATCTTGAAGGCCGGGCTACATTGATCGTACTCGCAAGCGTAATTTTGATTTTCACTAGCGCATCTGGCGGCGGCTGGTGGAACTTTTTTTTGGTCATCGAGGGAATGGACCTGCCAGATCTCAAAATAAAGTAGTTTTTCCATCGTTTTCCATTGCAAAAATGGATGCAATGCGTGCAAGACATGTGTATCTACGTTTTACAAAACTTTTCTCCTCCTATTTAAGTAAAAAACATGGAAAATTAACGTATTTTCTGGAGCGGCTCCAAATTGTTTGGCAAAATGCTTCGGTCAGCCGCCGCCAGATGCACTAGTGAAAATCAAAATTACGCGTGCGAGTACGATCAATGTAGCCCGGCCTTTAGAAATTTCGGCCTACGTCACACCTGTTGGTCACAGTGAAATCAACGGTATTATAGAACGATTCCATTTAACTTTTTTTAGAGATTTATTGCATCTCAGATATGGAAAATCCGACGTTATCACCACCTGATTTTATACAGATATCGATTCAAAAATGCAACAATACCGTTCACTTATATGCCTGCAATGTTATAGTTTCATCATATGATTCCTTACGATTTAGGCATCGATCTTTTAAGCTCGATTTCGAAGATTTGAATCCCTTCTGAGATTCATTTTTCCCATCACAAATCGCAATGCCAATCCCAATCAGAATCCCAATCGAGTCCCAAACGGATCCCAATCCGAATCGAACGCAATCCCAATCCCAATCAGTCCCTAACGAATCCCAATCCCATCGCAATGGAATCTTTTAGGGATTCAATTCTTAAGGCCGGGCTACATTGATCGTACCCGCACGCGTAATTTTTATTTTCACTAGCGCATCTGGCGACGACCAGCGCAAGCTAGAAGTCGGTATAATTTATGTGTCAGAATTATTCATACTTGGTGTCTCATCAAGTTTCGAGCAGGCTACTTGTATGCCGTATGAAATGTTTATAAACGTCCATAAATTGCAACAAAATAGGCCGTTAATTGTTGTTGGTGGATAAATCGTCATTCATACAAAGCGCTAGGAAACATTTTTCCCCATCTTCCAACATCTTTCCATCATTGGGTAAAATTATAGCCTCCTGGATCCAAAACACTTTTTGACAGATAAATTATACCAGCCTCTAGCTTCGACCCGCCGCCGCTAGATGGCGTACGCGTTCACAAAAATTACACTCAGGAGTACTATCAATGTAGCCCGGCCTTTACAAACGGGATCCGATCCGATCGAATCTTTCTAGGGATTGAATCTTCGAATCTACCAACACTAACTGCGATTCGATTGGGATTGGTATTCATTGGGATGCTGATTGGGATTGGTATTCGATTGGGATTCTTATTGGGATTGGGATTGGGATTGCAATTCGATTAGGCTAGGGATTCGTTTAAGATTCTGATTGGTATTCTGATTGCGATTACGATTCTGAATGCGACTGGGCTTCTGATTGCGATTGGGATTGCGATTGCGGTAGGGATTGTGTTTGTGATTGAAATTAGAGGCTGTCCCCGAGATAGGCGAGATTCATTTTTACCATCACTAGTCTGCATGTGGTCGCTAAATGAGACCAAGGGTAGTTAAATGACCATTCACGTCGTCTGCGTGCATCGTGAAATATCCGATTTTGTTGATTTCAAACAGCGCTTCAGGATTATTTGAACACCACTTTCTGAGGGTGAACCACCCTTTTGCCAAAAGTGTTGTTGATTCAGTGTACAATTGTTGTACATCAGTAATTGAGTCAGCTCCCAAAACAAAATCATCCACATAAAAGACGTCTACTCTTTCTGCTACTCTTGGAAATTCTTTGCCTCTTCTGCTCTTACAGCATGGGATGGAACTGAGGAGGATGGAGCTGAGGTGACGGTGTTGAGGTGAATGGTTTGAACTGGCTGATATGGAGAATCTATCCAGAAAATACGTTGCAGTGGGCGATCTTCGGGGACACTCTAATGTGCACTTGCCTGTACATTTTTTCTACGTCAGCGATGGCTGCAATTATATGGGAACGAAAACGTAGTAGGATTGTAAATGATTCCTGCTGAATGGTTTGTCCAACCATTAACGCATCATTGAGCGAATATCCAGAAGTGGTTTTGGAAGACGCATCGAACACTAAAATCTGCATTTAGTTGTCGTGCTTTCCGCCTTGAATACTGGATGATGTGGAATATAATATTCAAACTGGTGTGATTTAGCTTCATGTTCGACGTTCAAGTGAAAGGAACCTACGAAGGACCATTGATTTATAATCACAAAATGCATGTGCTATATCCGATTTTATTGGTAGTCGAACAACAAAGAGACCTTATACGTCACGCGTGGTACCTTCCTGAAACGAAGTCTCGCAATATTTTGGTTCTTCACTCCAGCCGGAGGTGGTTGCGCAGAGTTCTTCTTCTTCAAAGAATCGTGCTATAAGCTCTCCCATGGGTGTTATTCATACTGCATTAACAACAGCGTCGGAAACATTTGTTGATGTCACATTTCTACTAACCAACCATCCAAGTACGGATTCTTGAAGTGAAGGAAGTATGTTGTTGATTTTCAAACAACCACCCTTAATCATTTCTACGAAAAGCTCGGCACCCAGTTTGATGTCAATCTTTCCTGAGCAGTAGAAATAAGGATCTGCAAGCATAATGGCTGATGGTATTACATTTTCATTAGAATTAACATTGTTATGGGGCAAATTAGCAATGGGTTTTTCAGCACTAAAAGTTCGGTGGTAGTTTTGTGTAGTGTAAAGTACTGCGGACGTTGCTTCGCACAAAGCTATTGATACTGCCTCCTATACCAATCACTAGTACTTCAACTGATGTTTTTGTTATGTTTAATATGTTTAATAAATGGCGAGCAAAACAGATGGTTGTGTTGTGGTATTTTGCATGCTGATCGACGTGGACGTAGTTGGATTAGGTAAAGTAGGATCTTTATGCATCAGAGTGTGATGCCTTTGTTTGCATTTGCATCTGTATGCTGCGCGATTTTTGCCTGGCAATTTTCACACCGTGCTAGTTGCTGAACACAATTTATGTTTTAGCGAACTATAACCCAATAAACACTGGGCATTTATCTAACCAATGGCGTTCTGAGCATAGCTCACATGAGGAGATGACTGAAGATGATGGTGTGTGTTGCGCTGATATAGCAACGTGTGCGCTAGTGTCTTCGTTGCTATTGCTCTCAAGGCCGGGCTACATTGATCGTACTCTCTGGTGTAATTTTGATTTTCACTAGCGCACCTGGCGGCGGCTGACCGAAGCATTTTTCAAACAATTTGGAGCCGCTTCAGAAAATATGTATTTTTTTCCATATTTTTAACTTAATTTGGACGAGAAAAGTTTTGTTAAAGGTAGATGCACATGTCTTGCACGCATTGCATCCATTTTCATGGCAAAAAACGATGGAAAAACTACTTAATTTTGAGATCCGGCACGACCATTCCCTCGATGACCAAAAAAAGGTTCCACCAGCCGCCGCCAGATGCGCTAGTGAAAATCAAAATTACACCTCGGAGTACGATCAATGTAGCCCGGCCTTTATGTTATTTTTCCTTGTTTTTTACTTTAACTGGACTGGAAAAGCTATGCAATTGATAGATGAATATGTTGTTCACGTATTTCAGCCATTTTCGCATCAAAAAAACGGTGAAAAACAACTTAAATTTGAGATCCTGCCTGACCATTCCCTTGATGACCAAAAAAAGCTTCCACCAGCCGCCGCCAGATGCGCTAGTGAAAAACGAAATTACACTACGGAGTACGATCAATGTAGCCCGGCCTTCAGGTTTGCACCATTCCAGCACTTCACATTGAGTGGTGAGAAAACTTGAAGGCCGGGCTACATTGATCGTACTCCATAGTGTAATTTTTTGCGATCTAGCGGCGGCTGGTGGAAGCTAGATGCTGGTATAATTTATATTTCCAAAAGAGTTTTGGGTCGAGGAAGCTATAATTTAAACCAATGATGGATAGAGATGGGAAGATGGGGAAAAACAACAATCAACGGCCTACTTTGTTGCAATTTATGAACGTTCATCAATATTTCAAAAGGGATACAAGTAGTCTGGTCGAAACTTGATGAGACACCAAGTATCAATAATTTTAACACATAAATTATACCGACATCTAGCTTGCGCTGGTCGTCGCCAGATGCGCTAGTGAAAATCAAAATTACACTTGCGAGTACGATCAATCTAGCCCGGCCTTAATGTTTTTCAAGATCTGGAAAGTTATGGTGAGGAAGTGTTCTTTCCCATAATTTGCGCGTTTCAGGATCAAATCGTGATGTGAGGTAGTTAGTTATTAGCTTGCCAGGTTCCTTGTTTATGTTTTTCATCCCATTAATGTAGTGTGTGCACATTTTAAGGAGATTCACTGCGAACGTGTGGCATGTTGAGCAGTCCCTTAATGAGTTCATCCACTTTTACTCTTGGGTTGTCAAATCGGGCTTCGACAAATTTCCAAGCTTGATCGAAGGTAATGGTTGTTGTCAAATGTGCATTTAGTGTGCCTGATGCTTGGCCCACTAGCGCTTTATCTAAATGATGAATTTTAACTGCATCACTGTCACTGCTTCTTTTTATGATGTCAAGAAACATTGCCTTGAATTTTGGCCAGGCTTCATAATTCCCGTTAAAAGAGGGAAGCGATGCAGGGAGCGGATATTGCTGCACTATAACTGAAGTAGGTTAAACTTCTGTTAAAGATGTAGATACAGATGGTTTATTATTGACTTCGCAAATAGCCTTTTCCAATGCATTTGTTAAATTTCTTTATAGTGAGTTATACTTTCGATCGCGTTGCTTATCTTCATTACTATAATTTTTGCCATCATATAACTGTTCTTGGAGACCATTGTATTTCTCTGCCATTGTGTCTACTCGAAGTTTCATGGCAGGAACAATTGGACGGTTTTGTGACAAATTCGTTGAGTTTGTCTTCGAGCTGTTCGGTAATCATTTGCATTTTCCAGTGCAGTGTCGAACTGAATTAAGGTGGTTTTCGAAAAAAAAACATCATCAACGAAGCCGGAAAAATTATCCACATTGTCCTCATGTTGCCCATTCTTACTCGTTTGCGGTAATGGAGTGACCGGCCTTGTGGTGGCTGGTAAAAATTGCTTCACTTGTCCCTACACCCTTCCTTACCTGTGACATGATATACTCCCCAACCGAGGGGATGCTGGCTTGGGGACTTTGATGGTCCGTTTCCCGGAATCGAGCAAGAATACAGCAACTACAGGAATGTGCTGGTACGCACCAACAGCACCGTTAGTACCAAGCAGGAACAATCAGGAACAAGCAATAACGAACTTTGCGAGAACTATTGAAGGGTTTTACATTAAATCGTCGTCATTCATTTCTTACCAGCAGCATATAATTTGGGGTGAGCGCTATAGACTTTTGAAAAGTTGCAATTGATTTCAAAAGACAATTTACTGACAGCTAAAACATTATTGATCCATCAGTTTTCGATCAGTGTTCTCTTGGTTTAGAAATCGTATCTATACGATTGAATTCATTGAACGTGTTCGAACGGATTCGTCAGTGTTCTGTTGGTGTGGAAGTCGCACCTATTCAATTGAATCGAACGCGCCCGTTCGAACGGGTTCGATAGTGTTCTTTTGGTGTGGAAATCGTACGTACACAACTTAACTGATTTCATCATTTTGACCCAGAGTTACACAGCTTATTGTATTGAGCGTGTATGATATTGTGTATGACAAGGTATAGGTAAGTGTTAAGAATATTGGTGACATTTTTGCGTCTATTTTGCGTCTTTGCTCAGTTTTGACAAACTTCTGTCGACCAGAGAGCAGATAGGCCAAGTGCATAATCGCTGTTAAAAACGTGGAATTGTTCTTGAAGCTCTTAGAGTTGTGTAGTGTTGAATATAAGGTAACAAAAATATACTTAAAACATGAACAATATTTAACAGTGCGTTATGGTTCTAGATGGCTGAAAAGTGTGGATACAAAAGTCCCATCTGGAATCATTTTAAAAAGGTGGAAAAAGCGGCCAAAATGCAAGTATTGCCTGACAGTATTAAGCTTTTCGAAAAGTACTACTTCAAATTTGAAGCGTCACTTATTCACCAAACATCCAACAGTGCCTTACCTAAACCAGCCACCGCGAAACTCCCCAAATGATATAGCTAATGCTTCTGCATCGAATGAAACTCCAGCATCCGGTTCATGCTTGGATAATAAAGGCGAAGCAAGTATTCCATCTTCAACGAACTTTATTTATCATTATTTACATAAACCAGTGAATCAGGATACAAAAAGGCAGCTTGATAGGATGCTTTTAGATTTTATAACTAAGGAATGTCTTCCGTTTTCAATTGTCGAGAGTAAAGAATTCCAAAAATTCTTGCATACACTTAATCCTAATTACACACTTCCTAGCAGGAAGACGATATCCAATGCATTATTGCCAAGTGTGTATAATGAAGAGATGGACAAAGTTAAAAAAAAGTAGGATCAGCAAAAACTATTGCATTGACGTCGGATGGTTGGTCAAACATGAATAACATTAGCTTTCATGCACTGACTCCCCATTACATAGATGAGAGTCTTAAATTGCAATCAAAACTTCTTGAATGCTTTGAATTTAAAGGGTCGCATACAGGTTCTCAGATCGCCTCGTGGATCACCGAAGTTTAAAAAAAATTAAATAGAAAAAAAAGTAGTTGCTATAGTGACCGACAGTGCTAAAAATATGATAGCAGCTGCCAATAATTTAAATTTCCCACGTATACCTTATTTTGCGCAGAATCTAAATCTGATAGTACGAAACTCCATAGAAAAGTCTATGCTTACAACAGTTGATGAAGTTAAACGAGTGGTCATGCATTTTAGAAAAAGTAATATAGCATCAGAAAAGCTTGCTTCAACTGAAAAAAAAAATCATGAAATACTTAAACTAAAAAAAGATGTCCCATTTGACATGATGGACAGTTTCATTAAAAATAAAATATCCGTTCTTTCGTGCGTAGATAGCTCAAAAATGAAAACCAGCTTGTCTCCCTCTGATTGGGTAATTATCGAGCAATCATTGGAGGCACCCAAATATTTTACATCAGCTGCTAAATTAGTTTCAGCGGAGAAACATACGACCCTTACACACGTTGGCTTTACTTAAATAAAATCGGGACTTTACTTCTGGGACTAATTCGTTGTTCAATAGCAAAGACTTTGATATCTATACTAGTTGAAAACACAGAAGAAAAACTTAAAGTGTACAGAGATAACCATCATATTTGGAAAGCAATGTTCCTAGATCCACGTGTGATAAAAGCGGGATTTCAGAATGAACCCGATAAACTAAAAAAACACATGATTTGATACTAACGGATATGCTTCCCCTTCAGGAGAGCAAAAAATATCGGTAAGAGAGGATGCTTTCAAATCTAATACTGATGCAAACTTATTATATGGCGACATAGTCTGTCATTCTGAATTGGAAACATCTTATACTCTTAGGGAACTTGCGGAAGACGAAATTAATTTGTAACTTAAAGGTAAATCCAATTGCAATGGAACGAGATCCTCTATCATGGTGGCACGAAAATCGTGTGAAATATCCAACATTGTACATTTTAGCAATGGAAAACCTTTGCATACCAGGTATTTCGGTGCCTTGTGAAAGAGTTTTCTCCAAAGCAGGCCAGATATTTTCAGAAAAACGAACAAGCTTACTACACGAATTAGTTTTCTTACAACACAATTCATAATATATTCTTTCTATTTCTCAAGGACAGTCAAGGTATAGTAGAGCTTTTTTAATATTTTTTTTAAAGATTTAATAATTGTTAAACATAATGAACTATGAAATACCTTTAAACACAACTAAATGAATGATAAATTTTGCCAGGCACACTCTAAGATATCAACTAGTATGTAAATATATTGTAAAATTGGAAATAAGACAACGCGTTTGTTTGTTAAACTGCTTGTTTGCTTTTGGTTCAACTGCGCTGTTGAATACTCTTCTGCAACTTTACTATGCTGCAATCATTGGTTAACCCAAATTATTAATGTAGGCTAAATAACGAATAAATAATTTGTTAATAAAAAATTATGCTAAGGATATGGCTGGGTCATATTGAATAAAAAATGAACGATAGAATCGCCGTTTGCGTTCGGTTCTTTTTACTGAGCGAACTAGTACGCTCGCGATCGGTGAAAAGAGTCGTTTTGCCCATGCCTAGTCCCAATGTTAAATCAAGCAAACACATGTAATGAACGAAATTGTTTATATTGTTTCAGCAAACATGGATGCATCAGTTGCCGCACTTCGACGCCGAAACAAGACTTCTTCTTATGAAGGCAGGAACCGAGTGATAGCAGCGTTTGAAAACGGAACATCTGGAAAATACATCGCCACAATGCTGGACATGAAACGAGGAACTGTTTTTAGTATTATAAAAAAAGTTCCATAACTCTTGGGAAGTTGCGGCTGCTTAACGGGGTGGCAATCGTGCAAAACTATTATCAGAAGCGGCTGCTCTAAGCATTCGTTCTTGCATAGACGAAGACTGCATTGTCACGTTGAAGGCGTTGGTAGAAAAGGTACACGAAAGATTTAACGTGCGTGTGAGTACGACGACAATAGGCCGCGAAATCAAAGGGTTTAATTATTCGTTTAAAATAATTCATAATCTTCCTGAACGGCGTAACACGGATTCCACCTTCGAAGAATGTAGGTCGTATGCTTTGATTTTTTACGAAATATCGATGGAAAATCCCTATACAGTTATAGTATTCTTGGATGAGGTAGGATTTAAAGTGAGTATGCGCACGTCAAAGGATAGATCGCTAAAGGGAACAACTCCGAAGGTTGGCGTGTCTAAATTGCGCTCAAGAAATATTTCTATTGTTTGCGCAATGAATAAGAGTGATATTGTTCATTACCTGTCGCACAACAGAACTATACATCGCGAACTGTTTACACAGTTTATTTACGAGCTCAAAGAAAAATTGAGGATGCGCGAAATTCATCGAACATTTATGGTCATGGATAACGTGGCTTTCCGTAAGAGTAGCGAGGTGAAGGAAGCAATAAGCTAAGACGAAGATAAAGCAGTTTATTTGTCTCTCTACTCGCCTTTTCTAAACCTGATAGAAAATTTTATTAGTGAGAGGAAAAATTTAGTGAAAAGAGCCAACGCTCAGAATGAGCCGGAATTAATTAAAGCTATCACAAATTATGCCAACCTTGTCACTTCCCAAGATTGTGAAGGGTAAATAGGAATATGGGGGCTTACTTGGCCCGTTGTTTGCGAGGTGAAGTAATTGAGGATTGAAATGTTCCTTTTCTTTTCGATTCTAAGTAGTCTTTATAAGTGAATTGAATTATTTTTCAACTGATACATCCATGTTTGCTGAAATAATATAAACAATTACGTTCATTACATATGTTTGTTTGATTTAAAATTGTGACAAAGATAGAGTTGAACTAGAACTACCCAAAACAGACCGCTGCTACTAATTGCTATCAAATCCCGTCCGGAAGAAAAATATTGTTGACGCACCTAAAATCGTGTACATGAGTAATTTACATATCCACTTTGTTGTGAAATACATACCTATTGGTACACGACGATGCACTGTTGTATCAACATGATCAAATTTTTGGTTTCAAATGCGAACTTTGTGCAACACGTTTGTTTCTATTTTGTTTTAATTGTGTGTTTTGGCGATCGCGGGCTTGCGCGTTTTCTTGAACTGTTTTTATGTGCCTAGTTCCACTTCTTTACATTTGAAAAAAAACACCTGTGGATATTTTTATTTCATATGATATTTTTAGCAATACGGCTTTTTCGAACCGTTCCTCTTAAATAAAAAAAAATAAAATTTTTAAATGTTGTTATAACATCCGTTATGTATATAAAATCTGTTATAAAATCTGACAGATAGGCGAGATAATCGCGGTTCGTGTATGGCACCATCCGAGGTCTGGTGATTTAATGTGCCAAGAATAAATATTATTAACCTTTAAGTTGGCAACCGGATACCCGGGTATTTTTTTCAACTTCGAACTGCAATAACTTTTGATTCATTGCTTTTATTGACCTGAAATTTTCCGTAGCCTCCCAACTTTTAATTTCTGATTTTTTGGTGCATAAATTGTAATTTTAAACCTGTAAGCCTGTAAGTATTTTATTTTGATTTTTTTTAACTTTACCACGTAAGTTGGCAACCAGCATACCCGGGTATTCCAGACATTTCGTATGGAGAATGACGTTTCTCTTCTTTCGAAAATTCGAATTCGAAGAGTTGTGCTTATTTTCGAGTCAAATTCAATCGATTTCAGATTTCAAATGGATTGTTAGTTTTATCAAAATTGAAAAAAAACCTAATAAATGAATGAATTTGATTTTAGATGTGCAAAAGCAACAAAAATAATATAATAAATAAATATATTAATTATTCATTTATTCTATCAGAAATAAATTATAAATTAATATATAACATAAAACAAATATATAATTGTATAACAAAGTAATTTCACGTTGAAATTGTCGTCCAACAATCCTCATAACCTTGTGAATAGTACATTAAATTTTTAAATTCTATTTTCACTCTTCTAACTTAAGGGCAAACCATACTTCCATAATGGTTATTTCTCCAAGCAATATGTTTTTGCGATTAAATTTGAATACAATTTTTATATTTACATTATATTTTTTCAATCAGTACGAATGATCGCCGAATGATTCATTACGAATATACGAAGGAAAAATTTGCTGCAATTTTGATCTATATGTTCACATTTTTTTATTTCATAGAGAGGGCCAGGCCGTATATCTAAACATTTTGTTTTGTTTCTTACACATCTACGCCACATTTTAAACATTTTGTTATGCTCTTCGAATGTTCGCTACAAATGGGTTTCGCGCATGCTTCACAAGCCCTACGTGTCGGTCTTTTTTTTTTGGCATAAAAAGCATGTTCCTTTATGCTTCAGTCTTCTAGTACTATCACGTATTCCCAGCGAGGATGAAGGATTACTACTATAAGGAACAAGAGGTTGCCCAAACATACTCTCTATGCCACTACGGGGAGCAAAATGTCGCATTATTTGTGGTTTTTTAGAGCGAATCTGAATTTCGTTTGATGTTAGCTGTTTGCTCAAATGTTGCAAAAACATTCGTCTAACAGACGACAGTTTTGGGTTATCAGGATTATTCTCCTTATAAATTAGGTAGGCCGCAAATGCAGATAAGTCAAAAATGTTGTAAAAAAAGGCTAGAGGCCACCGATTAGTTTTACGTTTAGTAGTGTACTCACCAAGGCACTTATCCATATTATCAACGTCTCCTTTAAACTTATTGTAATCTACAATCATTGTTGTTTTTTTTTGGGCCTTGCGTTTCCGTATCATAATGCATCGTAGATAGTAACACAACCGATTTGTTTTTTTTTTTGGGACTTATGAACACATGGTAACATTATTGCTAAATCCGAATATGCTGGATTCAGCAGCTCTACCCTTGGAGTTAGAAAACGCCTCTGGAACAAATACTCTTTTTTTGTTGGCCGTACCTAACATGGACAGCTTGTAATCAACAGCCAATGATAAGGCTAAATTGTAGCTTGTGAAAAAGTTGTCGCAAACAATATTACGACCACTTCCTCGAAAACTACTACATAGCGCCTTTACTACTTGTTGCGCAGCGACCACATCGAAGGTGGCTGTTTGAATTTATAATTAAATAATTTATATTTTGTTCTTAGTAGGCTATGATAGCTTGTAATTTAGAGTATAAAAGGAGGAAATAGTTATAATAAATTAGTCTTACACCAGCATTACTCACTCTCTCCGCTTGGTGACGCACAGACGTGGTTTTGATCGCTCCTGCTTATTCCAGTGTTTTAACGCGGCTTGATTAATCGCCCTGTGGCTGGCAAAATTTTATCGCTTGTGACTTTTGCACACATTTGCTTTGCGATATCACTCGTTGTGTGCCTGCTTTTCAGTGTAACAGTGTCATAATGACTATCTGTGCAATTTGCTCTACGGCAATCAATCCAAATGGTGATCCATTACACTTGTCGTGTTCGGGGGTGTGTGGCCGTTTGTTCCATGCTCACTGTGCCGGTGTCTCTGAATCCACGTTAAGTGAATTGTTGGCAGATTGTGGTCTGTGCTGGCTATGCAAACAATGTGATGCCTTGCGTAAATCGAAAAAGCCTGTATTGTTTCCAGAGATTGAGGCCGCCTTGGTCAATTCAATGGATGGCATTTTCTCGTCTCTAGGAAACGCCATTAACTCGATAAGAGCGGATCTGCTTCACCGTCTTAAGCAGGATCTATTTAGTGAGAGTGCCTCGTTTGATTCTGCATATGGTAAGAGAGACGCATGGTGCCCTCTCCGAACATCACTACCCCTCGATCTACCATCTCGTCACCTCCCTCCGGCTCCCTGGCCGGCAGTGCCTCCTGCGCCTGCAATGCAACAAGGAACGGGATCGGGGAGTACATATGATCCAGTATTTGTGGCTCCAAGGCCACAGTCATTGTCGTGGATTTTTATGTCGCGCTTCGACACATCTGTAACGGATAAGCATGTCATTACCATGGTTACAAATCGACTTGCGCTTGCTCCATCGGACGTTGTGGTGCGTCGTCTCGTAAAACTTGGCGCCAACGTCGAAACGATGTCATTCGTATCGTTTAAGGTCGGTGTACCTTCCAGCAAGCGCGAAGAAGCTCTCTCTCCGGCTACTTGGCCTCCATCTCTCGTGTTCCGTGAGTTCATCGATTACCAAAATCGTCATCTCCCTGTAGTGTCAGTGAACGACACGCTTACAGATGAGTCGGCCAAAAATATCCATAGTGCAAGCAACACCAATACCGTTAAATCTATCGTCGCCCGATTGGATGCTCCCGTAAACGATCCATCTAACTTCGGCTCTCTGAGTACACCACGCTTGGCCAGCATGCCTTCTCAGAGTGCTTCTCTGCCTTCGGCTCTCTCTCATCCACTGAGTGACACCTGTTCCGAGCCTACTTCCGTGCTTCCTGCTCTTCAATCAACCTCGTCGATTCCGTCATCGTCTTCATCGGTGTTCATTCCTGCGAGAACGACTGGATCCTCTCGTAAACCTTCGGATCGGTCGCCTCCAGATAACCTGCCTGCCCCTGTTAAGCGTACCCGTGGTGATCACGCCAGACAACCGTCGTTGTCAAATGAACCAAATGAATAGCTAAGTATTTACTATCAGAACACTCGTGGGTTACGATCAAAATGTACTGATTTGAGGCTAGCGGCCGATGCTGCTGATTTTAATGTGATTGTTTTCACTGAAACTTGGGCTGATGATTCTTTACCCAATAGTATGCTCTTTAATAGTGATAAATTTATCGTTTACCGTTGTGATCGTAACATAAATAATAGTTCTCGTACTCGCGGTGGCGGTGTACTCATTGCTGTTTCGACCAGTTTAGCATCAGCGCCTATTTCTGTAAATGCCGCGCCTCTTGAGTGTGTGTGGGTTGTGATTAAAAATGAGTGCTTTAATATATATATATATAGGTGTTATTTATGTCCCACCCTACTTAGCAGCTGATATGCGTACGTTTGAAAAACTTTTAAAATGCGTTCACGATGTCAAAGCCCGCTTGCGTAACAAGGATCAACTTATTCTTCTTGGTGATTTTAATCAATCTTCTCTGCAGTGGATAAATTCTGTTAATTTAACGACACCTTTCCAGCACTATACACCTCATAATGCGTTGCTATGTCATGCACCTTTTGTCGATTTATTCAACGTTATGGAATTTTGTCAACTAAACAATATTTCAAACCATAATGGTCGTGTGCTTGACCTTATACTATTGTTTTCTCTTAACTTCACGCCGTGTTCCGTTTATGAGGCAGATCTTCCTCTTGTAAAAATTGATGACCACCATCCTCCGTTTGTTTTTGAAATTGAATATCTATCCACTGCCAACTTACCTGTTTCTGTGCAAAGTGTTAATCTTAGTCCTATTTATAATTATAAGAAGGCTGACTATGCTAGGCTGCGTGTAATTTTGTCCTCTATTGATTGGTCATTTTTGTTTGAATGTACGTCCATCAATGAGGCTGTAACACAGTTCAATGCTATCCTTATCACTTCCTTAAACTCCTGTTCTCCTCTCTTCAGACCACCTCCTTCCCCTCCATGGTCCGACCGTCATCTGCGCTCTCTGCTTAAGGATCGAAATCGGGCTACACGTGATTACCGGACTTGGCGTTCACCGTACTAGTATGTCACTTGGTGATGTGCTTGCTACGTGCCCGAATGACATTCGTTCGCTTTTTGCTGATCATTTCTCGAGTGTCTATGAAAATGGTTTAAATAACTCTGCAAGCTTTGAGGCCAGTCTTTCATTCACCCCTCTCAATGTCCTGAATGTTGAATTTGTTTCTGTAAGCACTGCTTCTGTTTTACGTGCGTTAGGTAACCTTAAACCATCCTCAGTGCCGGGTCCCGATGGTATTCCTGCTGCTTTACTCTTTCACTGTCGCGAAGCACTAGCCCTTCTTGTTTCTTTCCTTTTTAATCTTTCTTTGTCTACGGCTACTTTTCCGAATATTTGGAAACAAGCATGGATAAGGCCAGTTTTTAAAAAGGGTGATCGTGGTTGCGTCTCTAATTATCGTGGCATATCTATTTTATCGGCGTTCAGCAAAGTCGAATCTGTTATTCGTTTACCTCTAATGGAAATGGTGAAATCGTGGATTATTCCAAATCAACATGGCTTTATGGCTGGCCGCTCCACCACTACTAATCTTATGGAATTTGTTTCCTCAATACTCTTAAAACTGGACTCTGGCATGCAGGTTGATGCTGTGTATACCGATTTCAAAGCTGCGTTTGATAAAATCCCCCATTCTCTGCTCATTGCTAAATTCAAGAAACTTGGCTTCTCTCCTTTCTTTCTTGAATGGCTACAATCATTTCTATCGAATCGTTTTTGTTGTGTTAAATTGAATGACGGTTTTTCTTATGAGTTTCATTGTTCGTCGGGTGTACCCCAGGGTAGTGTCTTGAGTCCTTTACTTTTTATTTTATTTGTCAATGATGTGTGCTCTGTTTTTCCATCCGATTCCTTCCTTATGTTTGCAGATGATTTAAAAATATTTTGTCCTATCACTGACTCTAATTCATGTGTCGCTTTCCAATGTCTGTTAGACTCCTTCTCTTCTTGGTGTTCTGCTAACTTTCTCTCCCTGTGTATCGATAAATGTGCTTGTATATCTTTCTCTCGGAGCTTAAATGTGTTGTCTCATAATTATTCACTAAACTCTGTTGCATTAAATCGTGTTCATGTCATTCGTGATCTTGGGGTTCACCTTGATGCAAAGCTGTCATTCAATCATCATATTGAGCGTACCATTAACCATGCCAATAGTGTACTAGGAATGATTTGTGCTATGGCAAATGATGTGCGTGACCCTATATGCCTCAAAGCCCTTTTCTGTAGCTTAGTCCGCCCTATTTTAGAATATGCTAGCATTGTGTGGTGCCCGGTCAGCTCGGTATGGATTGAAAGGGTTGAAAGAGTTCAACGCAGATTCACCCGTATTGCCATTAGGCGTCTTTTAGGGCAATCGGGTGCTTCTCTTCCCCCTTATGAAGTCCGATGCCGTATGCCTGGATTGATGACACTGCATGATCGTCGCTCTGCTTCTCAAGCTTTGCTTATCAGTGGTTTGCTTCGGAACGAGATTGATTGTCCTTCACTTCTTAACAGAATACCGCTGTACGCCTGCTCGCTTTCTTCGACGCCGCGATTTCCTTCAAATCCCGTCGAGAAGAACGCTGTATGGCACCAATGATCCGTTTTTTCGATCCCTCAATCGCTTCAACAGTGCCTCTGGTGTGTTTGATTTTCATATTCCCCCTCAACCCCTTCGCCCCCTCTTCCTTCAGTTCTTTGACTCCCTTTTTGTTTCCCCATCCTAATTCTTTCATTTTACGTATGTTGGCTGTGTTACAAATTGCTTGCTGTCTAGTATATGTTTGTCTAGTTAGATTTAAGTATTTGTTTGTTATTATTAATTTTAAGTTTTAGTCAGTAAGTTTCCCTATATTTAGCCCTCTGAGGCGGATATTTGTATCGTAATAAATAAATAAATAAATAAATAAATTTGATGAGTGCGTTTCTCTATTTGGTGTTAAGATTCTCCCGGGTGAAACCAGGGCGAAAACGATTGCCTTCTCGACGGCGCTTAACGAAATCAGTAGCGGCGCTACCACGGCATAGACCTCCCAATTTAATTTGGAAAAGAGGTAACTAGCCTGGTAGGCCAATACTGAAAGTAGTTTGGTGAAGGAGAGTTGGACCGTTGACGCTCCCGAAACCCTTTTGCCCGGGACGTTCTGTTCCGTGGCAGCAGACGGTTATCAAGCGCTCCAGAACGACCGAAACCTTCGCGGTCGGCTTGGCCGTCGGGCCCGGAACACTACTCGTTCGCCTTGGTTGCGCTCCCTTTCGCCAGATGGTGCTAACCCTTTGTAAATTTGACCCTTTATAGGGTATGATGTACATGCGTCGCAAGCCCACCAAACCTTAATACCATATTTAGCTGGTTTAGATGGTATATACTGGGTAAACCCGTACCTCCACGAAAAGGAAAAATTTGTTCGTCGACAGTAACATTTGTACCAGCAACGTAACAGGCCTGCAGGTTTGAATTTAATATATCAATCATTTTCGATACTGCTTGCAGCTTTATCGCTCTTCTTTCTTTCGGCGCGAGTGTTTCCATCATCGAATCTTATAAAGCGGGATATCGACCGGAATCTTTTAAGGCTCATTGATGCTCGAAACATTGGATGCGATGTTGTTTTCCAAAGATCAGTGATGTTGACTCGATTAGATCGTGTAACACCGGCCAGAATTAATAGTCCTAAGTATCGATTCAGAGGACGATACAGGCTTCCATTCATGATGTTGCTTTTCTGGATGAGCAGCACGTTCACGTTCGAAACATATCTTAGCTTTTGCATTAGTTTCGTGAATTATGATGTCACATAATTGACGAGACATTAACATCCTGAATGTTGACAAACTATCAAGCCCCTTTGTTTGTTGCGTTGGTCCTGCTTTTTCCGATCGTTGAATGCTATGAGCCAACATTCTACGATGGTTTGGTTGTTGACTCAGCCAAACAACATCATTTTCGCGTGATACGCATATTCTTGAGTGGGCTCGAAAAAATCATCCTCACTATCCGAATGTTCTGGATTAAATTCTGGCATCTGCAGATCTTCTGCATCAGAATCTTCCAAAAACTCAATTGCGTATTCCTGATCTGCATCGTTTGGTGTAAATTGGCTCTCGTCCTCATCTCCACTATCGCTAATTATCATGTCTGATATAAACCTACACCTGTACTCCTCTTGCTCTTGCTGGCTTAGTTTTAGGAAATCTGTTGCAGATAACCATTCTGTTGTTTCATCCATTCGTTGCCCAGCTAAAATTCAATGAACAATGCAGATCATTCCGAACCGAAGATATTATGACTTGAATTGTGCAGGCAGATCGTCATGTTATGTGCATCCAAATAAGATCGTTAGATCATTATATTTATGTTTTTTTGTATGTTTTTTGATTCAGAAGTATCAATAACTAATTTATATTGATATTTGTTGTTGCTGCTCGGTTAGAACGGCCTATCAAGCCGTATTGTTTGGCCGTATCAAGACTTATTTTACCACGTAGCAGGATAGTCAGTCCATGCTACGGGGAGACGGTCCGGATGGGATTTGATTACAGGTCCTTTAATCGGCGCCGTTTATCACACACGACATTTGGCCGAAGTTTGGCCGGTATTACCAAATAGGTTGATACACCAAGAAAAAGAAAAAATAGCTAAAGGCATATGATGAAATATTATACAATATAAATTTTATGATAATTTAATATAAAAATTTAAAGATAATAAGCATCCTGAGTATAGTGAAAATGTAGACGATAGATTGTAAAACAATGCATTTTTTATTACATAGATAGATAGAAAGCATTGCTTATTTTCGAAAACCATTAATTCTATACGTCAAAATGTATGGAATACCCGGGTATGCCGGTTGCCAACTTACGTGTGTAAATCTGGTTGCCAATTCTACGGTTAAGGGTGTTGTTAAAGTTAAAGATTTGGGAGGTTAATCTTTCGCGATGGGTTTCGGATGATCGTATTATGGTAATGCTCTAACTCTTTATGGTTTAGTGGTTGAGATCTTACTAACTATATTTTATTTCCTACTTCGTGCTCCTTCGTCGTTCTGCATCTAACCTTATGCTAGTATAGTGGTGTGTGTCTAATGTTTATAAATAGGGATCGAGACGCCCGATACAAAGATAAGTAGGAAATGTCATCGAGAAATGCACGTTAAAGAAAATAATTTAAATTTGAATTTGAATATCGCCGTTGGTGGTTAAAGATTTTTAAAAAATGTTCGTTAAAAATGATTGATTAAATTTAAATTGTCGCGTTCTCAACAATGCTGCTGGTAAAAAGTCAATAGCGGCGATTTAAAAACAATGTGCAGGAAGTCTACAATCAATTGTAAAACCCTGTACGCTAACGTTAATGATCACTCGTGGAGTAGTATTGCATACTCCATTCGAGCGCAGTTTTCATTAATCGTTTTTTTTTTGTGGGGTAATTTGCATTCACGATAGCGGTTTTGAAAAGAATCGTTCTTTGGACTAACGCAAGTCTTAATAATTTCAAATTAGTGAAAGCGGATACGCAATTGCACTCACGAGCTATCTACACTTGCACTGAACTTCACTAATTTTCGTGGGATCGTGTAAGCTGATGCGCACTTACACACGCACACGGAGAAATTCGCTTAGGCCGATACGCACGTAAATGATATAAATTTAACATGCGAAGCACTCTACACACACGCCAATTGTCTGCATCACCCTTGCTTACACTGCACTGCTCTTAGGTTGGATCGTGTAAGCTGATACGCACTTATACATGCACGCGAATAAAGTACCTAGGATGATATGCACTAAGCAGTGGCGGATTTAACGGTAAGCGGACTGAGCGGCCGCGGGGGGCCCCGAGCTTGCGAGGGGCCCCGAGCTCGCGTGAACCTCCCATAAGTTCCTTGGACATAATGCGTTGCTGTGCATAGCACACTTTTTTCATCAAAACGTCTGTTGGGGGCGTGATGTTCGACGTGTCGATGCCACTAGTCAAAATGCGATGCCACTAGTCATTCCAGAGCGAGCGAATTCTGCTCACACAATCATAATCAAAACGTTGAGCAAACGTTGCCAGCGAACCTGGTTTGGGTGGTATGACAAAGCAAGACGTTGAGTTACATGTAGTGCAATAATAAATGTGGTTGTGTAGAAGCAATACATGCATGTGATCGAAGTCACACAGTTGGTGCCCAGTTCCTCAGAAAATTTGATTGTGCTTCATAGTTCGTGAGTGTCAAACACAATTGGAACCAAAAATCCTTCATTTATTTCATTCGAAATGGGATTTTTTTTTCAAAATATTTTTAACATGTTTTTGAATAATTTAATTTAAGTATTATGATATACTACAAATATTGCAAAAGCAATTGATATAGATATTGTAATTAATTGTAATATAAAGAGTTTTACAATTATTATAAATTTACAATATTGCTAAATTACTCACAAATCAAATAACTGTGTTTTTTTATACATAGAATTCTTGGCGTTCAGAAAGTTTTAAGGGTTATATAACTGTTTATCTACATGTAACATAACTGTCATAATATAGATTTTATCTATACTAATGTTTCGCGTAGAAAACCTTCATACAATTTACAGGTGAATATGATTATGGATGGTTTTACTGAAAGCAGTTCGTGTTGTGTTTACTAATGCTAATATCCTTCATTCTTGTTCGTTACAGTACTATTTGTTCTTTGAAAAGTTTTTGTTAGGTGTTGCAAGTGTACGTACACTATATCGAAAAAAAAAACAATATGAAGAGGTATCAGAGTGGAGCTGAAAAGCGAAAGAAAATTAAAAAGGATCAAGAAGTAGTTGAGAGTCAGCGAAATGCACTTCATAAATTTTTAATTGTTGAATCGGGACCAACATTTTCTGGTGAATCGAGAACATCACCTGAAAAGCCTAATACATTTTCAAACGGTAGAGTTGATTGCAACGAAATCAATGAAAAAGCATCGCAGCTACATGATACTGCAGAAAATGACACGGATTGCGCTAGTTGTTCCGTAATTGATTCAGCTATATGCGATGGAAAATCTACACATATAAATAGTAACGAAACTGAGAATGATCCGCTAAATTACTCAGTAACTGATATAGCTCTTTGGCCTTCCAATTTTGGTGATGAATTCATTGAGTACGTCATTCAAAATAAACCCAAAAATGTTGGAGATATAAATCAATCAAAAATACTGTACCATGATAAGGATGGTACATACAATAGAAGTTTAACACTCGATCATTTTCAAAGGAAAAAATCCAATGGCAGTCTCGAAGAAAGAACTTGGCTGATTTATTCTGCAACCACCAACAGCGTGTATTGTTATCCCTGTAAACTTTTTTCGAAATCCGGTTCTAAACTAAAAACAGGTTATAACAATTGGAGGTCGGTTACAAATGTTTTATCAGAACACGAAAGCTCAAAGGACCATTTTTTATCAATGTGCAGTTTGTATCGAAGAACAACGAAACTAGAAAGAATAGATTTAAAGTTTGTGCAGGAACGTACTAAGGAAGAAGGATATTGGAGGGAGGTTTTAAAAAGAATAGTTTCAACTGTAAAATTGTTAAGTCGCTTAGGACTAGGCTTTAGGGGGCACGACGAAGGAAAAAATTCTAGCAGAAAAGGAAATTACATAACATGCTTGGAATATTTAAGTGAGTACGATGAATTCCTGAAACATCATTTAGAAAAGTTTGGTAGCCAAGGAAGTGGGAATGTTAATTTTTTTTTTTTTTTATTCAGGAGTAACGGTCCAAAAAGGCCGTATTGCTTAAGAGTAGAAAATACAAATGTAATTCATGGCGCTACAATCCATATTGGCAGGGAGACATTTCCTTCTCTGAGCCATGGAAGGGCACCTTATCCCGGGTGTACTCGGACGGTTTGGTTTTAATTAATCCAGTCCATGATTTTGCGGTCCTATAAGCGTGGCGAAGGTCTACATCATTCGGGTTTCGAGGTTGTCTATTCCAGTTCAGTGTTCCAAATGGCATTGCGGGGGTCTGTATCGTGTGGATTCCAAGCATTTCGTGGGATTCATCCATCAGAAGCGGTCCGAGTATATTTCCATTTAGTGGCTCAAATGACATTGCGAGGGTCTGTATCGTTGTAGTCCTTTCCTTCAGTGGTCCGAGTGACATGGCGGGGGTCTGTATCGTTCCAGTTATCTAGTAAATCCTTGCAAGAACATCGTTCGAGCAAGGATCTTCTGTCTGCCGTCAATGCCGATTACTCAGCCATACGCATTGCACTCATTCATTCTTACATTCATGCATACATTCATCCATCACAAACATACAAGCGATGTACAACATGTAACACATAGACAAACAAGAGGAAATAACATAGGATGCAAGATTGCTGTTGCCAACAATGTTGGTTGGTTCACAGACATTTTGCTTAAGGAAAGTCACACAGTTAAGCCGTTCTCTCTACAGAAATCGAATATGGCCTTCAGGTATTCCCAGTCCGATGCCGCTAATATATCCCGAATCGGAATATCAGTACATTTTCCTAGTCTTTCGACCGCGTCCAGCAAAGCAGGTCGAGCAGACTCGTATTCCACGCAGGACCACAAAAGATGATCCATGTCGTGGAATCCAAGCCCGCAGCCACATACCTTGGAGTCGACCAGTCCTATACGCTGGAGATGTGCGCCCAATGCGAAATGATTAGACCTAAGTCTAGACATCATTCGAATGAACGCACGATCGCCAGGGGTGTTATGGAACCAAGGCTTCAAGCTTACACGAGGAGTGATTGTATACAGAAACCTTCCGAGTTCATCCGAGTCCCACAGATTTTGCCAACGTGCCATGCAAAACGCCTGTGGGGCCTGCAAGAACTCATGAGGAAGGATAGGCCTATCAAAGAAAGACCCTTCTGCAGCTCCCCTTTTGGCCAAATGGTCTGCCTGTTCATTTCCTGGTATACCACAATGAGCAGGTAACCATACTAACGATATGCGAAACGACTTTTCAAACAGTGAGCTTAAAACCTTTACAATTTCTTTCACAAAATGGTCTGGGCTCTTAACAGCCTTTACGGATTTTAATGCTTCAATAGCGCTTAAGCTGTCTGAAAAAATTACATATTGATCCGCTGGGCATGCACTTATCAATAATAAGGCATAAAAGATTGCGGCGAGCTCCGCTACATATACTGAGCATGGTTGGCGTAATTTAAAGAATGCTTCGGAGCACGTGTTGTATACACCAAATCCAATGCCCTGCTCTGATGAGGATCCGTCAGTATAAAAATGGTTACTGTTAGCATGGCCATGTTTCTCCACAAATTTGCTGGGAATTGTCATCCGGCGAAGGTTATCGGGGATACCTTTAATTTCCTCCTTCAATGAGGTATCTACACTTAAAATGGAACTGCAGGACTCTGGTAAGCTGGCACTAGTTATACTTTGAGAAGTACTAGGGTGCACCTGTAAGGAAACAAAATCATGATAGACCTTCATGATTTTGCATTTAGAACCTATCTCTTGCAGTGTTTCAAAGTTCTCGATTATCAAGGGATTTGATACTGTAGAGCGGACGAAAAGGCGAAGCGATAGTAGCTCAAAACGTAGCTTTAGCGGCATCACTCCGGACATCACTTCGAGTGACATGTTATGAGTCGACTTCATGCTACCTAGCGCGATTCTAAGACAGCGATACTGAATCCTCTCAAGTCGGATTAAATGCGACTTGGCTGCCCAGTGGAAGCATATGCAACCATACTCCAAGACGGACAGTATCGTAGTCTTATATAGGTTAAGGACGTCTTTGGGGTGTGCACCCCACCAGAGTCCGGTAATCGTTCTGAGAAAATTGATTCTTCTTGTACATTTCTGTACCAGATAGTCAATATGTGTCCTCCATACATTTTTGCTATCAAACCAAACCCCTAGGTATCGAAAAGATCTGGCAATGGATATCTTTTTACCATATAAAAGATATCGACCTTTGGGTCAACCAAATTCAAGCGTCTATTACTCTCAGTGTTGTAAAAGAAAGAGAATATCAGCATTTCCGTTTTCTCTGGAGAAAACTCGATACCTAGGTTTGTGGCCCACACTTCTAAATTGTTGAGTGTGGTTTGCAAAGGACTTTGAAGGTCGGCGATGTTGTTGCTGGCGACTGATACAACACCGTCGTCCGCCAATTGCCTAAGGCTACAGCCAGGTGCAAGGCAAGTATCTATATCGTTGACATAAAAATTGTACAACAAGGGGCTCAAACAGGACCCTTGTGGTAGTCCATAAAAGCTGACTCTCCGAATTTTCATGAAGCCATTGTCGAAATTCATTGCCTTTTCCGAAAGGAGGTTGAATAAGACGTTATTCAGTCTTGGGGTTAAGCCCGCAGATTCTAACTTTTGACACAGAACATTGACTGATACTGAGTCAAAAGCCCCTTGATGTCAAGAAATGCAGATGCCATCATTTCTTTACGAGAATGAGCCATCTCGATTTCGGACACAAGCAGCGCCAAGCAATCGTTGGTACCCTTGCCTTTGCGAAAGCCAAATTGGGTACTTGACAAGAGGCCTTTGGATTCAAGCCAATTGTCCAGTCTAAAAGAATCATTTTCTCAAATAATTTTCGCAGACAAGATAACATTGCTATCGGTCGATATGAGTTATATTCTGATGCCGGTTTACCAGGTTTCAAAAGGGTGACTACTTTCACTTCTCTCCACTCCAACGGGACGGTGTTAAGCTCCAACATAATGTTGAATAATCTCAACAGCCGTTTCCTCGCCAGATCTGGCAGATTATGGAGCAATTTGTTCCGAATCTGATCCAGTCCTGGAGACGAATTGTTGCTGGAGTACAGAGCAAGCGATAGCTCAACCATTGAGAACGGTGAATCCATTTGCGGATCACTCCCATGAGCACTCTGTTGATATGGTGGTGCTTGAGCGAAATCAGGGCAGACTTTTTGTGCAAATGGCTCTAGCCATGCCCCAGAAACCCTTTCGCTCTCGTTTGTTGCTTTGCTGTTGCGCATCCTTCTCGCCATGCTCTGAAGCTCCGTTAGCGAAGTGGAGGGCTTGAGGTTTTTGACATACCTCGGCCAGTATGACCTTTTTTTTGCTTTAAGCAAGTTTTTGCACCTACGCTCCAGGCCTCTATAATGAACGTATAGATCCATGGAACCGGTGTCTCTATACCTGGCAAAAGCCTTCCGCTTCGCTGAGAATGCCGCTTTACAATCCGCGTCCCACCAAGGAGTGGGTGGTCTTTTAAAAATCCTTGCCTGGGGGGGCGGCCTCGTTTGGGCACCGAGGGCGCACTCGTTTATCGCCATAACGAGATTTGCATACTCCTCATTTACGGAGAAACTGGGTTCTACGCGGATTAGCAAAGCGGTCATTTGGTCGCCGTATTTCGTCCAGTCGATGTTCCTCGTTAAGTCACAATTAGCGGGGACTTGATCGACTGTGCGACTCCTCTTGATAATCGAGATCTTTATTGGCAGATGGTCGCTACCAAGCGGGTCTTGGATTACCTTCCACATAGAATCCAGCCCTAAAGACGACGAACAAAGAGAAAGGTCTATTGCGCTGGGTCGTGCCATAGGTGAGGGCACCCTAGTTGCTTCACCAGAGTTTAGAATTGTCAAACTGTGTGTGTCGCAAATATCCCTAATGATTGGTGCACGATTATCGTCATGCGTGCAACCCCAATCTGATCCATGGGCGTTAAAGTCGCCCAGGATGAAAAATGGTTTTGGTAGTACCGTTACTACTGTCTCAAGATCCTTGTTGATCTTCTTTGGATCCAGATTGGCTCCCGGTGGGATATAAATTGAGGCAATAGAAACGTCAAGATCCCCTAGCTTTGCCTGGATCGCGACGTATTCGATTACCTCGGGTGTGGGGAGGGTATTCTGCTGAAGCTGTGACTGCTACGAATACCAATTAACACTCCCCACCACGCCTATCGCTAGTTGGGTCATGTCGATCTTGACGAATAATATTATATCCCGGGAAGGTAATATTTTTATCGGGTGAGAGCCAAGTTTCACTTAGGGCAAATGCATTACAATTATTCTGCCCTAGTAATACCTTAAAAGAATCTATTTTTCCCAAAAACTTCTGCAGTTCCATTGTAGTATAGTAGTCATTGGAGGCATTAATCATCCAAGCGGACCATCATACTTAGACATGGCCATTTTGATAACCATTGCTTGACCATTCCTCTTAGGAAAGGAAATGCCAGGGGAATCAATCCGGTAAGGGGTTCCGGGAGGTGGAGGGAGTCAAGGAGAGAGTGTAAAATCTCTGTCAGGCTTGGGAGGGATGGCCTGGAGAAAGATCTGGGTTCGCTAGGGAACGCCAGATTGCTGGGATTGGAAGGGTTACGGGAACGTGGATGGGTGCGAGCGTCACGGGGGGGTTTGGAGCCCTGGGGTTGGCGTGGGGTCGCGTTGTCGTGACGTCGAGGTGCCTTTTTGGGTGAAGCTTTAATAATTTTTTTTATTGTCTTTTTGTTCGGTACCCGTGTTGTATGCAATCTTTTAACTCCATTTAATGGTGCCAGATTGGGCAACGGTTCATTACCCTCCAATAGGGAAAGGTTATCGAACGGATTCACACTTGAGGTCGACTTCAAAACATCGGCGTACGATCCTCTTGTATTCTGCAAGACGGCCCGTTTGTGTTCTGATTGTTTTTTTCGGTACACAGCACACAACGACATTTCGTGCCATTCCTGCTTGCAGTGAATGCATTTCTGGGTTTCGGCCTTGCATTCGGATGTTGAATGCGATCCCTTGCATTTGCCACACTTCACGGAGTTTGTGCAGTAAGGCTCTGAATGTCCAATCTGGCTACATTTTGTGCAGCATGCTATTTTTTGCACAAATGGTCGACGGATGGGCACTCTGAGTCCTTCAATGTACAGCGTGTTTGGCAGGACTGTACCCTCGAAGGTGATCCGGAGTGAGGAAGTCTCACGGAACACCTTCTTTCCATCGACCGCACTTGAAGCGTAAAGTTTTTTAACTTCAAGGACCTTTACCCGAGGGGAAGATTGGTGCAGAAAAGCCCCTTGTCCGTACTTTAGGATGTCCTCTAAGGGGTAATCTAAGTCATCAATGACACCGACGACTTCCACCAATCCACCGGGAATATATACCCGGTAATCCTCCGTATAGGACGGATCGGCCGCAATAGCATTGGCTTGCATCCGGTCTTTTGCGGTGACTCGCAGCTTGTTTGGACGCGGGCGAATAATGTCTAAGACACCAGGATATTTTTTATAAACAGATGCCGTAATTGCTCTTACATCGAGCTGTTTATTTTTCGGCATGAAAAATACATCATGTATCCCGTTATAAGATGCGGGATACGCTCGGAATCTGGGATTCCCCTTCAACGATTGACCCATCAATTGATCACGGGACGTTGAAGGTAAGGGCTCGTTACTAGCCTTTTTTTTCGCATTCTGTCCTGGATCAGAACTTTTTCGCTTCACTGTAGTAAAGCCCTCCTCCGATTCATCCATCGGCTCCGCCTCCATGAGAGAGTCGGAGCGAGAGAAAAGAAACCCAACTGTGTGACGAGAAAGGATAGGTAAACAAGAGAGGATCACTTACCACAAATAGACACACGAGAGCGAGAGTACACGACGAACGAGCGCTACGCACCTGTCCGACGAATGCGCTCTACACTCACAAACCTACACAACAGTACACACGCAGCGCGTATACACGCGCTGCACACAACTCTACGCTCTACACACTGTACGCACTATACACTAAGCACAGATCGCTTTCCGAACGTTCTCGCACGTATTCCCTTGCAGTGCGTATGGTCGAGGTCAGTGGCTTGTTGTCCGGCAAAAAATCCATCCACTTGGAGCGCGTATCGATCACGTCTGATTCGCTTCGTGGTTGGGGACAGAATGAATGTTAATTATCTCTCACATAAAATTTGTGATGAATTCCTGGAAATACTTGGAAATTTTGTTAGGGATGAAATAGTTAAAGAGATTCATTCGGCTATGTATTTCAGCATTATTGTTGATTCCACTCCTGACGTATCTCACATCGATCAAATAACCTTCGTTGTCAGATATGTCTTAGGTTCAGGAAACATTAAAGAACGCTTTCTAGGGTTTATACCAACTCACAAGCATGATTCGTCACATTTGGAGCAAGAGGTCATACAATTTTTAAACAACTTAAACCTTAATGTGCAAAATTGTCGGGGCCAATCTTACGACAATGCCTCAAATATGGCTGGCAGGTATACAGGCTTACAAGCGCGAATAAAACAACACTGCTCTAGTGCAGTTTTCGTACCATGTGCAAACCATTCTTTGAATCTGGTCGGTAATTTCGCTGACGAAAATTGTAGCGCTGCAGTGCACTATTTTATATTCTTACAAAAATTATACACTTTTTTTTCATCCTCGACAAATCGTTGGACTGTTCTGACACAAAAATTAAAATCACAAGACCATCAAAGGCCTATATTTTTAAAAAGATTAGTTGATACTAGATGGTCTGCCCGGGCTGATGCAGTGTATGCAATCAAAACCGGATATAAAAGCATTAAAGAAGCTCTAAATGAAATACTTACGACCCCAGACGAAAAAAAATCTACAATAGAAGAAGCCACATCTCTCCTTAAAAAAATGACTAGGATCGATTTTTTTCTACTCACTATTATATGGAATAGCATCTTACAGAGAATTAATGCCACAAGCAAATCATTACAATCTATTGATAACGAAATAATGAAAGGAGCAGCTCTTTTGCGATCCCTTCAACAATATATTTCAAACTATAGGAATAACTTTGAAAGTATTGAAGAAGAGGCTAGACAAATGTCAGGTTTGTCATTTAATGAAAACTGCGGACAGGTTCGAAAAAGACGGAGAAAAATGTTTGCCGATGATTCGAATGAAAAGGATTACGAATTTACACCAAGAGAAGAATTTAAGGTCAATGTTTTTTTTTGTTATTTGTGATAACATCATACAGCAAATAACGCAAAGAGCTGAAAAGTATGAAGAGATTTTGGAACCATTCAAAATTTTTTATTATTGGAACATGACACAAATAGAAAAAAAAGAATGTATCGAAAAACTTAAACTATTATATTCGTCTGACATCGATACTTGCGTCTTAGAAGAGGAGCTGAATCACTTCGTAATATTTTTAAAAGAAAATCGTAGCAGTGAGAAGGAAATAAAAGATGAACATCAAGACTCAAATGATAATCTTGATATTATGAATTTGTATCGTATATCCAAGGAAATGTCCTGTACATTTCCCAATATAGAAACAATTTTGAAAATTTTGTTGACAGTTCCAATGTCTAATGCTTCAGGAGAAAGATCGTTTTCGGCTCTGAAACGTGTAAAAAATTATTTGCGCAATTCAACAGGAGAATCAAAATTAAATAATTTGGCAATATTGTACATTGAGCAAGAATTTTTGGACAAAATCGATACATCTTCAGTGATTGATGAATTTGCTAGAAAAAAGTCTAGAAAAAAAAATTATTTGAATTTAGTAGGTCCTAAAAATATATCGATAATCTTAATAAGCTATAAAATCGCAAAGAACTAAAAAAGAACTAACGTTAAATACATGGCTTGTGGAATCTATATGAACAATACAAAAATAGTTGTGTAAAACATTATTTAATGAAATTCAATGAAATTTATTTAAACTTTAAGCATTAATATACAATACAATCTGAACATAAATTGGAACTAAATAACCAAATATGATTAACTTCATCAAATTGTTAGAAAAAAACATTATGTTTATAATAATGGAATTTAATAGGGGCCCCGTTCATTTTTCCGCTTAGGGCCCCTAAAGGTGTAAATCCGCCACTGGCACTAAGGTATTGTGTGAGCTGATACGCACTACCCTACTAACAAAGAGAGCGCGATTTACAGGCGAAGGATGCGTAGAGACAAGGGGAAACGGTGTAAAACAGGAGGATGTGCGTTTTGGTTTCTACACAGTTTTGACACTAAAACTGTTACAAATGTGTAAACGTATGCGTTCACTTTCTGCCAGCGCGCTCAGATTGATCTGCTCGCAGCGGTGTGCTGATATCGGTGTCTCGCATGCACTGCTACACCGAAAGATCCTTAAAAGAAAAGTTGCTACCACACGAAATCTCCTACTAGCAAAGAGAATGAAAAAGTGTGCAACTTTCAGGCAAGGGGCATGTTGAAGCAGGGGACGGTTGGAAATACGCGGAATTACGCAGAGGCGCGAGCGTGTTTTGGTTTATGCACTGTTTTTGCACTTAGCGGAACTTGGGGCAAGTGTGCCACCTTAACCATTTCAAGTTATAACTCACTAAAACGTGTTTTTCAAAAGCCGATTTAAATCTCATAACCATTTTACATCTATTTCCTCACTTATAAATGAGTTTCGCTTGAAAAAAGTGCAAATAAAACAGTTTTTGAAGCGTTTTAAAAAGGGTCCAAAAAGACGTTGTTTTTTGGGCTATGGGGCAAGAGTGCCACTCGTATGGGGCAAGACGGCCACCTGGTCAAAATAACCGTATTTCTTAGATAATTGGAAATTATTACGTTTGTACCACTAGTGTATGTATTCCTACATGTATTTAGTCACCAATGAACCCTTTTTGACCACCAACTGTACCACAATATGGTTTGTTACTGTTCTGTTTTTCTGGCGTGGAATCCGCTCACAATAGCGCACCATTCCGCAGCACGCTACAACAATGTTTACATTTTTGACAGCTCGCGCCTATGAAACATGGTGGCACACTTGCCCCAAACAGAGATGGCACACTTGCCCCAAAAGTTGTAACTTTTTTGAAATTGAATTTTTCAGTGACAAAAAAAAAGTTTTTTTCAACTAACCCCACAAAAAATTACACGTTTTCTCAGCTATACGGTGGTGTAAATATTTTCTCGGTTGATTGTTCGCATGATTTTTGAGAGCTTGTTTGGTTGGATTAAAAATTATAATATTCTGCTCTATTTTGAAACTCAATATAAATAAGTTCAAAACAATGGGAAATATCGATTGGTCTATATGAAATTAGGCTCAGAATACTTAGTCATTGGAAAGCAACCAACTGTATACACAATTGATCATTAAACTAAAGTTTTTAAGGAAAAATGCTTGGTGGCACTCTTGCCCCGTATGGCACACTTGCCCCAAATTCAGCTACACAATTACACATGTGTGAATGTGTGTGTTCACTTTCAGCCAGCGCTCTCAGTTTGGTTTTCTCGCAGCGGCATCAAAATCGTCAGTTCAGCTCAAGCGTTAACCGTGAAAGGCCGCGCGCGTGTCCCGGGAGATCGAAGTTTCAGTAAGGGCGGTAGCGACGCTTTTTCGCATGCGATTTTATCGGATGGCCTGTGTGGGATCCTAGAGTAAGAAAGAGAAAGAATGCGATGTATGATGGTTGAAGGCAGTCGGAGTTGAGCAGCAAATAAAGAAGGTTGTGTTCTGGTAACGAACGAGGTGGTGTGCGTGTGTGTGTACTCTGTACTGGTAGGATATCACATTGGCGATCCTGCCATGATAAAATTGAAGAAGGGGGGAAAAGTAGATTTTGCCAAGGACCGAGTGTAAAGGTATTATAAGAAAATTGCCGGAAAACAGAAACCTGAATCGGGTTCGGCCCATGATCGAAAAAAAAAGTTGTTGAAATGTTGTGTAGAAAGAGGTTGTAAGCGTTGAGTCGGGTACGGTACATGGCCAACGTGGTAAAAGATATGAGAGATGAGCCGGGTTCGGCCCATGGCCAATATGAAGAAGTTTTATGCAAGAAACGCTGAGTCGGGTATGGCTCATGGCCAGCGTAGAAACAAAGTGTGGACACTGAGCTGGGTTCGTCCCATTGCCAGCGTCCAAGAAAATGCAGAAACTAAATCGGGTTCGGCCCATGGTCAGTGCAATCTAAAAAAAAAAAAATGATAATAAAAAGCCGGGTTCGGCCCATGGCAGGAAAAAGAGAGAATAGAAAAGAACGGGTAAATTTGCCGTGGTCAACTGGTAGTGTTGCCAGATCAAAAACAAGATTTAGTTGAATTTTTGGTAGGTTTTGTGCACAAAGAAGAGGAAGAGACTCCTAAAGGATTAGCTGTGTGTGTGTGTGTGAGCGAGAGAGAGAGAGAAATGGGTTTGACGAGTCGATAAAGGAGTTACGTGTGTAGTGGTGAGTGTGGCGAAACGCGCGCTTGCAGAGCGTTACGGCGAACGGGTTGCTAGTATCGATGATCGTGTATGAATATCTGATCTCTTTTGTTGTGGGAGATGGATTGGTATATGTGAAATGAGAGTTTATGTTCTTTTCTTTTGGCGCGGATGAAGTGCAGAATTTGGTTTGACTATCATTCTTTATTGGTTTATCGATGGAAGCGGACGGAAAAATATTTGCGCAAAGAAAAGAAAAAGTGTCATATTTTGTAAAATCAAAATGAGTAAAGGCTGGGCAGTTAGCGATATATCACAAAGTGATGAACAGCCGGATGCAAAAGAGCAGGATGACATGCATTTTGCTGCTAGAAAAACTACCAACGAGCGGTTGTCAGGATCGTGGCCGTTAAGGCATTTCGATGAAACAGTGCCAACTAACAAACGCAAGGCGGAATGGATACGGTTTCGAGATCAGTTTAAGAGGATAGTGGCATGCAAAGCGCCTGTTGATTCAAAAACCCGTGAAACGGGTCTAAAGATTTTTGCAGGAAGCTATTTGTTGAGCATCATCGAAATGCAGCAGCGAAATTTGCCGTCCGATTCGGAGGATATATACAACGAAACTATCCGCGCACTTGACGATTATTTTAGTGATTTGTGCGACGCATCAAAAGAGAGGATGAAGTTCCGTGAGATGAAGATGAAAATGCATGAACCATTTGCGGACTGGGTGCTGCGTCTTGAAAAGCAAGCGGTGTTATGCGAATTCGTGGGTGCGCAGCGTGAGGAGGAGATAATGCAGGCGGTGGTACGGCGATCGGTTCCAGAAATATCTGCTAAGCTTTACGAAATGGCAAACTTTTTCGGTAACAATTTAGAACGGGTAATTAGCCATGGAAAACATCTCGATTTCATTCGCACGGAAGAGGCGGAGAGGAAGCCGGAAGGAGAAGAAGGGAACTCCGCGCAGAGTCAGGATGATCGACGAGCGTTGATAAGACCGGTGAATGCTATCCTTTCGGCGAAAGTTCCGGCTAATCGATATAAGCCTTACGAGACAAAGTGGAGTAAAATGCGAGCTACTGGATCTCGAGTACAGAAGAATGAGGAAATGCGTGAAGGAATGCGACTCTGTACGAAGTGCGGACGTGCGCACGGTTGGGGCCAATGCAAAGCATTTCGCGCGAAATGTTTCTCTTGTGGAAGAACCGGCCATTTTGCCGAATTTTGCTTTGCAGCAAAAAGGAACCATAATACAATGGGAATGAAACAAGAAGCCGAGCGTGTCAACCAGGTAGAAGTTGACGTTCCGTAGTGAAAAAAAATGTTTCTTTTGTTTTGAAATAAATAAAGGAAATTAAAAGTTGCACTCTTTGTTAAATTTAAATCGTGTGCTGGTATACTTATTTTTTTCTGTTCTTTTCCTTTTATTTTTTTTATTTTTAGCTGATAACTGGCAAGGCAACGTCATCTGGGGTGATAAGTGATCCGCGTATCGTGAATTGTGTTATAGGATCGGTGGAGTTTAAATTCTTAGTGGATTCGGGGGCGACAGTGAATACGGTAACTAAGAAAGGTTGGGAGAGGATCAAGGAAGAATGTAGTACGGTAATTCAAGACATTACATAGCACCCAGAAGAAATTTTGAAAGGATATGCTACTCATCGACCGTTAGAAGTGATATGTTCATTTCGGGCTTATGTGGGGGTGAAGGATGCTGGACAGGACAGGCAATTGGCCAAGTTTTTTGTAGTGAACGGTACAGAGATTTCACTTCTCGGTTTTCAAACGGCAAGTCAGTTAAAATTATTAAGGATAGGGCTAGGGCTGCTAAAGAAGGAGATAAATTGTGCCGAATTAGTTGGGAGAAACACGAGCATCGACAACAGTGAATCGGGGCCAGGTGTGGCTGATCAGTGGGTCAAATTTCCGAAAATCGGTGGGGAGCCGGTAAAATTCTGAATAGACACATCAGTGATACCAAAGCGCATAATTAGATATAACGTCCCGATTGCGTTCGAGAAAGCAGTTAATGAAAGACTTGAAGATATGGAAAGAAGGCAGATTATAGAAAGGGCTGATAGGAGAGGTAGCACGATATCATTTGTATCACCAATGGTGCTAGTTCCGAAGGGTCAGAAGGATTTCAGAATGGTTATAGATTATCGGGAGGTGAACAAGGCAATAGTTCGTGAGCCCTATCCAATGCCGTCGCTTGAGAAAGTGTGGGCTGACATACCTCATAATGGAGGAAAATTATTTATCACGAAACTAGACTTAAAGGATGCATATTTTCATATAGAACTTCACGAAGAGGTGCGCCATTTAACCACTTTTATGACGGCTGACGGTTTGATGCGATTCACGAGGTTGCCTTTTGGGTTGTCGTGTGCACCTGAGTTGTTTCAGAGTGTTATGGAGAGGTTATTTGCAGATTGTAAGAATTTAGTGGTATACATGGATGATGTTCTAGTTTATGGGCGATCTTTAGAGGAGTTAGAGAAATTAGTGAAGGAAGTAAAAAGAGTGATTGAGATAAATCACCTAACGATTAATGAAGAAAAATCGTTATATAATCAGGAAAAAGTTGATTTTTTGGGTTTCACAATCGACGGACGAGGTATTCTCCCCACCAAAGAGAAGATTTCAGACATATTAAAGTTCGATAGACTAAAAGACGTGTCCGAGGTGCGGAGTTTTTTGGGCATGATAACATTTATAAGCCCATTCATAAAAGGATTTTTGCATAAGACTAAATCCTTACGGGATTTGTTATCGAAAAAAGCAAAATTCGAATGGAAAAAAGAACAACAGGATGCGTTTGAGGAGCTGAAAATTGCAACAGAAAATGATTTGATTAAGAGAGGATATTTCGATGCAAAAGACAAAACCATTCTGTACACTGATGCGTCACCCTGGGGGTTAGGCGCTGTTTTAGCACAAGAAGGTTATTTAGACGGAGAAAGAAGGATTATAGCATGCGCATCGAAGAGTCTTACAGAGGTAGAAGGGAGATATCCACAACTTCATCGTGAGGCGTTGGCTATAGTATGGGCCATGGAAAGATTTGCATATTATTTAATTGGCAGAAAATTTACATTGCGGTCAGACAAGGAAGCCTTAATGTTTATGCTTAGAGGAAAACACCGCAAGGACATGGGTAAAAGGATAATGTCAAGAGCAGAGGGCTGGTTCCTGAGAATGGAACATTTTTGTTACGAATTCGAACATGTAGCAGGAAAGGACAATATAGCTGACGCAGCCTCTAGAATTGGGGAAAAGCGAAATGATCCGCAATTCGGATGGGGAAAGGAACCGCATGAGCTATGTTTGGTAGAAACGGAGATTAACTATATTAGTGAAGGACTAGTAGCAATGACGTCACAGGAAGTGCAGAAGGAACAACTGAAGGATAGGGAGTTGCAAGAGGTTATGCTTTGGTTAGACAAAAAACAGAAATGGCCGACAGAAATTGTGAAGTTCCAACCATTTCAACGTGAAATGTACATCCAGGAGGGATCACTAATGAAGCAGGAAAAGCTAGTATTGCCTGAAAATCTGCGTAAGAGGGCTTTAAGTCTAGCGCATCGATGTCATCCAGGAATGTCAACAATGAAGAATATTTTGCGGCAAGGGTTATGGTGGCCCAATATGGATCGGGAGGTAGAATCTTTTGTAAAAAGTTGTCCGGAGTGCCAGGTTATTAAAGCAGATAGCCATCCACCTCCCATCACATTGACAGATCTCCCTAACAACCCGTGGGATTATGTATCCATAGATTTTGCTACTTTGTCGGACGTTTTGCATTGGAAAGCATTAGTGTTCACAGACAATTATTCCAGGTTTTTAGTTGCGGTTCCGATAGAGCGAGCTGACGGGGAGGCAGTGAAAGCAGTTCTTAAAAAAGTTTTTAACACTTACTATGTACCAAAAACTATAAAAGCGGACAATGGACCACCTTTTAATAGTGTGGAGCTACAAACTTGGTTGCAAGAGGTATGGGGTGTTAAGTTGATTCATTGTACACCGCTGAACCCAACAGAAAATGGTCTGGTTGAGAGAAATATGCAAGGCATAAACAAAATTGCAGCAATTGCAAAAATTGGAAAGCTTAATTGGAAAGAAGCTCTTGCCGATTATGTGGCAGCATATAATTCCTGGCCTCATCATGTGACGAAAATACCCCCGGCGGAACTTATGTTTGGTAGGGCGGTCAGGGGTTTATTGCCAAACATGAAGTTGAACTCAAGGCAGGCGCTGGATGATGAACTCAGGGATCGAGACAGAACAGCAAAGTTTGAGCGAAATGCAAGAGAGGATGAGAGGCGCAGAGCTAAAAATACAAGTATAAAAGTTGGTGATAAGGTACTTGTTATGCAGCAGAAAAGGGATAAGGCCGATACAGCCTATAAAAACAAATTTTATAAAGTAACTAAAATGGAAGGAATTGGAAGAGCGACAATAAGGGATATGGAAAATAGTAAGGAGTATCAGCGCAGCGTTAAGCATTTAAAGAAATTTGTGGACAGAAGTGATGACCAGGAGAGTGAGATAGGTATTGAGGAGGAGAATACATCGCTGGAAGTACCCGAAGGAATGGAACAGGTAGTAGAACGGAATTTATACCGAGAACTAGAAGTAGAGCGACCCGTGGGAAGGTCGATTCGGACGGCCGAAACGGAAGGTAGGATTTGAGAAGCTAGGGAAATTAAGCGTCCATGGAGGTATCGAGACGGAAGTATGTGAAGGGTGTAGTTAAGGTTTATATCATAATATATTTGGGATGTGAAAACCTTTACATATTTTTTAGTAAAGGAAGAATGTGGGATCCTAGAGTAAGAAAGAGAAAGAATGCGATGTATGATGGTTGAAGGCAGTCGGAGTTGCAACCCTTGCAAAGGCCCGTGGCAACGCTCATCGGATGCGATTTCATCGGACGAGATTTATATGGGATTTGACAGATAACGTCGCACGTGCGATTTCGTCGTCCGACGTTATCTGTCAAATTCCATATAAATCGCGTCCGATAAAATCGCATCTGATGAGCGTTGCCACCGCCCTAAGTGTTGAAGTGTTGTGCACATAGAAATGAAGCTGCGCTTATCTTTCATCATTGAATTTAAATGTGTCATTTGCGCTGCTTTATTTCAATGTTTTTTTTTTTGTAGAATTAGACATAAACAACGGTATCCACACTGTTAGGCGGCTGCTTGAAGCACGAATACTTTTTTTTATATAAATAATGTGTGTGGTTTTGTGGCAAGATTGTGTGAAGCTATGTGTGAAAATGCCCGTTTAGTTGCAATAACAGTTATATAATATCTACAAAGTTTGATGTATAAAGTTTTTGTTTCGATTCGGGCGCACCAAGTCCGAGTGACGGGAAGCGCACAGCGCACTACGAAAGAAAAGAGCGGGAGGGGGTGTCAGTCAAGCACAGCGCAATTCGCTGAAAACAAGTGGGCGGGGGTACCAGTTCAGCGCAGCGCAAGCCGAAAGAAACGGGAAGGAAGGGATATGAGGAAAGTACGCTAAAACAGCGCGAGCGAGCGTTCTTTATCGTAAAAGCGCCTTGCGTATTTTTAAGGCAAGCAAGAGGTCGCATCCGCCATTTTTAATTTTCAGCCGAAAACAACGGACTTTGGATCCAAACTTGGGCCGAATCTCCAGAGCGTGTTTCTACCTACCCCTCGCCTGAAAATTTCGTTCTCTTTGTGTGACAGGTCGTCAGTACAGCTCAATGATCCGCAGCGAGCAGCCGCGCGTGTGTCAGCCTAAGTCCTAGGCGCTTGGTGCTATCATTTAGTGAAGTGTTCAAGTGTTCAAATGTTGAGCGCATTGAAATGAAGCTGCGCGAATAATTCGAAATGTACAGTCTGTTCCCGAGTTACGCGGATTCTGAGATGCGCGGTTTTCTAAATTTGATAGATCAAAGTTGAATCAATATAATTTACTTCAGGAACTGTCAAATGCAGTATTTTTTTTATTTTTATTTTTTTTAAAATGTATTCGTTGTGAACGCGACTCTTTTAATATTATAAATTTCATTTAATTAAATTTCTCTTTACGAGTGATCGCCACGACAAGCACATTTTCAAACTTAACGGTCATTTACGGATGAGAGGAAGAATAAAACGTTTAGAAAGATGAGACTATGAGTTTTCGTAAAAATCAATATACTTTGCAAGCCGTCGTTTGTAGACATACATTTCCAAAATAAACATCAAAAATAAATTTCACTAACACTGTTAAAAAGAAGTTGGAGATTACACAAAAGTATTAAATAATAACGGAACAAACAAAAAGTATTTTAAAATATTTTCATATCATGTGTTGATGAATTAGTATAAAACCCGCGTTACACTTTTTTGGGCTACGCGCCGACTGATGGCGTTGTCTGTCCGTCGCCTTGCGTGTTGACACTAACCGTTCCACGTATGTAATGCGTCCCACCATTTGGAATCTTGTAATCTTGTAATTTTTATGTTTGCGTATCGCTACAGCAGCATGACGACGATTAGTACACACCTATTGTAAAATAAATTGAATTTTGAGTTTAACACAGCAAACATTTAAAGTCTGATTTCTTTTGAATTTCTACATTCTGGCATTATCCAGTGTACAAATCGCCTAAGATCCTTAACGGGTAGCCGAAGGTTAACACTTGTACACGTTCTTCGATGTCCTGCGGTTCTGCGCGTTCCGCCTTCGGTTTCCTCCTACCCTTTCATCAAGGTTACTCAGTGGTTTCAACCGATAGCCCCCTGTTATCCTTCCTTCCCCTCCCCAAACCAAAAATCGCGCAGTAGGCCGCTCGTTACTTGTAATATCCCCCTACAGGTGGTCATTCGAACCGGATACAGAAAAACGGGTACGGAATCCCGGGTACTGAAAGTTAGTCGCGTGTGATACGTCGAAACCGAAGTTAAGTGTGAGATCAGTGCAAGTGTGTGAATTCCCCCAGCTAGGAGTGTTGTAGCTTCTCCTCGGGGCTACAGTGCGTAATTCAGCTGGTGGTCGGAGCAAAACCAGGTACGTTATGACTCCACATCGGTAAGTAAAATTCACCTACAGTATCGGACAAAATGATAGGACCTTTGTTTTTTCAACGCAGCATGCACACATTGGGACAGGTTTATGTGTGGTTTGTTTGTGTGTGTGTGTGTGTGTGTGTGTGTGTGTGTGTGTGTGTGTGTGTGTGTGTGTGTGTGTGTGTGTGTGTATGTGTGTATGTGTGTGTTTGTGTTTGTGTGTGTGTGTGTGTGTGTGTGTGTGTGTGTGTGTGTGTGTGTGTGTGTGTGTGTGTGTGTGTGTATGTGTATGTGTGTGTGTGTGTGTGTGTGTGTGTGTGTGTGTGTGTGTGTGTGTGTGTGTGTGTGTGTGTGTGTGTGTGTGTGTGTGTGTGTGTGTGTGTGTGTGTGTGTGTGTGTGTGTGTGTGTGTGTGTGTGTGTGTGTGTGTGTGTGTGTGTGTGTGTGTGTGTGTGTGTGTGTGTGTGTGTGTGTGTGTGTGTGTGTGTGTGTGTGTGTGTGTGTGTGTGTGTGTGTGTGTGTGTGTGTGTGTGTGTGTGTGTGTGTGTGTGTGTGTGTGTGTGTGTGTGTGTGTGTGTGTGTGTGTGTGTGTGTGTAGCATATCTGCTATACAGAACATATTGTAATACACACTATCAGCCATAGACACATAGTAACACACTTTGGAAAGCCAAGTCACACCATTGTAACACATTCATTATAACACATTCAGTAAATCAGATCATACCATACACACCCGGAAGAGCTCAGGCCACACCGTTCATATAAAAACAATTGTGACACATTTAACAGAACCAACCGAAACGTACAACATAAGCAGGAACAGTTCATGCTTTATAACCCAAAGCAGGAACAGTAGAAGCATTAAACCCAAAACAGGAACTTAGTGACAAGAACCATTGTTCTTGTCAACAAAAGACAAACGTAACTAGCTTAGTGAAAACAATAACATTCCAACATACAACCCGGAACCAAATGTGAGAAACCCTTAACTTCATTTGAGTATAAATAAAACCAACTCCGATCATGGCAGGTCAGATTCGTTCGGACTGTCAGGATAGGACTATGCCCATCCTACATCTATCGAGTTCTCATTTAAAGAGTTTAGATATGTCCCCCTGCCCAAGGTAAGGCCTCTAAACTCCAACGTTTCCAGTAAGGGAAACCTCCTAAAGGTTTCTATGATCGCCTGGACGATCAAGTGTCGAACGTCCGCTTCGAAGCAGTATCCACCTCAGTTCTACTTAATTCGGCAAACGATGACGAAGGCCACCCTGACCAACGCGAGTTCAAAGTTACTACATGGCAACCGTCCCAAAATCGAACATACCGGGACTATCTCAAAACATACCACATGACGACCGTAACAGTCATCAAACATATTACATGTGTGTGTGTGTGTGTGTGTGTGTGTGTGTGTGTGTGTGTGTGTATTGGTGTGTGTGTTTGTTTCACAAGTAGGTCGTTTCGGATAGATTTGTTAGCAGTTTTTTTATGTTTTGGGTTAGGTTTTTGATGTAATAAGCAGGACCACCGCCCTCGCGATCAGTGTTTTTTCGATATATTAACAATTTTACGGTCTTCTTTCGCCGTGGCCTTCTGAGGACGTCCGGTTGACTTGCGTGTTTCGGTTGTCCAAGCGCGTTTCGGTTGTCCGAAGCGCGTTTGCCGCAAAAGTGCGCGATCGTTCCATTTCGAATTCGATCGTTTTGCGCTTAATGTCAGCAGCCGCCATTCGTTTTATCATATGGCGCTGATAATCGGTACAATGTTTACCTCGACCCTTTGTTACTAACATTGCTTGCTTGGACCGTCAAGAACGCGCTGGTTAAAAAGTTGGACACGGCTGATCCCGTGCTCAGCCTGCGTTCTGCTTCTACACGTGATGAATTACATTGTTGTAGATCAGCAAAAAATAAAAACGTATGGATAAAAACTATCAATGAGTAAGCGAGTGAATGTCTACCCATTTAAATCGAGAACAGAATACTGCCGTGCACGCACGCTGTTTCACATCATAACACACATTATTAGAATACTTTCAACGCAATATGACATCATGGCAAGCTACGTATTATGAATGTCATCATGGCTCAGACACAAACCCGCGCAATCGCAAATACACATTAAAAAGCATACTCTCCATCTACTACACACAACACACACACACATACACACACACATACACACACACACATACACACACATACACACACACAAATACACACATACAAACCACACATAAACTGGTGGCAACGGGTGCATGCTGCGTTGAAAAAACCAGGGTCCTATCTTATTGTCCGATACTGTACCTGGAAGTGAAACAAAACTCGTCGTACCCTTTCTTCGCTAAACCCAAATGCCGACATCACTTGAAGACGATTCTTCGATGGAGTCTCAGGGATTCAAGGGATTTTCCGAAGAAGAAATCCAAGAGAAGGTCACTATTTTAAAGGTGTTACGACTGAAACACCAATCACTTTTCTAAAGTGTGCTAAAGGCTGCTAAGCTTACATCAGCCATCAGTCGAGTGAATTTACGGGAATTGAGTAAATTGAAAAATTCTCAACATGGGGTGTTTAATCAGATCTGGGAACAACTCCCCCTTGACGCGGAAAAATATTTTAATCACGATGAAAGCTTTAGAAAGCTTGCTACTGCCATAGAAGTAGCCCTTGAATTGTTTGCCATTGAATCGCTACGAAGCACTCAATATCGCCTGCACTTCCGTCACTTCCGACCTGTCGATTCCGATGCCCACATTCGATGGTTCATACTAGTGTTGGCCGTTCCGGTCCGAACCTAGTAAAAAAGTTCCGTTCTTTATGTAGGCCGTTCCGTACAGATCCTTTATACAAAATCGTTCCGTTCCGTTCATTCCGCTCTTTCCGTTCATTCCGTTCATTCCGTTCATTCCGTTCACTCCGTTCATTCCGTTCACTCCGTTCATTCCGTTCTTTCCGTTCATCCCGTTCCGTTCAATTCGTTATTTCCGTTCCGTTCCGGTCTTTGCCGCTTCAATATTGTTAGCAAGGTGTATTGTTGTCCGGCTGTAGCTTGCTGCTTGCAAGATATCTGTTCACTTTTTCTCGCACACAGTGTGTGTTTCCTGTGCACTCTCCCATGCTCACAGTAATATTCATCGCACTTCGTCGCGTATCGTTTATAAAAATTGTGATAAGCGAAACCAAAAATGGTGTTGCATTTGGTATTATGGCGCAATTTGTAACATATATTATACTTTTTGTTATAATTAAGGTTGTCTTAACTAGACAAATAACTATTATAAAATTAAAATCTGCACTCATATGGCAGAACGGGTTGGAAAATATGTATTATAATTTGCGAGTATGAACAAAGAAAAATAAAATGTTTTTATTTTTTATGCCATGATATCCATTTGATCTTGGCACTCGGCATGATTCCAATATTTGACCATTCGATTCGAAGCATTCTGTTCCATTCGACAACCGTTTGAGTGCCGTGATCGTGTAAACGATTTTTGTGAAAAAAAAACTATTTGTTTTAAATAGTAAGTGAAATTCAATTGATTAGTCAATTCCTAGGTTCAATCGCTAACTCGTACCACTCAATAACATCGGCATGGGTAAAAGCCTCGAATGAATAGTGCCCCCATACGCTGGGTTGATTATCCTGCTATGGGCATTTAATAAGTTACTGATAGCCTAGTCTATTAGTGGTACAGGAAGGCTTTGACCAAAAATGGTCGTCGCATCTAAAAAGTTTAAACAATGCTAGATAATAAATGCATGCCCCCCCCCCCTTCACCCACAGTTTTGCTTCTAAGCTCTGGGTCGGTTCTTTTGCACCCCAGGGTCACGTTCCGTTCTTTTGGAAAAATTTACTAGTTCCGTTCCGTTCCTTTTTTAACGAAATGCCCAACACTAGTTCATACCAACTGTTGTGACGATCGCTTTTGCAAAGAGCTGAATTATGATTTTAAACTCGAAAACCAAGTTTTATATAGCGAGACTTGTTTATTTTTTCTACTCTTTAAAAACGTCTTGGCTTCTCCTTTGCGAATGAATCGTTAAGTGTTTTGAGCGCGCTTAAATTGGTATGACCCTTTATGACCCTAGCCTCGATTTGTCCCTTTTTTGGTGAGCTGGTTGGTTTCTTCTATCCGAGTTACTTCTCTTTTCCACGATCTATTCTCCACGATCTCTCTATACGCCATCTAGTGGACTCTGATGGCACCTATCAATATTCGAAATCATAGATGTTCTAATTATTCGAACATTAACAATCCGCTGTCAGTTAAGGCCGTCCCAACAATAACATCCGTTCCAACACCAAGAGTGTACAAAGTCTAAGCCATGTTTATGGACCTGATGAATCGGTCATGTGTAATAAGTTTGCCTAGGCGTGGAAACTGCTAAAAAGCGTTTTGAAAACCCACGTGTTATGATAGAACACCACATTAGCGGATTTGTAAAACTAAAGCCATTGACACGCGAATCGGCTATAGGGCTGCGTGAGTTGGTTGCAACATGCTCAACGCATGTAGATGCTCTCGTCTATATGAAACACCCAATTGACAACACAAGTAATAAAATAATTACGCACCTCGATTCGGAAACAAGAAAATTTTGCAAACGAACACTCGAGCATAAAGAGTTTCAAAGAGAAGGCATCATTCTCTTATGCATTTTGATACAGGTGTACTAGAAATCACAGTTGAGCCGCTGCCTTCCACTTCTAGTGCAACCCACATCAACACGCCACAAACTACAGTAGAACGTCGATTATCCGGGGACGGATTAACCGGCGGGCGGCTTAACCTTGCGCATAAATGTGACAGCTGTTCAAACGTACAGCGAACATTTGCAGCGATAGTCATGTGAATAACCAGTTTTTTTGCAGCTCTGTACTGAATAGTGGTATTTTCGAAATTCATTTTTGGTCATGAAAAGTTGTTAAACCTATAGTTATTGATTGAAATAATATTCTACTAACGATTTATCGATTGATTCAAGGTGAATGAATCATTAAATTAGTGGATTTTATAATTTTTATATGAATTTGACATTTCTTGGACCATTATCGGTGCAAATCTATTAACCAGCAACCGTCCGGTCCCGAGCTGCCCGGATAATCGACGTTCTACTGTATTCTCAAAACACGAATGCAATCCACAGTACTGATATCAACAGTCATGCCAAATAATTTGGATAGTAGTGGTATTGAGCACCAAGGACGAACCTTATTAGACAGTGGGACTCAATATAATTTCATTGCCGGCGAATTAGCGTAAAGATTAAGACTGTCGCGTTAATTTTTTAAATATTCCGCAATTAGACGTTAGTGGCAGTACCGGAATAAATGTGCGACATTCAGTCAACGCAACAATACGTCCACATTATATCACAGAAACTTTCGCCATGGAGCTCCTTGTAATTTCTAAACCGGCATCAGATTTGCCAGCTTATCAGCTCGGCTAAACCGAGTTCAATATACCAGTAGAATTTACGTTAGCTGATCCTACCTTTCATTGTCCTGGGCCTATCGATATAATTTTAGGAGCGGAATATTTGCTGGATCAGTTTTTGCTGGATCGAAAACTGTCCCTCGGTACAAACCGTCCTATACTTCAAGAGACAATGATTATGTGATTAGTAGCAACGCACCCACTCAAATAGAATCGCCACCTACAATATGTGCTACAGCTACGATGTTTCGTGAGACACCTATGAAACGTTTCTTCGCCATCGAAGATTTAAGCGAGAAACCTAACTGGAGTGTTGAAGAAGCCGCGTGTGAAAAGTTTTTCACGGAAACGACGACTAGGGATGAGAGTGATAAATACATTGTGAAGCTTGTGAAGTTTATTTGTGCACTTCACGCCCTAGCACCGTATAATCATATTTTACTCGCACTTGCACCGTACACCGTATAAAGGATAATTAAGAAGAGAGCGATCGTCCGATCGGACACCTGTTTTTAAGCGTGGCGCTCTCACGCACCTTCCCAACCAGCAAAACCGAAGCTATTGGAAAACTTTCCTGTGTGCCAAAGCGAGAGAGCATGTCTTCTTTCTCTAGATTTTGGACGGCACAACGCCGGTCGTGTGGCCTATGAACGAAAAACGGGAGAAGGGGAAACCGATATCCTTCGAGTGACACACACGCATGCATCTGCATGCGTATTCCGCTAAACCGAGACTACACATCTCTCTCGATCTCCCATGATTTTTCTGCTATCGCACTCATCCGGGTGTTAGGCATCCTCAGTCTGTCCAGAACTTTCACTGTGGAAGGATGTGTTGGAGTGATGTGTGATTTCTTGTGCCCCGTACTTTGCTCGTTTACGTTTTGTGCCGTGTTCCTTCTTCTTCAATTATGGAATGATTTATCCTTGTAAATTTCTAAGGTAAGTTTCTTATCCTCGTGTGTGCTTCAATGGGTACATTCAACTAACGCTCGTCGTCTAAAAAGTTACAGGTGCACGCGCATGTTAATCGACGGTTGCCAACATCCTGCAAAACGATCGACGGAAGGAAAACGGTGTCCGGTTTTAAAATATAAATGTAAGCGTTTCTATAATCCTATGTGCAAAATATTGTTTAGTTTGTTATAAAAAACATGGATTAATTATTGGTTAATTTTCATCAACAGATTTCATCACAGCTCTTTCGTAGAAGAGCGCACTTCAAGGACGCCTAGGATACGGCTAAACATGCGCAGCACCTGTCCGTGACGTTCCAGACAGGCGCCGGCTGAACACGCGCAGTACCAGTCGAGGATATCCTAGCGCAGAGGGTAGAAGGAAGAACGAGAGGAAGGGTAACAGAAAGCAACCGCAGCATTTGGAAGGGATGAAGCATCCTGCCGTATACAGAGTGTGAGTGTTCCAAAACGTATGTGGAGAGAGTAACACCAATAAATAGCATGCGAAAGTGTGCATAAAGCAAAAAGAAAAAGCGTCACTACTACAACCAGCAATCCGAAAATATAAGGGGAGGGATAAATACAAATGTATGCGTAAGCAGGACCAGCAATCCAAGCATTTGAATGTGTGCGTCGGTTTGTGCCGTGCTGAAAGTTTTTACTTTAGCTGCTGCTAGTGTAAAAACTTAAGGAAAGCTTAAAGTAAAATTTTTTTACACGGGGCGTCTTCGGAAATTGTTGGCTGGGTTTCTTTGCTTGGCCCTACTCTTCGTGTGCTACGCTTCGTGTGCTACGCTTCGTGTGCTACGCTTCGTGTGCTAGGCTTCGTGCCCTTATCTGCCGCTACGTTCTAATTCTCATTGCTAACAGTTTGTAACGCTAACCGTTATCCTATCGCTACCTTTATTGCTGAATAACCTTCGAGGTCGGAGTCACGATAGCGATAGATGTGCTGCTGGGGACACGAATTTCCAAGCATTCTAATTTATGCAATATTACCACCAGCGATTACACCACACGTATTAACACCTAGGGCACATGAGCTAGGCGGTCTCCGTTCGAAAGGCATCAGAGTGTTACAACTTGCCTCATCACCCCGTGTTTAAGGCAGATAGCACAACCACAAAATGTCGAATAGTGTTCGACGCTTCCAGCAAAACGTCGACAGGAGTGTCACTGAATGACACTATGATGGTGGGCCCAACAATCCAACAGAACGGTGCGACAATCCTGTTGCGATTTCGAACCCATAAAGTGGATTTGAAGGCAGATGTTGTTGAATTGCTGCGTATTTTGTGGCGATCATCGACGTCAGATCCAATAAAAGAGTTCGAGCTAAATACAGTCACGTATGGTACTGCGGTGCCACCATTCCTGGCGGTACGAACTCTGCAGCAGACAAGGAAAGACCATAAAGAAGGTTTTCCCATAGTAGCATCACGAGAAAATGATTTTTACGTAGACGATATTGTCTCCGGTGACAAATCAATAGAAGTGACTCGAGAGCTGCAGTGTCAGATGAACCTGCTCTACGCAAAAGGTGGCCATCTAACCAGCCGGTCTCTCTTATAGGCGTCGACTTGCAAGATTAGCGTCAAGCCAAAATAAAGAAAATGACGGCAAGGGAGTCTTAGCAACACTCGGACTCGTTTGGGATCCGTCATCAGATGTGTTATCCTTCAAGGTGGCGATCATCCAATGATAGAAAGGGTAACAAAGCAGAGCATGTTGTCCTTCATTGCTCGCATCTACGATCCATTGGGAACTGTAGATCTCATAAAGGCCTTAGCCAACCAGTTCATGCAACTAATCTGGGATCAAAACGACAAGCAGCAGCCAGTTGGATGGGACGCTGCGCTACCAGTTCAGCTGTAAAGAGATTTGGTTCAGTTTCATTTGCAACTAATTCATCTTAGAGAGGTGAAAATTCCACGAGTAGTGTATGGAACTTTCCCTGCAGAAGCACAGCTTCATTTCTTTTGTGATACGTCTGAGAAGGGCTACGCTGCTTGTTGCTATATTCGAAGGCAATTGTCGAATGAAAGAGCAACAATGCAACTTCTTGCATCGAAGACAAAGATTGCTCCACTCAACAGTAAACATTCCATAGCTAGGTTGGAATTGTGTGGGGTACACATAGCAACCCAACTCTACGAACGAGTAAAGAAGACGATTGACATCAGAGGTCCGGTCGTATTTTGGTCGAATTCAACAGCGGTAATCCATTGGCTTCAGTCTCTACCCAGACGTTGGAAACCATTTGTGGCAAACCGTGTGTCCAAATCCAGCAGTTGGCCAAATCGCTCAACACGCGAATTGTTAAACAATTCAATATGGTGGCAGGGTCCAGCTAGGATACGTTCGCCAGAAAATGAATGGCTTCAATCAGCAGTCACTTCCGGGAGTGAGACTACCGCAATCGAGAAGTGATCATCCGCTATGCACAGTGACAGCACCTGAACCACACTTTATATTTTCTCTTTATTCGTCATTCTCCAAACTACGACGAATAATGGGCTATTGCGTGCAATTCCTTCCAGCTGTTCTCATCGACGTACATATGACCGCAAGAGTTTGGCGACATCCGACCTAAAGCCCTTTTACCTTTCATCTCTTTCGTATCATCCCAGTTAGAGTCAGTTAAACAAGTTGATACTATTTATACTGACTTCAAATCTGCATTTGATCGTATTCCTCATTCCTTACTCCTAAATAAAATTTCACGACTTGACGTAAATAATCTTTTTGTATCTTGGTTATGTTCTTTTCTATGTGATCGTTCCTATAGTGTTAAATTTAATGATATAATGTTTTGATGATGTTATGATGAATGATGTTTTCGACTCCCTTTTCATGTAGTGCAGGCGTACCGCAAGGTAGTGTCGTCTCCCTCCTGAGTGTTTCCTCTGCTACGCAGACGACCTCAAAATCTTTCTCCCAGTTTCGTCTCCTAGTGATTGTATTTCCCTACAAAATATTCTTGATCGTTTTTCCTCTTGGTGTTCTAGTAATTCCCTCACATTATGTCCTGATAAGTGTAACGTCATTTCGTTTAGTCGTTCGCAGTCTCCAATAACTCACTCGTACGTCTTAAATTCTGTGCCAGACAATCGTGTTTGTGTCGTAAAAGACCTCGGTGTCTGGGTTGACAGAGATCTCACCTTCAGCCACCACATTGACACAGTTTTGAATCAGGCGCGGAAAACATTGGGTCTCCTAAAGAAAATTGCTTGCGATATCTCCGACCCAATGTGCCTGAAGACTCTGTTCTGCTCTCTGGTCAGATCGATTTTGGAGTACTGCTCAGTAGTTTGGTCCCCTACATCTCGAATCCACGTGGAACGTATCGAGCGGGTGCAGCAATCGTTCACCAGGTTTGCTATATGTAAAATCCTGGGTGGATTGTCCTCCTCCATGCCTCCATACGAGGGCAGGTGTCGGCAGCTTGGCCTAGAACTAATGGAAAACCGCCGTTCCCATGCCCAATCCACCTTTATTGCCGCATTACTCCTTGGTAATATTGATTCTCCTTCCCTTCTTTCTTCTATCCCTTTCTACGCCCCTAACCGTGTTCTTCGTAACCACCCTCCCCTAGTGATCCCTTCCCGCCGAACTACAGTGGGCCGTAATGACCCCCTTCTTCGTGCAATTGGTCGATTTAACTGTGTATATTCTATGTTTGATTTCAACCTTCCCTTATCCTCTTTCCGATCCCGCATCAGAACCCTCCATAATCCCGAGCTGCCTTAATTTTTTATTTTTATTTTTATTTCTAATATTGTATTATTTCCAAGGTGTATGAATTTAGAAGGCTGATTTTTATCGCTTCTGCTTCTGAATGAAGATTTTAAGTTTAGAGTATTCGTCAAGCCTCCAGAAAGCTCGTCGGAGCAAAAGTTTTCACTCGTTCTGTGAAAAAGTGATGTTCAAAATTAATTATAAAAAAATGCTATGAGACCACCTGGACTACATACACTTTGATTCCAGAATCCACCACTTGATCTCTTTAATGCACCTTGGGATAAATATAAACAACACCGTGTTTTCGAGCAGGTGCTCGAATCTAATTCTAGCTTTATGGCTAGAATAATCTAGACTGAAAATTGCAGGCTAGTTTTTTGTGTGGTTTTGTATGGATTGTTTACATGATTTCATCCTCCAACTGTCAAACTCCACGCAAAAAACTAACTAGAATCGTGAAGGCCCTCATTCTTAATTTTTTTTTCTAATTTATGATAATTTGTGTTTTTTGCATTTTTGCTAGGTTAGGAACATAGGTAATAAGTATTATTTAAGTATTTGTGTAACCAACAGGTAGACAAATAAATATGAATATGAATATGAATATGAATAAAGCAAGTAGAAGAAGCTCTGTGGCGTCTTGCTCAACGCGATTGTTTCCAAGAAGAGTTGAAATCCATTCACCGAAAGGAGCCAGTTTCCCCTATCTTCAAAACATAAGAGGCTACCCCCGCAGTTAGGGGTCGAAGAAATCATCCGCGTTGGCGGTCGGTTGGAAAATTCGTCCCCGCATGATGAGGCCAAACACCTGCTGATTATTCCCGGAAATCACCCGTTGGCAACCCTTTTGATAAAATACTATCATCTGTTATAGGAGCATGCCGGTCCCCAGTAGATGTTGAGCTACAGTCGTCAACGTTATTGGGTAATCAGCGGACGAAACGTGGCTCGAAAAATGTATCATCAGTGTTTTAAATGTTTTCGAGCACGCCCAGTTTCAACCGAACTACTGATGGACGATCTTTCAGTCGGAAGAGTAGTAGCAGCACGACCGTTTTCCGTGAGTGGTATCGATTACTGTAGGTCTGTTTTTGTTAAGGGCCCACATAAACGAGCTATGGCGACCAAAGCATATGTTAGCATTTTTGTTAGTTTCATCACTTGAGCCGTTCACATTGAATTGGTCTCAAATCTCACCACAGATGCCTTCATCGTGGCGCTTAGACGTTTCGTGGCTCGACGCGGGCTTCCAGCCGAGCTTCATTCGGATAATTCCACGAACTTCAAGGGAGCCAGCAACCAGCTCAACAGTTTATATCAACTGTGTCGTTCAGATGATAACCGGACAACCGTAGAAGTCCCAACCGCTGCGTGTGTTGGGCCGCATCCTCGCTGTCGTTCGATGTAATGGCGACGCTATTGGCGAACATCGAATGCTGCCTGAACTCTCCGCCCTCAATCTGTGTCTCCCGTATCGGTGTTCACGCCGGGCTATTTTTTGGTTGGTGCACCTGTTAATGATGAAGAGGAAGTTTTGAAGATGATAAAGACACGATGTTGTTGCTATGAACTCTGGAACTTGACTGACTTTATTCAGAAAAAAACACCCGCTTATATTCTTGAGAAATTCAGGAATTCGAGCTGCACGATACCAATCTACAGCAGTTTTGCGCTGCGTGATTTACGCTGAAGTATTTCTTATGGCTGGGCTACATTGATCGTACTCGCAGGTGTAATTTCGATTTTCACTAGCGCATCTGGCGGCGGCTGGTGAAAGCTTTTTTTGGTTATCGGGGGAATGGTCGTGTTGAATCTCAAAATTAGTTTTTTCGCCGTTTTTTGATTCTAAAACTGCTGAAATACTTGCACAACATATTTATCCATCAATTAGAAAGCTTTTTCAGTCCAGTTAAAGTAAAAAACATAGAAAAATAACGTATTTTCTGGACCGGCTCCACATTGTTTAGCATAATGCTTCGGTTAGCCGCCGCCAGATGCGCTAGTGAAAATCGAAATTACACTTGCGAGTACGATCTATGTAGCCCGGCCTTAAGATTTTATTCAAGGTCTATTGAGGATAAAGGTTGAAGCATACCCAAGTAACAAAATCGACATGCTTTCTCAGTCTACCCAATAGATCAGTAAACCTGAGAGAGCGAGAAAGCATGTCGATTTTGTCGCTTGGGTAGCTTGTTTCTGTTCCGACATTTTGAAGCTGCGTTTGACACTTCGATTAGAAAGTGTTTACAAATAACTCACGATGCAAACTGCAGAATCGACTGGAACATAATGGATACCTTTACTACAAAAGAACAAGGAAACAAGAGATATGTAGCATAATTTTAAACTGCGTTCAATACGGAAACGATATTTGTCAACAACGTTCTTTCATACAGGTGCTAAAAACAACTTTATACAGCATTCTTCCCACAGGAATTTGCGACTCACAACTTGCCTTCCAGTGAGTTTCTTGAAGGTTTTCGGTATATATGCGGAGAAATAAGAAATGCTTGCAATGTTTAATGAGGTACGTGTAGAGAATAATCGTAATAATAATAATAAGAATAATAGTAATAACAAAAATAATAATAATTATAAGTTAGAACTTAAATTCAAAATAAAAGAATTATTAGCACTAAAACGTAGCATAGAGATGGTCGCGAGAGGGAAGGATATAGAAAGAAATAGCGATAGAACGAGAAGCCTATCGATAAGTGAGAGACTCGCAGCCCGCAGATCTCACGGTGAGATATCACACGGTGAGAAGAGATCAACAGAGAAGCGCGATTTCAAGAGAGGAGCGACTCGGTGAGATCGCATGTGAGAGCGGCAGGATGGAAACGAAACGCGAAAAGGCGATCAGTTTTTGGACGGACGTAGTGAAGGAGAGTCACAATAAAGGAGTGTTTCAGAAAACTACAAGTGGCGTATTGAAGGATGTTTAGAAACAACGATGACAAGGGCTGCGGTTAGGGCAGTACGTATTCTCCATAAGTAGAAACTACAAGATGCAACTTAAAACAATTAGCTTTTTTATCATTTTGTAGGTGATATTCTTTTGAATGAAGCATGTTCAAACCAGTTTTTTTGTTGTATAATCCAACCATCCGGCTGCTGTTTTTATCAAATAATGCTTCAAATATCGCAGCGTTTGTTTTACGGTAGCTGAACAACACTTTAAAACTTGCTTATAGATTGCAAGCACCAACTCGCAGTGTATAACTGGAACCAACCACAGAACCTTTCTCGCATAAAGATCGTCGTCTAAACATGCTCAACAATGGAATACGGTGAAAGTCTGTGAAGCGCGGCGTTTAAACAACACACCCTCTCCCAGCCAACCGCTAGCGATTTCTTATTTTCATTGTGTTTTCTGAATGTTTGTGATGGTGATCACTCAATGCTTAATTCCAGGTTTTTGTGGAGCACCTGGGCAGGAACGTGCACAACGTGCCCTGAAGATGCAGCTAGTCGGCTTGAGGAAGGATTATATTTGGGGCCCGCGAATGGGGAGGAATATCATCAGCATAAAGACAGTGGTTTCCTGGAGCAAACACCCCAAATACGTCATACAAAGAGTACAATTAAATGTCGATCAACGTTGCTTCCTTGTGACATACACAACGAAGCGATGGTACGGTGCAAAGTGTAGTGTTCAGGCCAACAGCTGTTCCTGCAGTCTGAGAGTTCGGAGTTTGACGAGTAGTAAGGAATGTGAAACAGTAGCGGATTAAGGATTTCGGGGGCTCTAGGCGGTAAGACTAGTTGAGGCCCCCTGTAAATAGTAAATGGTGTTCTAGGGGGTCAGTCGATAATCATTGGCCACAGGCTCTACAATTTGTGCTGGCCACGGGGAGGGGCGGGGGGTGCAAATGATTCACCAGCCTTGGGGCCCCAACGTTCATCCTTCCGGGGGCCCTTGCCGCTATTACTCTGTCCTAGGCATACTATAAACTAGAGAACTACAGGGCCCCTAAATCGGCGGGGCCCCAGGCGACCGCCTAGTCCGCCTACCGTTAGATCCGCCACTGATGTGGAACACTATCGAAAGCAGCCTTGGCCGCTTTGAAGCATCGATAGTGTCAGCCGAGTGATTCGTGCGTTGTGATCGCTGCCTTTTGATTTCCGGCCAGCATCTGCAACTGTACGATGGCAAACCTTACCTGAAGCAGCTCGTTTGTACGTCCGGCCAAGAGCTAAACCGTATAGACCTGAACAGTAGCATTAATAGTTCTATGGCAAAAGCTAAAGGCGATTCGGACTGAAGAAGTTTGAGACTGCAGAAGGTACCATGAGCAAATAGACATTTGAGTAGGTGCGCAGCAGCGATGTAATGCCGTTCGGTACAAAATCGGTACAAAACTATACAAATCATGAGCGGAAAGTTTCCTTCTCGTCCATTTTAGCAGACGTAGTTACGGAAGCTGGAGGTTTTAGGTTTGGAGTTTCAAAGTGTGCGAAGGTTCCTTCTAGATCTACGACCAAGGCATCGCAAGCCTACGCACTTTATAGACTATTATACTTAATTTCAACTATTTTACTGCAGAAAAGACTCCATAAATTGTAGTGGCTATCAAGAAATTCACATAAAAAATGTATTTCATACTAATATCTTTCTGTACAAAGTTCTGTATTATTAGTTATATTTACAGGATACAAGTTTAATAGTCGATATACTTTATATCATGAATAAACTATGTACATAAACAGATTCAAAGCTCTACTTGCCAAAGCGCAATCATTTACTGAAATTCCTTAAATGCAAAGCGCGTTCCTTGAATTCATTAGCTTTCCTAACTTACTAATCTTAACAACTAAAAGGATGAGTATTTCATACTATAGCTACATATTACAAGATAACTTGCCTTAGCTCTAATCACTATTACCACTATTACACTATTACTGTAATATCCAAAGGAAGACAATCAATAAACAGTAATTGTTGGAACCTTTTCGCAAGGTACCCAACGACCTGTCGTAAACGCGCGTTTTAAAATATGTGAGATATCGGTTCGGGTTTCAACCGATCGCGTTCGGTTCGCAAGGAAAGGATAAAAAGGGGCGAAAGGACACGGAATAGGGCTCTAAACCAAAAGCGGGAATCGAAGACTAATTTTTTGGCAAACGTAGAAAAATAATTCGTTTCGGCAAAGAATTTACACCGCGTTGGTTTTCATTTCGCAACAGTAATCATTAAGATTTCATTTCAACACATAAAAGAAAAAAATCGTATCAGTACGTCCCAAAATTATAATTATGTACAGGCGGTCCCCGAGATACACGGTACGTCTTATACGCGGATTCGGAGATACGCGGTTTTCTAAATTTGACAATTCTTTGAGCAAATTGTACTGATTGGACACATCAATTGTAAATTGCCAAATAATTTCCGTTTTGATCGAATGTTAGAAACTATTTCAAAAGGTTTAAAACTGTTATATTCAGTCAGAATCATATCAAATAATTCATAAAGTGACTACAACCGCCCCCTACTTGCAAAATTACACGAAAATTAGTGATATTTTAGCTGGAAATCAAGAGATTCGACTTACGCCGAAATTCGAGATACGCGGTATTTTGCGGACATTTTCGGTCCCCATTAACCGTGTATCTCGAGGACCGCCTGTACATTAATTTTACAAAAATAACATACGTACCGATGTGCTACGTTGATCATGATGTTAAGTAATGTAGCGATTATTGAATGATTGATGATACATTTTTAACGAAATGAAAGTAAGCAAAGATGATCCAGCATGAAGAAGAACAGAATCGCTATTTTACAAGCGGGTGCAATTAAAAGACTGAAACAACTAAGTCAATTGTAACACATTTAAATTGAAACTTATGATTGGATTCAGGACCAATTACAAATATACAGCAGAACGTCGATTTTCCGGGCAGCTCGGGACCGGACGGTTGCCGGTTAATCGATTTGCACGGATAATGGTCCAAGAAATGTCAAATTCATATAAAAATTATAAAATCCACTAATTTAATGATTCATACACCTTGAATCAATCGATAAATCGTTAGTAGAATATTATTTTAATCAATAACTATAGGTTTAACAACTTTTCATGACCAAAAATGAATTTCGAAAATACCACTATTCAGTACAGAGCTGCAAAAAAACTGGTTATTCACATGACTATCGCTGCAAATGTTCGCTGTACGTTTGAACAGCTGTCACATTTATGCGCACGGTTAAGCCGCCCGCCGGTTAATCCGCCCCCGGATAATCGACGTTCTACTGTAATTCAATTGAATAGGTAACCTTTTTAATAAAGAATGGGCCATGCAATCGAAAAATGAAAAATATTATTAAATTAATAAATAAATAAGTTAATAAATAGGTGAATAAATAACTACATGTGTAATACCTTAAGTAAGTATATAAATAACTATAATCACGTAGATAACGTTCGAAACTGTGACAGCAATACACTCCGAATAAATAAGTTAACAATTGATTAATAAATAAATTAATAAACAAATAAACTACTACTGAATTGTTATAAATACATTTGAATTGAACTATGCACAACTTGAACAATTATATAAACTATAAATAAATTGCAAAATGCCTTATCACATTTAAATAATCAAATCAATAAGGTATAAATAAATATAAATATCACAATAAATTAATAATAGGCATCTGAATAAATTACTCATCAATTAATAATTTTTTTCATTTTTTTTTGTTGCTTTTGAATGCGAATCAGGGTATTTCCGCTTGCGTCTCAATTGATTCTCGGAACTCCTTTTCATGTTAAGAAAACGCATTCTAACAATGACTCGTTGTTTTGCAAACGTTTTTATGATTTCAAACGGCAGTTCTGGATTTTTTTTCTGAATGGTCATTGCAATTTTAGCCACAATCCCCTTTATTTTAGAAAGATTACCATTCTTATTGATTTTGTTGAACACCTGTTCCATTTTATACCCGAGGGTTAAAAATGTTTGGGAAGGCTCAAACAAGCCACCTACTGATAAATGCCTGACAAATGTTGGAGGTTGGCAGTAGCAGTGATCAGAATTAATTTTAAATGTTTGACAGCCTAAGTTTAAATGAGGATATTTGGAATTATACTTATTAGCTATATAACCCATAATATATTGCAGTCCATCAATTTCTTGCTGTGATTGCATAACAACGCTGCTACCAACAGTACTGACTGAGTCTGAATCACTGCTGTTGTCCTCCACTGCCTGGCAAATATCATTGTTTTTTTTCCATTTCTTCCATATCAGGAAGGGATTGTGGAATATCCACTCTAGCGAAAACAGTTGCGGATAAAAATTCTTCAACGTGCTCATGACTAGCTTCTTCTTCGATATTTTTATGGCTTGTATGGTTTTTTAATATTGTAGGTGATTTGCCAAGAATAATTATTCTTATTCTATAGATGCAACATAATAGAGACGGATACACCCCTCCAATTAGGCGTAGTTGCGAAAAAAAGTTTTCTAGCACGTCCTGATTGAGCTGAAATAGAACTTAAATTAAAGTTATTAAATACATACAGTGGCCGGCAATATAAAGTGGCCACTACTTACAATTTTACATTTTTTTCATGTATTCCGTGAAAAATGAAGTTATTGTACTGCTTTATTTTTTGAAACATTGTTCGTGATATGCTTAAGAATGCGCAGTACCATAGCATGACAAAAATGAGAAGTTTGCTTCAAGAAAAAATATGTTTTCCAAAATTGATCAAAATCACTGTGCCAAAATAAAGTGCCCACTTTATTCATTCTACAGAAAATATTTTTCTAAACAAATATAACATCAAACATATAGTTTATATGCGTTCCTCTCGCATTCTTTACATGTTCGAGGATCTTTGACTTTATTTTTTTTTTTTATTTGCACATATTTGGCATTTGTTCTTCTTAGGAGTATTTCAGAGCTTTAACATATTTTGTTATTCCTAATCACGTCATTCTCACCACATTTGCATCAAAATTTGCACACGAAATCTCGATAGGATTAAAGTTAAGACTAAGTGGGAGCCATTTAAGAAGTTTTATTCGATTTGATTGAAAAAAAAAATAAAAAATTCTTCGTGTATAACTTGAGTCGTCTTCCTGTTGTAACATAAATTTATTTACTCACTCCGTATTTTTCACAGAAAACAGATAAATTCACACAGGATGCTTGTATAGGTATTAGCTTTCATTATGCCGTCGATTCAAACCATGCTCCCCACTTCTCGTATAGAAATCCCCTCCTTGGTCATCACATTGCACTCTTCATACACATAGGTTTGTTGGATCGCGTCTACTTATTTTTGAACATCAGTTCTAATTTGGACTCATCTGTCCAAATTCCAGTTTTTCATCAATCTAACGATATATCTGCATGTTCTTGATCATATTGAAGCCAATTGGCTTTGTTAGATTGCTGTAGCTCGAGCGAGGAAGTTGAAGGACGCCACATCTAACGGGCAGTAAATTACGAAAATTGCAATGTGATAGCTAGGGGGTGTTTATCTTTAGAAGTAGCGTAAAAACTGGTGTGAATCGAAAGTACAACTATTCCTGATACCTTTTTTAACATTCTTCATCAATACTTTGGGATATTTCTTTTAAAAAAATGGGGTTTGAAAACTAAAAACATGTTCCTACAAGCTAGCATCTCAACACACACAATCAATACAAAAAACATTTCTCTATTAGTATCGTATGAAACACCTTGCATGTCCTCCATGAAGTCTAAATCTTGGTTCCATCGAGAATTTGAGGCAGATTCTATGTGCGAAGGTGGATAAAACTGGTGTCACAAACAAATAAATTTAAATTTAAAGCTCTTGATAACGCTTGAGAAGAACCATATGCAAAAACTAGATGCAGAACTAGATAAACCTTTAAAAAATAGAAAAAAATACGCCAAAGATCCTCGAACATGTAAAGAATGCAAGAAAAACGCATATAAATTATAAGTTTGGTGTTATATTTGTTCAGAAAAATATTTTCTGTAGAATGAATAAAGTGGGCACTTTATTTTGGCACAGTGATTTTGATCAATTTTGGAAAACATATTTTTTCTTGAAGCTAACTTCTCATTTTTGCCATGTTATGGTACTGCGCATTCTTAAGCATATCACGAACAATGTTTCAAAAAATAAAGCAGTACAATAACTTCATTTTTCACTGAAAAAATGGAAAAAATGTAAAATTGTAAGTAGTGGCCACTTTATATTGCCGGCCACTGTATATAAAAATATAATTATCTTATATAATAATTACATTACATTACATTACATTACATATAATTATTATATAATAATAATCCTTTTCATATCTCCAAAAAGCAACTGAAGCGATGAGATATGCATCAGGACAGATTTCTGGAATACCTGCTGTTAATGATGAAGAGGAAGTTTGGTAATGATGAAGACACGATGTTGTTGCTTTGAACTCTGAACTTGACTAAATTTATTCAGGAAAAACACTTGCTTATATACTGCAGAATTCGGGAATTCGAGCTGCCGTTTGCGGGAATTAGAGCTGCCGTTTGCGGAAATTCGAGCTGCACGATACCAATCTACAGCAGTTTGCACTGCGTAATAGATTTATGATAAAGTAAAATTTACACGTAAGTAAATTTCTTGAAAGCGCCCTCTACCTTACGCTAGGCGTACTAAGGGTGACGCGTTACCATTACGCTTGCCGTAAAGGCCGGGCTACATTGATCGTACTCGCACGCGTAATTTTGATTTTCACTAGCGCATCTGGCGGCGGCTGGTGGAAGCTTTTTTTGGTCATCGAGGGAATGGACCAGCCGGATCTCAAAATTAAGTAGTTTTTCCATCGTTTTCCATTGCAAAAATGGATGCAATGCGTGCAAGACATGTGTATCTACGTTTTACAAAACTTTTCTCCTCCGATTTAAGTAAAAAACATGGAAAATTAACGTATTTTCTGGAGCGGCTCCAAATTGTTTGGCAAAATGCTTCGGTCAGCCGCCGCCAGATGCGCTAGTGAAAATCAAAATTACGCGTGCGAGTACGATCAATGTAGCCCGGCCTTAACACCTGCTTTCCTTTCTTTCCAATTGCCCTCATATTTAACATTAAATCAAACATGTCTTTTAATGCTCCTGTTTGGTTTTCATTGCCATTATATGATTTAAAAAAATCTAATTTAGCCTTTGGAGAGTATGAATTTGCTATATTAAACCAAAGATCTACCTTTTCGATGAATAATGCCAGTTCTTTTGCATCACTATCTTCTGGGTAGTATCTTTGCAGAGCAATTGTAGTGGTTCTGGACAAAAGTTCTGCGGCTTTCCGAACATTTTAGCGTTCTTGTGGTGTCATATTCAAATGATTGTCTGTAAGTTTAAATATTGGAGTCATTTCAGCCACGTTTCTATTTCCTATCAGTTCAATCAACTTGTCTTGTTTAATTATTTTACCATAATACTCAAATCCAGTGTTTAACAACCAGTTCCGTATTAGTTTTAAAATATGAGGTGCATCAGGAAAAACATAAATATTGCAATTTGTAATAGGATGGTTACAATATGGACGAGAGTAGTCATGAGCGAAAAGATCCTTCCAGCATCCAACATTTGATTGGCAATTATCGCTTACTATACTCAGGCCATTTATATTTATATGATGTAACCGTCTGATAATTTCGTGGAGAATATCTTTTGTCATCTGTTGATCGAATCCAACAAAGACTGGTTGTTTCCAGTTTTTAAAAAGCCCTCTTGCCATAACCACTTGCAAATAATTATGCGGTCCAAGAACTTCATCAGCGGCCGGATCATACTCCAAAGTTTTGCTTACTTTCGTTCCATCAAACGATAATATACATTCACGTTCGTTATCATTCATTTCGCAGGTAATGTTATTTAATAAAATTAGCACATCATTTAATATACCTTGCTTGAGGTCAAGTTTACTTGAGTGCCGTTGTTATGTACATGGGGCTGCTACAGGAAAATACATATCCTTTCCAAGATACTGATACGATCTTATTCCAAAATAGTGTAACGTAAAAAATTTGCTAATTTCTTCTTTAGTCCATCGAACTTTTTTTCGTTTCCCTGTTATTAAATCTATCTGATTTGAACTTAAGGTTTTCTTTAAAACATTTTTCATTTTTTTTTTCGAACTGGGAGGGCGACAAAAAAGTTTCTTTAAATTTATTTAAACTAGTTTGCTGAAGTTCGACATGCTTTTTGGAGTTTTGTAGCTCTTTGGAGACAAATTCCAATTGCTTGGATAAAAATTCATTTACTTCCAGCAATTGACGACATTTCTCCCGAGCCTTATTTCGTTCTGCAGTAAGTAATTTGATATACTTTTCTTTTTTATCGCAGAAAACACACGTCGGCTGGGTGATATTATCACCGGATCGCTCTAAACACTCGGTAGTGTTTGCTATCGTATGAGATTCAGAGTCATCATGATTAACGTCTCGTGGCGGAGTTAAACAAACTGTATGGCATTCAACATTTTGTTGTATTTCATCATTGCCATTTAAATTAGGTTTAACAATTGTTGGAAATGCTAGAAGAACAACGTCGAAATAATGATAGAGTAAAGTTAGAATAACTGAGAATAATTCATTCATCAATTAGTTTATCGTCCACATCGGCTTCGGTCATATAAATGCTAATACAAAAGTAAATTTAATAATATAATTAACATTAACGCACATACCCTAGTGGTCAACTCAACAAAATATTTCAAAAAATAACCATTTTTTTGCAAATTTGTTTGAATACAGTGTAAACGCATTACAGCCAGAAGTGAAAAGTTGAACGCTTTCTATTTGGCATGCTTTTTAGCTGAACGTCCGTTAGTTGGCTTACAGTTCGATTAAAAAGCATGCGTTTGTATAGAAAACACGAGTTTTGAAATGTTCTCAAAAATATCACGGCTTTCCGAGAAAAATTAAAGATTTTTTTTTAAATTAGCTTATTAGCCTAGAATAGCCAAAATCAAGTTAAGGAGGGGGGGGGGGAGAGCAGGAGGCTGGTGCATTGGCAAAGAAAATAATAGAAATTGCAAGCAGTCTTACAAAGGAAACGCATAAGGAAAAAGAAAGTGTTTTGGAAGCTGAGGAAACCATTAGTCTGAATGATTATTTAAATTGATGATTCACATTCATAAAAAGGAATCCACGTAAGCCACTATCCAACAAGCAACTAAAAACCGTGCCAACTAGAAAACCTTTAAAAATGAGTTCTGGCTGCATTTTTCACACAGAAGATGGTTTTTATGATAGCTTAAAAATGTCGCATGTTAGCGGCGGATTAATTGTAAGCGAGGGTGGATTCGCCTCTTGATAGCTCGGATCGAACGCGGCCGCTTGGTTTGCGCACTGTTTAATGACTTCTATGGATGGAGTGGATGGGCTTCTGCCCACAAGACCTCTTCGGCAACTGGGCGTCATGCGACCGCTTATTCCGCGTTCTCTTTTCCTCTAGAATGCTTATTTAAATTGATAATAAAGGCTTACCAACTGGTTTCAGCTTCTTAAACGTCTTCTTGTTTTCCTTGGACGGCGAGTTGATGAGCTGGTAATCGTCCTTCACGAAATGTGAGGAGCACAAAATATGTTTTTTTGAAGGAGTCCATTTGTCCTCTTGTTTGCAAAATAATATCCATTTGCGCAAAAGAACTGGCTCAGTTGGAAATTTATAGAAAATGATGTCGATGTTGTGCTTTTTTGCCAGATACCGGCTATTGCTACAAAAAAAATGCAGCGCAAGTTGTTGTCATGTTGTACACTGAAATTGCATAACAAAATTAGTCTCATGACTTCATAATTTACACCAATATACCTTTAAACAAGTTAAACTGCACCAAAACTTCGATTATTTTAATATTTGGATAGAATATAGGTCGTTTTTAAAAACTCGGTACGCGTGTAACTAGTTTTTTTCTGAAACCACCGCCGTCGTATGAAGGTAAACAACTTCTCACCGAAATGTCAAATTTTTCCCACAGCTGTTTGTCAATTTACACTGAATTTGTCTCATCGGATCAGTTTTGAACTGTTATTTTCTAAATTGAAATAATTCTCATGGCCTTTTGAAAAATACTTCAAAAAATCTTTTGACATAGTTTGGTTTGTATTTTCAAAACAAACATAACCTGAAAAAAATTACTGTTTTTGAACTTTTTAGTAATTTCAAAATTACAATTAAAAATTATCCTTATAAAACTAAAACAAACCTTCAAAAAAGTTACATTTTAAAAATCATCAAAAAATATATTTCTGTAAAACCTTTCTAACGTATGTTTTATATTTTTATATTATATTTTTGGACTATTTTTAAATGCACAAAATGATAAAAAACCTGTTTTTCGTATAAAAATTTACAAAAAACCTATTTTTTGAAGTGTCTTTATAGTTATGATACGACCATCAATTCTTTTTTTCGTAATAAGCCGTGGCATACCTTTAGGGTACGTTCGTGGCATAACCCCTGTCCCTCTCATGTAAATGGTGAAGATAGAATCGTATGCAATCGGCTCTGCAATAGGCCCATGGACGCAGTCTGTACGCAAACTTTTCATCCCGTTCGTTATTTCGTCTCCCTTTGTTATAGCTTTCATTTCAGCCGGGAACCCTTTTCATTGTGCGTATTTTGCGTATTGAACGTCCTCACGTCCAATCGCCCTGTTGAACGCCTTTCGATCTTACAAAAAGTCCACGCATTTCTTTGGTAATAACGATGCATGCGGTCCCATGTTGAGTAGTTCAGCTCGGGAACCACTGTCTCGTGATTGTGAAGCACTGGGTCTGCGGCGACATGCCTATCCTCCTCTTAATTTGAGACAGACTGGTGCTCGGGCCAATCACACTCTCGTTATAGCAAGAATTCCGGACCATTAAACCACATGCTGGCGTTAGTAGCCTTTGTGGCGGCATCGGCTCGATTTTGCTTTGATGAGACTCACCTCCATTACCCGGTGCTGCTCGTGTTAAAAATTGTACTCTCTCGATGCGCCACAAATTGTTTGTATTACCAATGCTCGCTATTAATTCATGACAATACTGTTCATGAATCAGTCCAGATCGTGGTGTGATGGATTGACAATCTAATCTCTTTTGTTATGGTTTCGGTGAGCCTCGCTCCAAAAATGGTGGATTGCTACTCGAGCATGGGAATTGTTAATGCGTGGAGCAGAGCCACTCAAGCCATGGCAGCGACAAGCCTCACGACATAGCACCCTTTAAAACAGCTCCTTGCGTAAACGCATGCTGCAAATACGTCAAGAGATGCGTCCACAAAGGTAAGGATATCCATCGGAGAATTTCCTGCTGCGGTGATTGGTTTAGGAATGGCTAGGTCTTTGCGTCCCAGTCCTCAACGGCTAGGTGTACAGCCTGCATGATAATTTTCCATTAAATAGTAGGGTGGCTCATGAGACCGACAGGATCATATATGCACATGACAAAGCTTAAAACCTCTCGTTTGGTGGGGAATTTTCTTCCGACATCTGTTTGAGCTCTTTCTACATTTATTTCTAGCCAAAAGTGTCCAGCTGCGTTTTCCACTTCACACTTTATAATTTTTTGCAGCACTGGTTCTTTTCCTTTATGTACACTAAACTATAGTGGAGCTGATGCTCTTCCGGTATGGTTTATCTCAGTTTCGAATTGTTTGAGACAAAATTCCTTATGAGGAATTCGCCCATCGCGTGAACCTCTCTCATTTATTTCACCGTATCGATGACCTTTTCTAGGGAGAAAAAACTGTCCAAGTAGTCGTCGACATAATGCTAACGAGTGATGGGTCTAAGGGCCAGCGGGCGAGTATGTTGATGCTCCTCGACGTTTCGATTTTTAACCGCTTGAGCGTATGATGGAGAGCACGTTGCACCAAACGTCATGACCTGCATGATATACGTATCTGACTGCCGAGCTGCTTGAAGCCCAGTAAGGAGCAGGGAGTTTAAGGAAACGTCCTTAACCCTTGCGACAGCGTCGAATATTAGCCATGGTTTATTTCGACAAACCGACTTATTCTTGTTCACAACCGCAAAGTGCGACAAATAAAATCTGCAGGGCTGCTGCTTCTCGCGAGAGCTTTCTTATGTAGCCCTTCTTCACGTACTCCTTAAAGGTTTCACGCAGTCAAGTCTGCATTTCCGGATTTTTGTTTAGCTGCTTTTTCTGGCTCATTTGACGTCGTGAAGCAGCTTGGTAGCTGTTCAGAAATTTCACTTCGTCCATCTTCCATAACAGACCTATATCGTAACGTCTCTCCGATTTCACTAGGGTGTTGGCAATAATTTTCTCGGCACGTCCTATCTTGCTCGACTTTACTGTTGCTTCTGGTTTCACTTCAAAATGTTCTGTAATGAAGTGACGTCGTGTCATGGCCTTTTCCTCATAATGGATCATCAGAAAATGTTCGGAGGCTTCGTGCAGTTTAGTGTCCATCCCGAAGATAACCCATTCTAGCTTCGTCTTAATTACCATTGGCTCATCATTTCGGTCCATTATTCGTCCTAGTGGTATTAGTAAGTGACTATGTTTAAGGCCAATCAGTTGGTGGTGCACCCTTGTACGTCGCATTCTCTTGCTCCTCTACAGTTTCGTGCTCGATTACCGTTTCGGTGCTCATTCTTTTCTTTTGCCGGTCTCCGTTTAAATATATCGGATTCGTGGCATCTGTGACAACATGGACAAGAAGAAGCTTGGTTCTATTGTCGTGCTGCAATGTGTTTAGATGGTCGGGCTGTATTTGTGTTGGTGGCCGAGCCGTGTGCGTCGTGCGCGTTAGAAAAGCGGTAGTTTCTGCTCAGCCCTTTGGTCGTTCCTGCTGGGGGCTGGTGTAAAATCAATGGTTGTTTTGCGTGTTCCCCTCGCTTTGCGAATTCCTTCAAGATCTTTGCTTGAGGAAGCAACCATTTTCCAAAGTCTTCAAACGAAGGAAGCTCGCTTGGATTTATGTTGGATGTTTTGTACTCGATACATTTTATGTATCGATCAGTGGGTAATTTGCAAGCCAATTCGTTTGCAATTCGGTGGTCTTGCAAATATGCGGATTTGTTTATTGCTTTTAGGTTTGTAATCATATCTTGAATTGCGTCGGATAGTTTGGGAATCTTGTGCTCGTTGTCTATCTTAACCTTAAGCACGACTTATAGATGTTCATCGTACTCAAGGTTTGCTCTACCGAAATGTTTCTCCAATTTGGAGATTTTTTCAGGAACGTTTGCCGGTGCCAAGAATAATCGGCGAACATGTTTATCGGCTACCCCTTTGATGGCATGCTCGAGCCGGGTAATACAGGGGTTTTCAGTTGAAAGAAAAAAAATATATAAAATTGTTCGGAAGTAGGCGTTGACATGTTCGGTTATACTGTAGAGTTTGCACTTTCGTACCCCTTGGACTGCAGCTTGGATCATTCTCATCAGAAGTTAGACAAATGGTTTTAATAAAAATATGTTTGTTTTAACTAATTCATGGATTAATCAGTTTGGGGAATGATTATTAGCTACTTTTAGGACTTTTAAGAATGAAAAATTGGACCCTGCGGCACAGTGTGTGAACAAAACAAATGACAGCTGTTATTGTTGATAACAGAGAAAAACATCGAATGTCAGCGCAAGTGTCAAGCAGTGACATTTGACCCACGTTACTGCTCGACTGTGGGACTGCTCGACTAATGATGAGGATCGACCAAATCGCAAGCCCGCGAATTTGCAATGGTGGAAAAGCATAAAAGGGAAATTTGGGAAAGCACTTTCTCTTTTCTCGTCATCACCGCGTAACTAGAAGTAGTGGAATTTTTTAACCACTTTCGTTATGAGAACTTTACAGTACCACTGTTCCGTACTGCGTTAATAGAATTTCAATAAAGTGAAGTTAAGAGAACCTAACTAACCGTCGCGAGTGAATAATTGCGGGAAAAAAAAAATATTTCACCGGACGTTGCTAATGCAACATTTTAAAAAAATTCCACGTTTGGAAATTTTACGCGTTAACGCGAGTGCGTGAGTGACCCGTGCCGCAAAACAGTTGAGGCCGCGAAACTAAGAACGCGACCAACAGACGATACGTCGGACGGCGAGAGAATAGTTGAGGTGTACACTAACATACACAATTTCTCACTATGGAACACGAGCACGAATCCAAAGCATCTCCAGCGGTAGCACAAATGAACGAGTCTCAGCAACCTGAAACGGGAGCACTGGATCATAGGCCACTCGCACCGGCCGCGGATTCACTTCACTTCCGATCGTTCGCGCTGACTGGACAAGATTGGACGGTTAACTCGTCTTTGGAGATCGTTGACCGCGCAAAGTCATCGACCCCGAACGCACCATTAGGTGCAGGATTGTTGCTGAGGGGACCGCAGCAACAGTTGACTTCGGAGGTTTCGCGAAGCCTCTGCATCGCGGTACACACCGCTTGCAAACTCTACTGTGGCAGACCTGGGGCCTTTACATCGCTCATCCACGGAAACCGTGCCACGGTCAGCGCACCGACCGACCACCGCGGACGTGCAACAACCAGCGCCATCGCAGGGAGGCGTTTCTGCAGGAACCGTGCCGCGGGCGGCGGACGGTGCATCTGGAGCGGCCATCGAGGACATGGAACTACCACCGCCAGCGCAGGACAGCACTTCTGCGGGAACCGTACTGCGGACGGCGGTTGGCGTATCTGGGGCAGCCATTCCAAACGTTCATCAGCCGACGCCATCGCAAACCAGCACACCCGGGAGGACGATGGCGGACAAGCTTGCAGAGTCGAGCGAAGCTGTTGGCGCCTTGGAACTTCGGATGCGAAATTTGACTCGACGAAAGCTGGAGCTTGAGAGACGAGATCTGGAGTTTGAAGAGCAGCTGATCTTGGCTGAATCGAAGAGGATCGGCGATGGCATCATCAGCATGATTGACGACGAAGGTGAGTCAAACAAAATGGTTGATTGGTCGAGACGTGGGGATAGTGAGGGGCATAGTTCATACCATCCGAATGTGTCACCTTCTACATCGCGTACTGTGCCTCCAGGAAACGCACAACAGGGGAAATGATTCAGTGGTCAGTCAGCAGCGTCAGCCTAGAAGTGAAAAATATTTAAATATTGCTGATGGGGCGGTTGATACTTACCCGTTCCGTAACAGCATCGGAACCACGTTGAGGAATGTCAACCAGAGTCAACTTCTGGCTCGAAAGGCAAGCTGCAAGGAGTTACCGTATTTTTCCGGCAAACCCGAGGAGTGGCCCATTTTTATCGCCACATATGAAACCTCGACAGCTGCTTGTGGGTACTCCGATGAAGAGAACACTTTAAGACTGCAGCGGGCGCTTAAAGGCAAAGCTCTTGAAGCCGTTCAACCATGTTTGCTTCATGCCTCTAACCTTACTAGTGTGATAGAGACGCTGCGCATGTTATACGGTCGCCCGGAGATAATTGTGCATTCGTTAATCCACCGCATAAATCAAATGCCTGCACCACGAATCGAGCGCTTGGAAACTCTAATCGATTTTGGGTTGGCGGTCCGAAATATGTGTGCCACTATAACCGCTTCGGGGCTAGAAGAATATAAGTGCAACGTGGCATTAATGCACGAGTTGGTAGAAAAGTTGCCTCATGCGCTTCGGCTAGACTGGGCACGACACCGTATGCAATTGAGCTCCGCGACATTCTCGGAGTTTGGCAAGTGGATAGAAACCCAAGTTAAGGCAGCTAGTCTGATAACATTGCCATCCCTAGAATTCATGCCAGAGAGAAAACTCGACCATAAGAGTAGAACGCATTACATGAACATACATAACGCTACGGGGTTGGTTAGTGAAGGAAGTCAAATTTGTCTATTGTGTGAGGCCACTTGTGTTGACCTGTCGCAGTGTGAGCAGTTCAACAGACTAAATGTGAATGATCGATGGGCAACTATACGCAGACTGAATGCTTGTCGGAAGTGTCTGAAAATACACACCTACGGCTGCAAAGGGAAAAAAGCTTGCGGGAAAAATGGTTGCGAGTATCTGCACCACGAACTATTACACAATCCCGAGCGCCATTCAAAATAAAACGAGTACGCGGTTGCCACAGCATCACTGAACGCGCATTCTGAGGTTACCGGTGATGTATTTTTAAAATACATCCCTGTAATAGTTTACGGGCGAGACAAGGCCATCACGACCTTTGCCTCTTTTGACAGTGGTTCTACCGGTACCTTCATCGAGCATAGCCTAATTGAGGAGCTCGGTCTGGAAGGACAGCCCCATCCTCTGTGCCTGAAGTGGACAGGTAACTCGGAACGCGACGAAACGGGTTCAATTCGCGTGTCACTTTTGGAGATTACAGGAGTCGGGCAAAACAGCAGTGTACATATTATCCCAAAGGTGCACACGGTGCAAAGCCTTTCTCTACCAGCCCAGACTCTGGCAGTGACACAACTGACTAAACAGTACGCGCATCTATAGGGTTTGCCAATTCATGCGTACGAAAACGCTAGGCCTCGAATGCTCATTGGTATCGACAACCATCATTTGGTTCGACCGACTCGTTACGCGGAAGGTGGGAAATATGAGCCCGTTGCGGCAAAGACGTCATTGGGATGGATCGTATATGGCCCACGTAATAAGAACTCCAACAGTGTTAACATACAAGCAATACATACCATCCACATCTGCAACTGCGGCGCAGATGCAGAAGCCAATCTGGACGCAGCGGTAAAAAACTTTTTTAAGCTCGAATCGCTCGGTATCGTCAAACCGTTGGAAACACTTCGTTCAAAGGATGATGAGCAAGCGTTGTCGATTCTCAACGCGGAATCGAAATTCAACGGAAAGCATTATGAATCCGGATTGCTGTGGCGTTTTGACGATGTTAAGTTGCCATGCTCTCGTGACATGGCTATGAGAAGATACAAATGCCTGCAAAAAAGAATGTCGAAAGATTCAGTATTAGCTAAGGCAGTCATTGAGAATATGAGGGACTATGAAAGGCAAGGCTAAAAACGACGATTATCGTCTGAAGAACTGTCGATGAAAGGCCCCCGAGATTGAGTTCTGCCCATATTTCCGATTTTCAACGCGAACAAACCAGGCAAAGTTCGAGTAGTTTTCGACGCAGCGGCGAAGGTTCAGGGTGTTAGCCTTAACACATGTTTACTAAATGGACCAGAACTGTTGGCAGGGTTTCTATCCGTATTATATAAATTCCGTGAGCATCGTGTGGCCATAGTTGGGGACATTAAGGAAATGTTTTTCCAAGTCCGTATGAAACCAGATGATCAACGATCCCAGATGATTTTATGGAACGAGAACGACTTTACAGGTAGCGAACCGGATGTCTATGCAGTTGCAGTTATGACTTTCGGTGCTGCGTGTTCGCCGAGTACCGCACAGTTCATTAAAAATTTGAACGCAGACCGTTTTGCCGACAAATATTCACAATGCACAAAGGAAGAACATTATGTAGACGATTTTTTTTCCAGCGCTGAAACTGACGAAGAAATCATCACGTTAGCTGAACAAGTCCGGCATATCCATGCTGAAGGTGGTTTCGAAATCCGAAACTGGCTGTCTAACTCACACCGTGTGACATCTCACCTACAACGCGAGGCATCACCCGAAGACAAGATAAACATGTGCTCCGATGATCGCACCGAAAAGGTTTTGGGTATGTGGTGGGATACGTTAACCGACACATTTACTTTCAAGCTATCCCCCAAACACGATATACAGCTGCTATCTGGAGGACGGATGCCTATAAAACGCGACGTTCTGCGAACAGTGATGGCGATTTACGATCCAATGGGAATCATCGCGAATTTTCTCATGTACGTAAAAATTCTTATGCAGGAAATTTAGCGTGCTGGCCTTGGATGGGATGATGTGTTGTCCGGTCGACTAGCCGAAAAATGGAGCGTTTGGGTTGCGGTATTGCCGACTATTTCACATGTACGTGTTCCTAGGTGCTATCGTCAGTTCACTTCGGTAAATGCAAAAATACAGCTTCATGTATTCTGCGATGCCAGCGAGAACGGGATGGCTGCAGTGGCGTTTTTCCGTTTCAACGATGGGGATATTATCGAATGCTCTCTGGTGGGTGCCAAAACTCGCGTAGCTCCGATTAAGTTTGTATCCATCCCGCGCCTAGAACTGCAGGCCGCAGTCATCGGAGCCCGCTTTGCTGCAGCGATTATCGCCCAACACCGAATAGCATTTTCTACTGGACCGATTCACGTGACGTGATATGCTGGATGCGGTCTGATCATCGCCGATTTAGTCAGTTCGTTGCTTTCCGAGTAGGCGAACTCCTGGAGACGACTTCTGTGCATGAGAGGCGCTGGCTATCAACAAAGTTAAACTTAGCTGATGATGGAACGAAGGGGCAGAAGGTACCCACTGCAGATTCCGATAGTCGCTGGTTCCGCGGACCGGACTTCTTGAGGAAGCCCGAGTGTGAGTGGCCAGTTCCCGAACAATATCCCACCGACACGAAGGAAGAGTTACGGCTACACATGATGCATCATATCACAAACACGAAGCCATGGATTCAGCTCGAGCGTTTTTCATCCTGGAATCGCTTGTTAAGGTCAGTAGTGTACGTCTTACGATTTGTCTCCTTAATCGTTTCTAAGATAACGGCTAGAACAACAGGACTGCTAACACAAGGCGAGCTTGAAAAAGCAGAATATGCCATTCTTCGCTTGGCACAAAGGGATGCTTTTTCACAGGAGATACGACGATTAACCGACGCACGTGACGCAAGCGAACAACGTTGCACATGGAAATCCGTGTTGCCGAAGACGAGCATACTTGCAAAGCTCTCCCCCGAGGTCGATGACAACGGAGTACTGAGAATGCGCGGACGCCTGACCAATTGTCCTTGGGTTAGCGAATCTACCAAGCGGCCCGTGATCCTGCCACGACAACACCAGGTAACAGCACTAATTTTAGCAGACTTTTATCGTAGGTTCCAGCATATAAACCATCACGCGGCAATAAATGCGATACGAAGCAAGCTATACATACCGAGACTACAAGCCGAATTCAATCGTATCCGTAGGACATGTCAGCACTGCAAAAACCGTGATGCCAAGCCAGAGCCTCCAGAGATGGGGAACCTTCCCTCCGAGCGTCTTGCTGCTTATCAGAAGCCGTTCTCATTCGCGGGCGTCGACTATTTCTACCCGGTAAACGTAGCAGTTGGTCGAAGAGTCGAAATACGTTGGGGCGTTCTCTTCACCTGCCTCACCACCAGGGGCATCCATCTGGAGGCTGCGCACTCCCTGACCACATCATCATGCATCTTAGCTATACGTCGTTTCATCGCTAGTCGTGGGCAACCTTTGGAATTCATCAGCGACAACGGGACGAACTTCGTCGGTGCATCGCGAGAGCTTGCTGAGGCATGGGAAGCGATAGACAAACAGCGTTTAGCGGAGCAGTTTACAACACCGCGTCTCGCGTGGAAATTTATCCCACCTGGTGGACCACACTTTGGAGGCTGCTGGGAACGACTAGTGCGATCCGTCAAGAAGGCGATGAGCGAAATACGGATGTCTCGGCTACCAACCGACGAAGTGTTAACGACTGCATTAACGGAGATCGAAGCGTTGCTTAATTCTCGCCCTCTTACACAGGTACAGTATCGGACAGAAAGATAGGACCCTTTTTTTTCAACGCACCGTGCACTTATTTTGCCACGTTACTTGTGTGTGTGTGTGTGTGTGTGTGTGTGTGTGTGTGTGTGTGTGTGTGTGTGTGTGTGTGTGTGTGTGTAGTAATAGTAGTAGTAGTAGTAGTAGTAGTAGTAGTAGTAGTAGTAGTAGTAGTAGTAGTAGTAGTAGTAGTAGAAAGAGAGTGTGCTTTTTAATGTGTATTTGCAAGTGCGCGGGTTTGTCTCTGAAAAACATAGCTTGCCATGATGTCATATTGCGTTGAAAGTATTCAGATTATGTGTGTTATCATGTGAAACAGCGTGCGTTCACACTTGAATCGAACGGCTAAAGTTTGCATCGACAGCAGCGCTTGTTCCTCGGACGAGAACGCAGGTGTGCTGTTTCATGAATGAGAATGCGACACCGGTGCGAAATGGACACGCGCACAATACCAATGAACTCGGCATTCCCTCACAGGTGTTTCGACAGTGCACGCCATTGAAAGGCCTGCGTGCATCTCTGCGTTGAACGTTGTGTGCGCATGGGAAAAATGTGTGTGCATTGAGTTGGTGCGCAGTTGTTCTTTTCAATGGGTGTTCTGTTTCATGAGCGCGGCAATAACCTGTTCTGGTTTTGAATGGGTAGATGCTCGCTTGCTTACTCATTGATTGTTTTTATCCATACGCTTTTTTTGCTGCTCGACAACGATGTGATTCATCGCGTATAAAAGCACAATGCAGGCAGAGCACGGCATCAGTCATGTCCAAGTTTTTAACCAGTTTGTTCTTGACGGTCTTAGCAAGCAATTTTTATTACAATGGGTCGAGGTAAACATTGTACCGATTATCAGCGCCATATCATTAAGCGAATGGCGGCTGCTGGCATTAAGCGCAGAACGATCGAGTTTGTGATGGAACGATCGCGCACGTTTGTGGCAAACGCGCTTCGGACAACCGAAACGCGCAAGTCACCCGGACGTCCTCGGAAGACCACGGCGGAGGAAGACGTAAACATATCGAAGAAACATCCGTTTAGCTCGGCACCAGAGATCCGAGGCAGACTGAAATTGGCGGTGACGCCGAGAACAGTTCAGCGAAGATTGGTCAGTGCCGGGCTACTCGCGCGAGTGCCACGCAAAGTGCCCAATTTAACACCTGCGCATAAAAACGCACGGGTGTTATTTGCAATTGAGCACATGTTCTTCGATGAGGAGGATTGGCGCAGGGTTTTGTGGTCAGACGAGTCGAAATTCAATCGACAGGGGTCGGACGGACGCAGGTTGGTTCGGCGCCCTGTTAATTGTGCTCTTGATCCGAAGTACTGCTTCAAAACATTTAAGTATGGCGGTGGTAGTCTCATGGTGTGGGGATGCTTCTCCTACTATGGGATGGGTCCGTTGGCTCGAATCCACGGTAATTTAAACCGTTTTGGCTATCGAGACATTCTTGATACTCATTTGCTATCGCATGCTAGGAAAAACCTTCCTCGGTCTTGGATTTTTATGCAAGACAACGATTCTAAGCATACTTCCGGGACTGTTCAAACTTGGCTTGCTGACAACAATGTCAAAACAATGAAGTGGCCTGCCCTTAGCCCGGATCTCAATCCCATTGAGAACCTCTGGGCAATATTCAAGAAGAGGCTGGGTAAAAACATACCGGAAGATCTGGATCACCTCTTCGATCACATGCAAAAGGTGTGGAGAAAAATTCCACCAAAAACGATCCAGAAACTGGTGATGTCGATGCGTCAACGCATGATTAATGTCGTTGTTGGCGACGGCAATAAGATCAAGAACTGAGCTTATTGCATTTTTGAATATTGATCACTGCTCGCAAGGGCGGTGGTCCTGCTAATTACAACAAAAAACTAACCCAAAACACAAACCAACCACTAACAAATCCATCCGAAACGACATACTTGTGAAACAAACACACACACCAATACACATGCAAACACACACACACACACACACACACACACACACACACACACACACACACACACACACACACACACACACACACACACACACACACACACACACACACACACACACACACACACACACACACACACACACACACACACACACACACACACACACACACACACAAACACACAAACACATACAAATCACACATAAACCTGGCCCAACGGGTGCATGGTGCGTTGAAAACACCAGGGTTCTATCTTTCTGTCTGATACTGTACCACTTGACAGCGAATCCGAGCTTCCTTTAAATCCGAAACTTTCTGCTAGGGACAGCTAACGGAGAGGCACCGAAAGCAGTATTCAGTGACGACACCCTAAAAACCACATGGAAGGTATCAGAGGTTATGGCTAATCTCTTCTGGAAGACATGGGTAACATACTACTTACCGACCTTAACGCGCAGAGTTAAGTGGCATCATCAGGTTCGTCCGATTAAGGAGGGCGACATTGTAGTGATCGTGGATCCAAACCTTCCCCGAAACACTTGGCCCAAGGGACGGGTAGTGGCGGTCATCTAGTCGAAGGACGGGCAAGTCCGGCGCGCAACCGTAGCTACAAGCACCGGAATCTACGAACGGCCGGCCACGAAGATAGCCGTGTTGGATGTACAACAGGAAAATAATACTTACCCGCCGAAGACCAACAGTCGACAGCACTAAGAATAACCCACGAAATGGTAAGCGAAAACACATGGTCACGACAGAACAACAATAACGAACTGAAGAGTCAAGAGATTCCGGGCAATTGACTGGGCGGGAGAATGTTATTGTTGATAACAAAGGAAAACATCGAATGTCAGCGCAAGTGTCAAGCAGTGACATTTGACCCACGTTACTGCTCGACTGTGGGACTGCTCGACTAATGATGAGGATCGACCAAATCGCAAGCCCGCGAATTTGCAATGGTGGAAAAGCATAAAAGGGAAATTTGGGAAAGCACTTTCTCTTTTCTCGTCATCACCGCGCAACTAGAAGTAGTGGAATTTTTTAACCACTTTTGTTATGAGAACTTTACAGTACCACTGTTACGTACTGCTTTAATAGAATTTCAATAAAGTGAAGTTAAGAGAACCTAACTAACCGTCGCGAGTTAATAATTGCGGGGAAAAAAATATATATACCACCGGACGTTGCTAACGCAACAACAGCACTACAGAATCGCTGAACATGTCAGCGCCTATTTCCGAACAATTCTATATCTCGCTGAAAGTGTTATCATCTGGGACGGCCCGCTGCGCAAAGCGATCGAAAATTTCTCAAACTCAAACTGTAAACATATCCCGCTGCGCAAAGCGATCGAAAACTTCTCAAACTTAAACTGTAAACATATTTCACAGCCCATGGTTGTGAAATATTTCGCATTCAAACATGTTGCAAATTCATAAATGAAATATTTCGAAATTTTCAGCACTGAAATTTTTGGATTGGAATATTTCTTCGATCGGAATCCAAGCATTTTCCCTGACATTTTTGTTGGCTTTTTCGATCGCTTTTAGCGAAAAGCGATCGAAAATCCAAGCTAAAAAACTGCTCGATTTTGTCGTGCGGGTTTCCGCCAAAAGCGATCGATAAAGGAAGCAGAAAGGTCAGGGAAACGCTTGGATTCCGATCGAAGAAAAATTTCAGTCCAAAAATTTAAGCGCTGAAACATTCGAAATATTTCATTTATAATTTTTTCAACAATTTTGAATGCATATTTTGTAGTTGCGTGTTGCGAACGAGAGTGGATCTCTCTCGACATTTCCTTCTCCGACATGCGCTGTGAAATTTGTTTGCAGTTTGAGTTTGAGAAGTTTTCGATCGCTTTGCGCAGCGGGAATTTTGAATTCGAAATATTTCACAGCCATGGGCTGTGAAATATGTTTGCAGTTTGAGTTTGCGAAGTTTTGGTCGCTTTGCGCAGCGGGTTGATGTATGGCATGAAGTTTTTTTGCTATCGTCTTGGTGTATTCTATCAGATGCATGATTTAGTTTTTTACTTAAAACTGTTGCTACATATTTTCTATCTACAACTTAATTTCGATTACATGCTATTTCTACAAATAAATCTATTTCATGTTTAAATTTACTTTACCCTATTTTTGTAATGCCTTGTTTTTTACAAATTCTTGTCTAATTAAGTGTTGCAAAAAATGGTTTAGAAAAGAGTAAATCAATTAAATCGTGAATACGATTCGGAATATCTTCACGAGATATCTGAAGTTTCAACCATCTAATGCGTTGTAATCTATAATTAGCATCAATTTCTAATAGTTCTTCCAAATTCTGCGATTCTTCTTCTGATTTCATCGCCACTAACGTGAAATCGATCCTTGGAAGTAAACATTCCATAGGACGACTTACTTTGACCAAATTTTCTAATATAACAGACTGTCGCGCAGTTGCTCTCTAAATATGGTCCAATTTACGGTTCATATTAGCTTCCAGATTGTCTAATCTCTTTTCAAGGCCATCGATTTCGGTTATGGGTTCAGTCATATTATTTTCTTTGTTTTTCGTGTTGGTTGCTACACTTTTAAACATTCGTTTGTCGTAGCCTGTAATAGAATAGCTCTATATTATTTTATTTCAAATGACTTCAAATTAATTTGCTTTGCTTCTACACACGCAGTTTTTTATTCACGTTTATCCAGAGGTTGTTTAGCTGGACTAGAGTGATATGAAATAGATGGAACAGGTTTCGTTATCGATGGAATAGGTTGAATTTCTAGAACCGTTATTTTCGATGGATGATTCAAAGATTGAAGAGGAACGCATTGCTCTATGTTGATATTTTCTATATCTGGAATGCAAAAGAAAGGCTGATTTAAAATAATGTAAACCAAAACAATGGGTGGAATCGCAAACCGTAACGACTATCTTTATTGTTTATTTTTGTATGGGTCTCCTAGCACCATACGATCGTCAAATTATAAACGACAATGCAACTAACGACAGTCGTTACGACTAGCCTAGCGACAGTCGTTAACCATATCGACAGCAATAGAGCTGTCGTCAACTTAAAAACATTTGTACCTTAAATAAAAAAAATATGAAAATTTTGGAAACTATTTTTTTAATATCCATTTAGTTAATATTCTAAACACCTATAATATATAAAAAAATCTGTTTCCACCAACTGAAAACTGACCTTCCCTCGGCTCATGAACTAATTATCGTCACGATTTCTTTGCGGTTGAGAGTCGCCCGCATAAATTATGGTTTCGCACTATGTTTTGTTGATAAATCAAACCGGCCATATCATCGAGGCAAGATTCGCCCTGCGGCAGATATTGAGAAAAATAGAGACGCATAACATACCATCTCTTCATTGACTTCGAAGTTGCATATGATAGCATAGCCAGGGTAAAACTATACGACGCTATGAGCTCTTTTGGAATCCCGGCCAAACTGATAAGGCTAGTTAGAATGATTATGACCAACGTCACTTGCCAGATGAAGGTGGATGGAAAACTCTCAGGGCCTTTTGCTGCCACCAAGGGTCTGCGCCAGGGGGACGGGCTTGCCTGTCAACTTGGCTCTAGAGAAGGCAATCCACGACTCGAGGGTGGAGACTACGGGAACCATTTTCTATAAGTCAACCCAGATCCTGGCATACGCTGTTGATGTAGACATCATTGGTCTCGGCTCTCATCATAATCCGCTCTCCTATGTAGTAGAAGCCTATCAAGGGATTGAGCAGGCAGCAGAGAGCCTCGATTGCAGATAAACGAGGCAAAGACCAAATGGTGGTAACATCAGCGGCCCTACCAATAAACAATCACAACCTACGTAGTCGTGATTTACAGATACGAGTTGTGAGCAAGGACGCTGGCTGCCAATCGTTCATTCTACAGTCTGAGATAGCATTTCACCTCAAAGAACTTCGCGACAGGTTCTGGCAATATATAGTACCTATATAGTACCGGTACTCACATACGCCTTTGAGACATGGACACTGTACAAATCTGACGAAACCCTCTTAGCCGCGTTCGAGAAGATGATGCTCAGAAGGATACTTGGCCCCGTATGTGTGGAAGGACAATGGAGGAGCCGCTATAATGACGAGTGAACTAAACTACACTTTATATGAATAAAAGAAACTAGTTTTTTTTTGTTACACCGTGTTAATAACCAATTTATTGAACCTTCTAGCTTCCCGTCCACCGAGTTAATCCTCCTTCGTATCCAAGTTTGCCACCACTTGACCTCTCTCCCGAGGAGGAATGACCGGACGACCCCCCCTTCTTCTGCTTCTTTTCAATTTCTCTATCTTTGACAATCTTTCGTCGATCCTTACGTTGTCCTCCGCGCGATCACTAACGCGCCGCTTTCTTTTATCCTAGCGTTGCGCTTTATAGCGTGAGCGGAACGCTTCATCTCATTACCCTTTTTTTTTCAACCTTCACCTCGTGACAAACGTCATAGCTCATTCCGGAAACATCCTTTCGTGCAGCAATACCGAAACTACCTTTAACTTCGCCGAAGTGTCTTAACTAAGTAGTTTTTCATGGTTATCATATTGCTTTCCTAATCCTTCTAATAACATTCTCTATCACCGACTTTTAGCTGTACGGTGTTCTGCTGTGCTGATCCACATACCATTCGGCTCCCTACACATCGTCATCGATTCATGATTATCGCTCAGCGATCGCTATCCCTTCTTCATTGTCATATCATCATCGTTCGTTACTATCGTCGTTCCGTTGGGTTATACACTGTGTATGTGCGCGGAAATAGTACGTAATTTGGAAATCTATTTTTCTTTGTGACCCATTCTAACCTTTTTTCCGTTGAGTTTTTTAGCCATACTCCTACCGTATCCTGGTGTACAATACATGTAACTTCACCTCTCATCTCTCTCAATCATCGCTCTCTTCGATCAACGTTTACAAATGATCGATCATCTTCTTCTTCACACAATCATTCCGCCTACGCATACGATACGTTGAGCGCGAGGCTTCCGGATAGCCTATCAAACCCCTCCGAGATCAAAACCAAGCAGTTGCTAAAATGTAATATAACTGTTAGTGGCTTACAGTGGCATAATGTGGTGTATGTGTGTGTGTGTTTTTTTTTTTCAAATAACGTTATAAAAGTAATCTTAACCTACGCGTACTTAAAGCTACCTACAATCTAAACCTAGTGAAAGAGCCTACCTAAAATTAGCGATGAAACCTTTCTAAACCTAGTGAAAAAGCGTACCTAAACCTAATGAATTAACCTACCTATACCTAGTGAACTTATTAATATTTTAAAGATAATAGGGGTATGAAGGATTTCAAGAGAATTCACAGAGTTTCTTTTTTTTTACCTATCTAAATCCTAAACTTATCACTCATAGAATCTTTTTAACCTATTATTGTGAACTTTTTCGAATCTTTTTCCATTTCTTACGACACATGTTTGGTCGCTGGGAATCTCTACTATTTCATACGGACCTTTCCACAGGCTTTGTAGCTTCTGTCCTGCACCTGTTGGGATATTTCTTACCAACACTTTTTCTCCCCACATAGGCTTCCATTCTTTCGCATCTTGATCATATTGTTGTTTCCTCATCTCTTTTGATTTGATTAGATTTGTTTTCGCTATTATATGCATTTCGTTTAATCTTAATTTCAGTTTCTCGCAATAATCATTATACACTCGCTTATTACTATTTTGGTTAAAAATTGATGTCGGTAATCTTGCCTTCCTGCCATAGATTAGCTCATATGGGGTAAATCCGGTTGATGTATTTACTGTAGTATTATATTCAAATGCGAAGTATGGTAGATATCTGTCCCATGTTTTATAGTTTTGCCCTACAAACTGTCTTAAGTAAATTTTTAGCTCTCTATTAGCTCGTTCTACGAGGTTTGCTTGAGGATGATATGCCGAAGTGTTTATTTTTTTTTAATTTTCAACAGTTTGCAAGTGTCCTTCATAACCTGGCTCATAAAGTTTGTCGGTTACTAATTCCAAAGGAGCTCCAACATGGCATATAACTCCTTCGACAAATGCTTTTGCTACGGTTGTTGACTCTTGATTTTCCATTGGTAAAACTATTAAATATCTTGTTAAGTCATCCTGAATCACTAGTCCGTATTTGTTACCCTTTTCTGATTCCGGGAGAATGACAATATCCATGTATAGCTTATCAAAGGGGTTATTTGAAGGGGTTGTTATTTGCATGGGTATTTTGTTGTACCGGCTAATTTTGTTACATTGACAAGATCTACACGTTTTAACGTATCTTTCTATATCGACGTTCATATCCTTCCAGTAAAACAGTTCTTTTATTCTTTTTTTCATCCTACGTACCCCTACGTGTCCTCCTAAAGGTGCGTCGTGAAATTCTTTCAAAACAGTTTTTATCTCACTTCTATCTACTTCTATTCTCTCATTGCCCGGTTTGTAATTTTTAAATTTAGTTTTATCAACTTGTTGCATATCCTTCAATCGTTCTTTCCTTCGCATTTCGTTCTCATTTGGATCGTTATCGATAGTTATTTTTAATAAATCCTCCCAGTGTTGTTGCTCTAAATTCTCACATGTCTCTTCCGTAGCTTTATGTTGCTTATTGTTTTCACAAATTATATTGTTTTTCATTTGCTGGCGCGTTACAACAGCTAATGTGTGATTTTCAGCTTCTATCTCTTTCATTTCCACACCCGGAAGCCGAGACAGAAGGTCTGCGACTACATTTTCTCTTCCTTTCATGTATCGTACTTCGCATTCTAAACCTTGCAATCTAAGTCTTGTTAATATCGTAGAATTTTCTTTGAGGCGCCAAATAGAAACAAGCGGTCTATGATCAGAATAGATAACAAATTTCTTACCATATACATAGTGCTTAAAATGTTCTACTGCCCATACAATCGCTAATAATTCTTTTTCGATAGGGTGGTATCTTTTCTCTGCCCCTACAAGAGATCTACTAGCAAATGCAATAGGTTTTTCTTTAGTTTTATCATTAGAAAGCACTGCTCCAAGTGCATAATCACTGGCATCTGTAGTGATTATAAACATATCATTGTAATTTGGTCGTACTAATATAGGTTCAGAAATTAAAAAAAATTTAAGTGTTTGGAAAGCCTCATCGCAGTTTTCATCCCAAGCAAATTTCGAATCCTTCTTTAAAAATTCGTGCAAGGGCTTTCGTACCTCGGAAACATTGGGAATGAATTTTCCGTAAAAGTTAATAGCACCTAAAAACGATCTGAGTTGCTTTAATGTTTTTGGTGCTGGCATATTTGCTATTGCATCAATATTAGATTTTGTAGGTTTAATTCCCTCTGAATTGATTGTATGCCCCAGATAATTTATTTGTTTATGTAATAGTTTGCATTTAGATGGTTTTAGTTTTAGGTGGTAATGCTTTAGACCATTAAAAATTTTAATTAAATTGATATTATGTTCTTCTATGGTTTCACCAAAAACTACAATGTCATCTAAATAGACAAATGCTTTTACCGGCTGTATAGCATATATGACGGTATTCATCAGCTTTTGGTACGTAGATGGGCTGTTTTTTAGTCCCATAGGCATTCGTGTAAATTCATAATGCCCTCTAGTTGTAGAGCAAGCTGTCTTTGCAGCATCTTTAGGATCTATTAATATTTGAAAAAAACCGGACTTCAGATCGATAGTGGAAAAAAAATTACTTTTGCCTATATTATCCATTATATCGTCTATTCTAGGTATAGGATAGATAAATGGTTTAGTTATTTGATTTAGTGCCCTGAAATCTACAACAATACGATATTTCTTTTTTTCATTTTCGTCCGTCTTTTTCGGGATACACATGACAGGTGAATTCCACGGACTTTTGCTTGGTCGTATTATATTTTGTGCTAACATTTCCTCAATTTCTTCTTCCATTATCGCATTTATTGTAGCCGGGAATCTGTATTGTCTCTTGTAAATTGGTATATTTGAACTAGTTTCTATTTCATGTTTAGTTGCTTCAGTGAATGTGAGCTTATCTCCCGGCAAGTAAAATGTATCAGAAAAATCCATTATTATTTTTGTGATGCATGTTTTTTCATGCAAATCTAAATGGTTGGTATTAATGTTGTTTAATAATTCTTTATATCTTGCTTCACCTATTGTCTCTTTCCCCTTACCTAGTAAATCGCAATCTGCATCTTTTTCCTCCAAGTAAGAGAGGCTTTCATGTGCATTCTCTTCTGAGTTTATCTTCTCCAAGAATACCTCCTTATCGTTTTCATCATTCCCTTCTAAATAATTACCATCTTTACACTCTTCTTCGTTGTGCGGCTTTGTTAAAAGAATGTTTTGAAAATGTCTTTCAACCTTGCTTGCATATTTTCTTAAAAAGTTCGATCCGATAATTCCCGGTACCAAAAGAACTTCCACTATGTGAAATTTCTCACAATATATAAATTTTCCAATGTACAAGCGTACTAACATTGAACCCATAGTTTCAACACAACTTCCATCGAAACTTGACAACGTTATTTTATCGGTATAATTAATAGCCGATTCCCCTAATATTTTAGCTGCATCCCTGCTTAGCACATTGAAACAAGCTCCAGAGTCTATTAAATATTTTAGCTCGATTTTTTCACGATGCTCGGATAAAATATTAGCCATTGGTTTTCCTTCATTTGTGAAACTAACCTGAATGTTTTCATAATAATCCCCATCTGTTGGCTCTGCCTAACTATGATTTGACTCTGGATGGCTTATATGAAAAATATTTTTCTTTTCTATGGGAACACTAGAGGTTTTAGTAGCAATATCTAATGTTCCAATATTTAGTTTTTTTGCTGTTGGTTCTGGCATAACTGTTGCTGTATTTTATCGTTGTGATATGGGTTATGTATTGGTATTTGTTGGGTGTTATGGTTTTGATATTGACTACGTTGTGATTGTTGCAAATAACTACTTTGATGTTGGTTACGTAGGAAGGAGGATTGATTATTTGGGTAGTTTATGTGTTGTGATGAGTGTTGATTATATGAAGTCCCATATGAAGTGAATTGTTTAGGATGAGAAAAGTTTCTTGAAGTGTTAGGATAATAAGTGGTACTGTTGTGTTGAGGTTGGAAATTACCCTTATCTACCCGTAAATTATTACATCTACTTTCATCGCAGCGGGTTAATCTATCTCTATTGTAAAAACTACCGTGTTGACAATTTCTACTTTGCATCGGTTGTTGCACGTTATCATCTATGAAACTTTCCTCCAGGTTGTGTTGATAATTGGTGTGTGTATCATGTGTGAGGAAACTGTGTGAGGAAACTTGGCTTCGATTCAACCTTTCCTCAATGTTCCGAATGTGCTCAATTTGCACCACCTCCTCTTCGAGGTAATCTAACAAATCATCAAATTTGAGATGCTTGTTGGTTCGAGCCAGTGTTTTCAGTTCTTGATTTTTGAGTCCAGCTAAGAAATGAATTTTTAAACATTTAATGGCATATGAATCTTCTGCGTTTTTTGCATAGTTATTCATGATCTGCTCTTTTAATTTTAGAACTCTTTTCTTATACGCTGTGAAAGGTTCATTGAACTCCTGCTGTAGCGTTTCCACTTGTTGGAAAATGGCCTCCACGTTAACCTTTTCACCAAATTGCTTGATTAAATTTGTTTTCACATTATCCCAACTTTCATCAACAATGCGATTAAACAAACTTGCAGCCTTTCCTTTAAGTTTGAACATTACTACTTGAATAAGCTCTTCCTCTGACTCCCCCTCAGGGATTCGTTTAGCAAAGAAGTCGATTTGATATAAAATTTTTTCCAAATCTTTCGATTCACCGTGAAAGTCCGGAATGCACATCATTGCTCTCTCTGTTGGGAACGCGTACTCCATATTTGTTAATGTGTTATTCAAAGCTTTTTCAATCTCAATACTTTGGTTAAAAAATTCCGCCTTAAGTATTTGAAGTCGTTGCTTGTAACAATAAGCTTTATTTACGTTTGATTCACTTATTGCAGTTGAATTGAAATTGTGCAAATTGTGAATTTGGTTAATATTATCCGAACTATTGTTCATTCGAACAGCTCTATTCCTTAGTGCCACTCTGTCGTTCATTCCCGTACCAATGCTCTTATACAAATGCTGTATACGCAATAATTATTTGACTTATTTAACTACTTTTAAACTTATTGTATACATAAAAATAACTTTAATATTTAAAATAACCCAAAAAAATATATTTAAAAAATATGTTTAATAAAAAAAAACTGAAAAATCCAAAACCAAAAACTTCACTATGTGTTAATCACTATTATAATCACTAACTAATTAATCACTAAATTTTACTATAACTACGCTGCGATTTACCTTTCACCAATTTACTTTATCACCTAGCCACTTGAATTTTAGCACCAGCCAGAAATCACCATGCAAATATTTGCTTTACCGCTGTCACCAGATGAACTAAACTACACTTTATATGAATAAAAGAAACTAGTTTTTTTTTGTTACACCGTGTTAATAACCAATTTATTGAACCTTCTAGCTTCCCGTCCACCGAGTTAATCCTCCTTCGTATCCAAGTTTGCCACCACTTGACCTCCCTCCCGAGGAGGAATGACCGGACGACCCCCCCTTCTTCTGCTTCTTTTCAATTTCTCTATCTTTGACAATCTTTCGTCGATCCTTACGTTGTCCTCCGCGCGATCACTAACGCGCCGCTTTCTTTTATCCTAGCGTTGCGCTTTATAGCGTGAGCGGAACGCTTCACGATCTATACGAGATGTACGGCGACCTCACTGTCGTACAGCGTATAAAGTTCGCCAGGCTCCGGTGGGCTGGCCATGTTGTACATTTGAAAATGCATGACCCAGTCCGTAAAGTCTTTTTAGGCCGTCCACAAGGACAGAGTAGGCGTGGTAGGCCCAAATTGAGGTGGCAAGATGGCGTGGAGGCGTCCGCCATTAAAACTGTGATAACGGATTGGCAAAGGAAAATGCGAGACCGCGAGCGATTTCGGACACTCCTGAGGCAGGCCAAGACCGTTTGGCGGAAGTAGCGCCGGCTAAATAATTTAGTAAGTATCAACGAGGACTTTAACTACCACAGCTATAAAAATAGTTTTTGGGCATGCTGTGTATAAGTACTGTGTACTAGTACTGAGTCAAACGATTCATTTCACGACGCAACCCAAAGTCGGATCCGTCATACATCGCCGGAAACGTCTAACAGCGACCTGGAGTCTATCGGATTCGATTCCGACCCAGGGATGCAGCTTGAGCGTAAGGTCGGTATCGAAATCAGGTTGGTACAGCGAGTTCAGGTCTGGCCTTGAACCTACCTGGCCTTGGCTCGACCCAACTTCGGAGTCGCTTATGCTATATTGTACCCATTGAGCCTTTCGGATCGATCCGAATGACTCCAGGTCGCTGGTAGATGTTCCCGGCGATGTATGGCGGGTCAAGACTAAGCGATCGCGCAGGATCATAGCGTGAAAATTACATATTTAGTCTTAATTCTCGAGTCACCGACTTCGGAGAGGCTTCTTTCTCCGCCTTAGGTTTAAGATGATAGGTCAAAATGGAGTCTGGTGTTTTTAGTTTTGGACACTCTTGCAACAGGTCAAGACCGCGCAGTAGTTGTAACTCCGAATAAAGAAAGTGGGCAATAAGGCTACAGATTCTTGGTTGCGTAACGGTTACAACATTTCATTCAACAATCGTTTCTTCTTCTCCTTCCTCTTCTTCTTTGGCACAATAACTGTCGCTGGTCAAGTCCTGCCTCTAGCACTAGTGGGCTTGTCTTTCAGCGACATATTTTTTAACCATTGCAGAATAGTCCGTATGGAGAAAGGACTACGTATGGAGGCACGGTCCATTCGGGGCTTGAACCCATGACGTGCATGTTGTTCGTTTTGAATATGCTAACCCATAAAAACACATTCATAAAAACACAAATGCACACTAAACACACCTCAATGTAACTGGAAAACAAACGACTCTTAGCCTACTACGATTGTTAAGTTGACGATGAACATTGCAATCGAGCAGAGTCGTCTGTTTTAACCGTCGTTTATTTTGACGACTTCCATTGGCGATCCCACCCAATGGGCCTGATCGGGAACGAAAGTCGATAACGGAGTGGATAATTTAGTCGATCGGTTAGCAAAATTCCAATGTGATCCAATTGCGTTTTCTCAATCAGAATCTTCGCTAACCGATCGGTTTGACAGTGGAGTGGAATGGTGTTTGCCGCCATAGCAACGTGGTTAAATAGTCTAGCAGTGGGATATGCAGTTGAAAATAAAACTGAAATGGTTTAAAACCATTTCAGTCGGATAGCTTTATGTACTGCTCCACCCCAGTTGATATGACAGTGGAAAACTAAATAATGTTAAAAACCATGTATGTATCTATAAATAATGTTAAAAACCATGTACAGCTCGCAAAAAATGATATTTTATCGCTGTTTGAGTTATTTGAGATGTTTTATCGCTCGATTTAACTAAAATATTATTTTTTTAGAAAATATAAATTTACCTGTTTTTTACAAACAGTCAAAACACATAAATTTAGGTTTATAACAGGTATCTAATTTTTATGGTTCAAGCTAAGAAATGAAAAACCAACAAAAAAAATCCTTTTATGTCAATATTTCTCTGTTCTCCAATCTTACGTTATGTCCTTATGGCTTGTACCTTCCGCACTATTCCCAAAAACTCGGAGTCGCTCAGGGATGGATACAGTCCGGGAATGTTCGGATTGCCTCACACATCGCTAAGTTCCACGCCTCGTGATAAACGCGTCACCAAATGATTTTTTTTGTTCATCCATTTAAATCAATATGTACACTTGAATAGCATCTGTACTGAACCACATAGATTACAATTTTAACGTAGTTATTTTATTTTTATCAAATCTGACGAAATCATCATCGTAAGTGTGAAAGCACAATAGAGGAGCCGATATAATGACGAGCTATACGAAATGGACGGCGACCTCATTGGCGTATCAAGCTTTGCCAGGCTTCATTCGACAGGCCATGTTAAACGTATGGAAACAAACGACCCAGGTGTTGAGCGGGGGAGAGGGGGAGGGAATGGTTTTCATCACTTGACTTTGAATCAAATACACTTTAATTTTTTTTGGAGGTGGTGGGGGATGTTGGTTGGGATCCCTGATATATGAGCCCCCTGTAGTCTTTGAGTCCTTTCGTCCATGGAGCCTTCATTATTCACGAAGGCCCGCGATGCGACTTATGTACACACCATATATGCTGGATTTTACATCGACGGGGACTCCCGCGGCCACTCATTCCGCTTACCGTTAAATCCGCCATTGTGGAGGGGGTGCAGTAGGTTTAAATTTAAATGACCAAATGACTTGGATGCGTCATCCATTAAGGCCAGGATAATGGCGAGGGCGGGAGACCATGAGCGGTTTCCGACACTCCTTATTGCAAGGAATAATTGTACCGCGTTGTTTCAATATATTTTTGCACGAGAGCGTCAAATACGGACGTTCACGGATCCAACATTCGCGGTGGTTGGAGTTGATGGGCGCACATGGAACATTGCACAGGACAAGGGTCAGCGAAGGCGGCTAGTTCAGAAAGGATTCAAACCTCGTCCTCTTCTTCATACTATTTTATTTTATCTAGACTTGTTCAGCCAACAACCTGTTTTACACTTTTCCCGGATTGTTTGAACAGGCCTACAGTCGGTACTGTCTAAGGCCACTTCTGGTTTTGATTTTTCTCTTGATGGTCCGTAAATAAGCCAAATTTACTGTTTACTTCATTTGCAAAACAACACCTCTAAATGTAAACAAAAGTGTGATTGACAGCAAGGCAAAACCAATGGCTACTCGAATCGGAAAGAGTTATCCACCAGTGGAGAAATTATCCACCGGTGGCAAATAAATTCAACCTGTGGATTCGAGCATATTAAACGATTGGATAAATTTTATCGACTTTTGTTGGCGATCAGGCCCAATGTGTGCAAAAAATCTGAAAAAAAAGAAGAATAACTGAAACTAAAAAAGTTCCTATCGTTATGCTTAGTTAAACCGATGCAAACATGAAATGTAAGGAAATAAATTTCATTATTATTATGAACGATACGAGGAAGTTATTATTTTTTTAAATAAACAGGAATTTCGGATTTTCACAGTTCATTGAAAATAATTACAATGCTCAATTCAGTAATTCATAAAATTCATAAATTTCAACAAACACTTTAACTATCTTAGCACTTAGAGGCATGTTAGTCCGCATTAATTTGATCAATTTGATCATTCATGACCGTCGATATGAACCCAATCAGTTGAGCACAGAACTCTTGATGTTTTTCTACGAAGATGTCTTGTGCCTCTACAAAGTTGCCAAGAGCCCTGGCTTTTGAACAGGGTGCAGTAGCAGTAGCAGTATTAGCAATGCTTCAAAGCATTCGCTAATCTGACTCGATCGAGTCGTTTCAATAAACTTCCTTTTGCGTCCTTTGGACGCTGTGCGACCCTCTAGCATGCCACTAGAGGAGCCAGTGGAGGATGTTGTGGCAGTTGTCGTGGCTGTTGTTGTGGCAGTTGAACTGCATGAAGCGGCGGTTGCAGGAGCGGTCGAGATAACAACAGGTTCCCGAGAAATTTCTTCATGATTTGCCTGACATGAGAACAGAAACGCTATATTAATTTATTCCTCCACAAAACGATACATAAACACTGTCTACTCACAGTATTCATTGTACGACGCGGGGTTGTCGTTTCATGTAGAAACGACATATGCTCGTAGGCATACCAAGCCTCCTTCAATAGCTCGCTGGAACCTGAATATTTATGCAATAGAAACGATCTTAACAAATATGAAGTAATAAAACAGCAAAATTTACTCACGGGAACCAGCTGTCTGACTCAAAGCGATCTCCTTTTTCGTCCGCCGGTAGGAATTCATTAAATTCCTCCATTTAGCATGAACGCACTGCGGATCCTTCTCCAGCACGGGTGCTATCTCTTGCCAGGCTCGATGTCTTATTTCATTATTTTTATACTGGCGATCAGTATCTAACCAGATGCACGGATAAGTTTTCACCAAATTGATTAATTCGATAACTTTTTCCTCATCTTGAATAGGCTTAAATAATAAAACATCCAATAATTTAGTGTATCAGCGCGGAGAGTGTATGTGGGTGTGTGGGTGTAGGGGAGTGAGATACAGAGACGAATTTTGCTGCACATTAACACATAAATTCTCACTGCGAATACTCAGTTCTGAGATAATATACTCGAGCGCTCGCGCATGAGTGCAAGAAAGCGCGGTATAGAGGAAAACGATTATTTTGCTCCAAGCTTTCTACTTTTGTTCCGTTGGGGTGGAGTAGGCCAGTCGGATGAAAAACGCGAAGGAGTTAAGTCGCAACAATAAAGGTTGTGCGTACATGAGTTTTACCGTGTTCATTGCATTAGAAATATCTGCTGAGATATCACATTGGTCCTTCGAACTTCGGATATTGACCCTTTGTCCTCTGGATATCGGTAAAAATCGCGTCATCTTGACTCGAACGCCTAGGACGTCTCGAACTCCAGGAAGGAAGAGTGAAAGGCGCTGACCACGGTGCTGTGTTTGGGAAGAAGGCAGATAGTGCTTTAGAAGAACACAACAAACATTATGGTGAAATCATAAAAAATTACGAAAGTGAAGTGCACACCAAGCTGTCTTGTCACCCATTATAAATTTTCCAGATTCGAGTTGGGATTTTACGCGTTCAAAACCTAGTGTTCGAGCAGCTACGCGAATCGTGCAGATTTGAACTGCGGATCGGATCACATCCGTGCCCGTTCATGTACACATCTCTATCGATCTTCAATTAATAAATAGAGGGCGAAAAGGCTTTTTCCCTCTCTTCATCACCAGCAATTTCTTACAACGGCTTCGGTAATTATTAGCAGCAAAAACCAAAGAAAGAAAAGGAAACTTTATCCGAAAACTATTCGCGACGAAACATTGGTGCCGTGACCAGGATAACGACGGAACTGGTTTCTTCATTTTACGGATTCTCGCGATAATCGCTGTTTCGTGCACGTAACACGTAAGGCAAAACGATGCATTCAACTAAATGCAAACACTCCGCAAATCACAAGCATCAAGCCTTTAGGAGGGTTACAGCTGCCCACCATCGCGCTTCCCAAATTATGTGGTAGCTACACTAATACAAACAGAGCCACAGCGACACCTTGCGGAAAAGAAACAAGTTACCAACATAAACCCGCAAAACACACACTCACATACACACCGCACTCCACCAGCACATTTGCCACTGCACCAACGCCAGCTGCGCCAAATGCTCCTGCGTGGAAAGCACAAAACACTGGTACATTTTCCACTGCACCGACGTCAGCTGCGCAAAATGTTCCCGCGTGTTGCACATACAGCATCGGTTCATTTTCCACTGCGATCAAGCCAGCTGCGCAAAATGCTCCGGTGTCACACACACACACAACACTGATGATCACACGGCAAGCACACAAAGAAGCGACAGTACAGTTCTAAGACAAACTCCCAAAAAAGTTATGTCTCTAACTGCGGTTGCGGACACTAGCGATGTACATGCTATTGTGCATCCTACACTGTTGGATGTTGCATCCCAGCCTAACCTGATGAAAAATCGATTCTCTCATAGGTTAAGAATCAAACCGAGTGTAGTCAGCATCATTCTGATTGGCGTGGTACAACTTTCTACCCCGGAGCGAAAAACGGTGCGTGCGAAGATTGTCCCCTCTTTCGAGCTGCATGTTGATTTGCTGATTGGCGACCGATTGACAGACGATTTGCCAGCAGTTGCCATGCCATGGGCAGCATACATGGTATCACAACAAGAAGTCATAAGCATCGGAAATCACCTTCGACGTTATCTGCCTCCCTACGAAGCAAAGCATCCAGTTCTGCCTCCTGAAAGCCAGCCTGAAGCTTCGTCAGCGATCATTGCTCTCGACGGCACTTCTTACGATGTAGTCCGCGAGACCAAATTTACTCAGCTGCTCACGAGCATATTCTGCGATTTGCAACTGATGGTGCAGCGCTTCCAGCGGAGGTGTTTGTTTCATTCGATGCCTACAAAAATGCAACACGGTTATTCGAACGGTACGACAACAACTTACGCGCTAAACGTTTCATCCCGAGGATCGGTTCCTCTAATCAATTCCTCTAACCCGCTTGCCACTTGAGCGCTTCAGCCATGCGCACGCCTGCGACAGTAAGCTGGCATGAGTAGGGGAAGGTAGGTAAAGACGGACACTACGGGTAAGATGGACACTTCTCATAAATGCATCAAAATGGTAATTTTCGAAAAAATCTAAAATGCAGCATCCTCACTTAAAATTGAACAACACATTTGAGAACATTTTTGGCATAATATATATAAAATTGGTTAAATCCACGAACAAAACAAATTTTCAATCGTACGTACCCTTGTGAATCTAATTTGACTACTGCAGATCTTAAGCACTACAACTTGTATTGTTTATATTTCCGGAAGTTTTATTTCATGAATGGGTTGTCGTGATCATTAATGAAAAAACTGGCGAAAGAACGAGGATAAAAGCAATACAAAATATTGTTTTCTGGTGGTTTAAACATTCTGACACCAAAACGGGAAAAACGGACACTTTGTTGTAGGGAAAGATGGACACCAAATTTATTGATTTTTTTACTTCTTATATCAATTGGTGATGAATATATTTCTTCAAATACCTTAAATAAGGCTATTCCGGTGCTATAAATCAATCAGTAACTAGAGAAAGTATTTAAATAATCGAGAAATGAAACACCGGTCAAAATAGTAGCCATTCGTTATGCTATTACACGCTCGACGCTGATGAGGCGCTTCACGAAATCCAATATCTTGTCACGACTTGGACAACTTTAAACAATAAAAAGATGGTGCATTGATACGACATTGTTCAGGAATAGATGAGACATTCTATGGGATTACAAACATCAAATGTTGAATTTTGACATGGTGGAAAATTGATTAAACTATTAACAAGTCCCTCAAAAATTACTGGGGTCATGGTCTTTTCGCGTAGTAATTTCCTTAAAGGCAGTTCTAGACTGTTGTTCTGTAAGCTGGAGCAACGTCAGCTGTAAGTGCGCGATATTTCAATAATGCTTTAGATTCTGCATTCTACGATATATTAGAAGCGGTGCTTACGATTTCTAAAACCACGGCTGAATGAATCGCCGTTGCAATAGGCCAAAAATTGGTTTATAAACGTACCAGGACGTGGAAAGCGATAGAATTTGTTAAAATACTGTAAAACTCTTCACTTTCCAACGTTTTCTACAGGTGTCCATCTTATCCTTCATGGTGTCCATCTTTCCCATATCAGGTGTCCGTCTTACCCGAACATTTCAAAACCGCACGAAAAAAACCATGTTTTTCATTTATGAAAAATACGCAAAAATCGATGGAAACTTAAAAGTTTCAACACATTTCCTCATAAAACATGAGTGTAAGATAATATATGCACATTTTCAAGATAGTTGCACTTATATATCCCTAGATTTTTACCATTTCCCTTAACGTGTCCGTCTTTACCTACCTTCCCCTAGTATTGCTGCACACATAACGAAATGATTTTTGTATTTTCACTGTAGAATAGCGAGAGCACATGTAATTTACTTCCTTATTTTGTTTTGATTGTTGACTTGCGTCAGGGGGGGGAGGATGTTGAGACACAGGCACGGAAGCCCTGTAATTTAATCGTGTTTATCGAAACACGAAGATTGCTTCGTTGAGCTTTGAGCTTTCGGCTCGGGCGATTAGTTTATAAGTACTGTAGAGCTGTCACTTTCGTACCCCTTGGACTGCAAGTTGGATCATTCTCATCAGAAGGTAAACAAACGGTTTTCGAAAAAATATGCTTTTTTCAACTAATTTATGTATTATGTATTATGTATTATTAGCTTGGAGAATGATTATTAGCTACTTTTAGGACTTTTAAGAATGAAAAATTGAACCCTGCGGCACAGTGTGTAAACAAAACAAATGACAGCTCTACAGAATCGCTGAACATGTCTACACCTACATCCGAACAATTCTATATCTCCCTGAAAGAGTCTATTATATGCCTGAACGAATCTACAACTCGCTGAACAAGTCTATATAATCCTCGAAAACCCTGTATGAATTTGAAAAAAGTGAATGAGGAAAGTTATGTGGGTTTGCGCGGTTTGGTTGAATCGGTTTAAAGTCACGTGGAAAATCTAAGGCCGCAAATACACGACGCGCGTTTCCGCGGGCGCGTTCAAACGCGTATAACAGTTCCGTATCTCTGCGTTTCCGCGGTAGCGCGTTCGAATGACATTTCATTTCTATGGCTGGATTGTTATACGCGTTTCCGCGGGTGCGGAAACGCGCGTCGTGTATTTGCGGCCTTAGATTCAATTACCCAGTTTTTTAAAGAGTTCCATAACAACAAACAAAGTGCAATATTGGATCCAATCGAAATAATCCTTCTCATTCGAAAAGTTTATAGAACAGCCTCTTTAGCCAACATGGAAACTTTGTTCTAACACAAAATAGAGTCAAAGATGCGCATTCCAGCAATCCGAACACGTACAAGAACCGTGCTGTCGATCGTTTGTTGCGAGCTACCTGTATGGAATATACATTAAAACACGAATTAATAATCATCTATAATTATTACACTTATAATGTATTTTTAATTATAATAATACCTCGCGACAGATATATATTAAAACTAACCTTCACAAAAGGACGCCTCATTTTTTATGACAACACGACAGCTTGACAGCTTGACAGTGGGCCACGAGGCGAGTTTGACAATTTGACGGACCTAAGCGATATAACAGTTTACTGACCAATTCGAGCTCCAAGATTCGAAAGTAAAATTAAAAACGAACTTCCGGTTTGATTCAATTAAAAAAAATATATTCTAAATCTAAAAACTCTGTGTTAATTTCAGTAAGAATCGTATAAAACAGTTAAATTAATATTAGAGGCAAACTCTAAAACATTAATGCAAACCTCTGTGCCGATATATTTCAACCCTCGAAGCCGGTAGTGTAAACTATTGTTTTCATAGGAGTCCGCTGTACGTGTGATACTCGAGATACGCAATTGTGCTCGGTACCGTACTATAGCGTATATCAGATAATGAATGTAATGCTAAAATAAACCGCTAACCGTTAGCCAAAAATCTGGAAGCCACGGCGCTACCAATCGCAACCTAAAAGGGGCGAGGACAAGCCTCCCATCTATCCGAACAAAAAGACTTTTCTTTCTTTCTTTTTTTATTTTTATATAAAAAGACTTTGAGGTCTAGCTCATTCGCTTCTTTAACAAGAAGACGAGCCGTGCTGCTAACAACTTTACTTTTATTTATTTTTACAATAAAAAAAAACCGTACTGTCGATTGTTGGTAGCGTTCCGCAGGGATGCGGAAACACAGCCCGTTCCCGCTGCTGAAAGGTTACCAGCTACCAGCTACCAGCAACCTTCCAGCAATCCACACGTACACGTACACGAACCGTGCTTTCGATCCTTCGTGGCATACCGGAACCACTTTAAGGAAATTATACGGTTCCCTAACACTAGCACAGGGGCTTCGGATGAGCTTCAGATAGGCGTCTTACTCCGTTGAGGTTCAGGATACAAGAGCTAACGAAAATCGAACAACACAATCATGGAATTGATAAACACAATTATGCGCTTTTTTCAAATTTCTTCAGATACCATCAAGAAATCCTACAGACATCCGAAACGCCGTATCAAAATACACTAGCGTATTTAGCTCACCACGAAAAATAATTTGTGATTTAGAAACTACATTTAGAAGAAGCCTTCAGCTACAAACTTTCTCTTCCGAATCCAATGGCCAAGTAGAGCAAACGCACAGTACCATTAAAGAACTGATCAATACAAACAAACAAACATTCGGAGATTTTAGTTCACCAGAGTTAGTGAACATAGTAACAGCCTTATACAACGATAACTGCACACTCCGCTATTGGGTTCGCCGCTAACGAAATATTATTCAACTGATTGAATACAACAGAATAAAACCATTTTCACATTTCAACATAAGAGATGAAGAACGCTTACAATAAAGTATCTTTAAAAAAAAAACAAAACACCCATAGAGACATGTAAAGATACAATGACAATAAGGCAAACCCATCAGAAATAGAGACAGAGAAGGCAGTCTACGTAAAGAAAGGTGTAAAAAAACATAATATCCCAGATTCAATGCGAAAACATGTATGAATATCAATAACAATAGGGCAGTACCAATAGACATAACAGCCGAGAACAACAAAAACAAATTTAACGATCAAAATCATCATTTTATTGTCATTACGGAAGTAACCAATAACTAAAGTAATCATAAAAAGAAAGGAAAAAAGCAATCATCGCTAACCCTACCAACATTAGCATTACTTAAAATGAAAAGCTACGGCCAAGAAATAGAAATTACGTATTTAAATAGGCAACCATTATTGTTTTGTCAAAACCAAATCATGTAGAATACATTCCGGAACATGAAAATATATTAACACTCTAATAACCCATCTGTGGATATGCGAAACAACTAACAATTACATTTAATGAACTAAATCGTGTGAAGATTAAACAATTGTACTCGAACTTTATACAAATAGTACCAAAACATTGACTTAGCTGAAGCATCGAACTCATTGGTCAACCGTGGAAGTGGATAACTGGCAGTCCAGGGCGCTGAATATTTGCGTCTGATTAACGCAACAATGAACAAGCTGGTTGACGGCAACGACCTCCAATTTAGAATCAATGAGAGCAGTTTAACAAACGTTTGCAATCCTCACCAACTCCAAAGACTAGATAATTAAGAGAAAACATCCGCATTCTACTGACATTGAAGCTATCAAGAGCCCATATTTAACATCAACGGCATGATTCACCTCATAGAATTCATCCAAAACACAGCAGTTTGGGTACACGAATCTGTTACCAACAGTAAACTCCTCACAGCACCTCACGAGATGAGTTTGATACGTTCCACACTAGCAGAACAAGGCGCCGTGATAGACATTCCCAGTACATCCCAGTTAGAAACAGAACAAGCTTCAGAGCTGTAGCTGAACATCTAAGGCCGCAAATAGACGACGCGCGTTTCCGCGGGCGCGTTCAAACGCGTATAACAGTTCCGTATCTCTGCGTTTCCGCGGTAGCGCGTTCGAATGACATTTCATTTCTATGGCTGGATTGTTATACGCGTTTCCGCGGGCGCGGAAACGCGCGTCGTGTATTTGCGGCCTAACCGGTCTAACCGGAGTTTACCTGTCTGTCGTGTACGATGGTGATACATTTGATAGCGAATGCGTTAGATATTGAAACGGAAAAGCTACCCAAGCGACAAAATCAACATACTTTCTCACTCTCTCAAGTTTACCAATCTATTGGGTAGAACGAGAAAGCATGTCGATTTTGTTATTTGGGTATGGGAAGCGAGTGTCCCAACAAACGAACTTCCGTGTTATGATATAACCTTGTGCTTCTCAAATGAAAGAGTGTCGGTTCTAGAAAGGTGTCAAAGAAATGTTGCAGCGGGGCAAAGGGGACGTTTTGTTTAGCGAGGGCCCAGCTCAAGTGGCGTTACACCTATGAGATCAAATCGGCTACAAGCGTGTGCAGTGTAGTTGTGTGTGAATTGTGTAAGGTTGCCCATGAAACGTTTGAATGCTCTGAGTTGATGCAACTGCATGGAAAGGATCGAGAACATTTTATTTAACACTTTAAGCGCCGTGTCATATAAATTCGCATGTTGGTTTTGCTCACCGTTCAGCTTTGCATCTGAGGCTCAGTGAATCTCTTGAGAACGAATGAGGTAGGAAAGAGAGAAAGAGAACGACATGTGCTACGCCGCTTATCGCAATGAAACAAAAGCGATATCCGCTGGTAAATGCATGTGTGTGTGACGAACGAAAGACTTCAAACCCCGCTTCCCCCGTATTTCATCCATAATTTTTCGTCACACGCACACACCTCTGCACGGGCGGCGGTTTGCCGTCCAAAATCTAAAGAGAGAAAAGCACACAGCAAAATCTCTCAACAACTTCGGCTCTGCTACTTGGTGTGCTCACTCAAAAACTGTGACGTCAGGCTGGCGGTCGAAGTGTTAACACTTTGACCGCCAGCCTGACGTCACAGTTTTTGAGTGAGCACGTAGCGCATGGCAAGAGAGCGATGAGAGCGACAGTTTCTCGTGCGATTGTTATCACTCTTTTATTTGATTGCGATAAGCGGCGTAGCACATGTCGTTCTCTTTCTCTCTTTCCTACCTCATTCGTTCTCAAGAGATTCACTGAGCGTCAGATGCAAAGCTGAACGGTGAGCAAAACCGTCACCGTATTAATACACGATGTGCAATCTCAGATTGCGCATATATTCGTTTTATCAAAACATATGTCATTTCGTGTAGCCAACCCTGCGCTATAAACGTCATTTCCATACAATTTCAGATTGCGCCAAGATTGCGCATAAATTTTCAAGATTTTATGTCCGAGATATATAAATATTTTTTGACAGATAAATATATCAAACCGATCCGTTCGACAGATAAATATATGCGCAATCTGAGAATGCGCATCGTCTATTGCTACGGTCATGCGAATTTATATGACACGGCGCTTAAAGTGTTAATCGGAGCGTCTTTGCTTAATTTGCCCAAAACCGGGATATTGCCTAAATCTTTGCAAATCGTTTTTGAAGAGTATTACGTGCCACGGAACACACAACACAGTATTTTATTGGAACAACGGTCCAGAACCGGTTTCAAGAGAACCCGAGCGAGTGAGTACGAGCCAGCATGTGAACAATACGGATACGGCGGGAAGTAGAGGAAATCGGGTCAAAATGGGCATGTTAAGCAGATTATTGATTATTCCTTTGAATATGCCACAAAACACTATTTTTCTTTCATTATTGTATGCCTCCACCATTTATCTATGGAGTAAAATTGCCGCATAGAATGAAAACAACTTAAAAACATGAACATAATGTAAAATAAGAGTTGATGTTTTACGAGAAGCTATTTTGACACGCGGGGTAAAATGAGCATAGCCCTGGGGCAAAATGGGCATATGTAAACAAACTGTGAAATGTCAAAACACTGGGACAGTATGGGCCACAACAACTGCGCTTAGGTAATAGTCTATACTTTTGCACACGTTTCGTGAAATGTATTTTCGTTCTATCTTTTGATTTGCTGGTCAGAAAAGCCCTTAAAATTCTTCCAAAAATATGTTATCAAAATTAAAACAGTTTTTACTCGTTTAAATCTACAAATTCAAATGTTTTGAAGCTGTGCCTGTTATCATTATTGAGGGTATAAATACAACACCATAGCCTTACCAAGCGCCGTATGTCAAAAGCATCTGCCCATTTTGCCCCGTGAAGCATTTTTGTATTTTTTGTTATATTTGTAAAAATACACATTCAAAATTTCTTCAGACGAATTATAAAGAAATATCATATCTTTAAAAATATATCATGAAAAACTTCAACGCATCCCTGCGACACTGGTTTAAGCTTACTTTCGATGTGCCAAAAATTACATCAATATGCTGCTAAACCTTATTTTGCATTTTTCTTAGTTATTTGTTATGTAAGGATTATGAAACTTACATGGTGATCATAGAACACTCTAATGACTACATTTTGAGCATTGGAAAGTATCTTGTTCAATCTCACTATTTCGGATAATTTATTTTCCGCGTTTCGGTGTAACTTTCAAACCTTTAATATTTACCAGCAGTTATTCGTTGTGCAGCAAAATTGGAAGAAAGAGTTTATTCGCGACATACACTGGTATTTATAAACTACTCGATCGAGCCGAACACTCGAAATTGAACGAAGAATTTTCGTGTTTCGTTAAGCACGATATGAAGTGACAGGGCTGTGCCTGAACATATCTTTTTAGTCAAATAATGCTTAAATAGACAGTTTGCATTTTGCCCCGCATGCCCATTTTGCCCCGCTTTCCCCTATTGTTATCTTTCAAACCGTCTTGCTTTACGTGGAATTAACGAACAAAGAGATATTGTTGTGTCGTGCGATGTTGGACAGTGGATCGCAAATCAGTTGTGTGATTAGGCGAAAGGCCATGAGAGTTCACGCGTGACCACGGAGCTGACAAAATGTTGAAATTTTTTTCAACTTTGTCAAAATTGCTTGTCAACTGCAAAAAAGAGCTTTTCTCGTGGCCGCACCAAAAACATACACAAGAACGACAAAAAGCTCCAACATCTGAATATCATCGATATTTTGTTTAAGAAGTACTAACTAGGTGCATAAATCATTTCGAATCATGCATTTTAGCATTTAAATCTTAGCAATGTGCCACAACTGCCCCAAATAGTTGTTTGTTTACGCTTTTTCACGAACGTCAAATTTTGTCACTTTTTGTCAACTTTTGTCAACTTTTTTCCTGGCTGCTCCAGGTTACAAAATTTTCACAAAAGCTCCAAAAAGTGACAAAAGCTCACGTTTCGAAAAATTTGTCAGCATTTTGTCACTCTCATGGCCTTCAACAAAGGACAAACCCGCTGCGCAAAGCGATCGAAAACTTCTCAAACTCAAACTGCAAACATATTTCACAGCCCATGGCTGTGAAATATTTTGCATTCAAACTTGTTGCAAATTTATAAATCAAATATTTCGAAATTTTCAGCGCTGAAATTTTTGGATTGAAATATTTCTTTGATCGGAATCCAAGCGTTTTCCCTGACATACCCGCACGACAAAATCGAGCAGTTTTGTAGCTCGAATTTTCGATCGCTTTCCGCCAAAAGCGATCGAAAAAGCGAGCAGAAACCCGCTGCACAAAGCGATCGAAAACTTCTCAAACTCAAACTGGAAACATATTTCACAGCCCATGGCTATGAAATATTTTGCATTCAAAATTGTTGCAATTTTATAAATGAAGTATTTCGAATTTTTCAGCGCTGAAATTTTTGGATTGAAATATTTCTTCGATCGGAATCCAAGCGTTTTCCCTGACATTTCTGCTCGCTTTATCGATCGCTTTTTGCGGGAAGCGATCGAAAATCCGAGCTACAAAACTGCTCGATTTTGTCGTGCGGGAATACCAGGGAAACGCTTGGATTCCGATCGAAGAAATATTACAATCCAAAAATTTCAGCGCTGAAACATTCGGAATATTTCATTTATAAATTTTCAACAACCCGTCAAACATTGCGAGGATTGCGAAAGATTTCATGTACTCGAAATCTTATGGTATTTTAAAAAATCGTTGATTTTTACTAAAGGATTATTTTTTGTGCGGTACTATTTGGCGAAAAGATCACTATTAAAATTTTTGTGGAATTTTGAAAACTAAAATGTCAAAATTTAGGTGCTTAGTATGCTACAAATCGCACTGTTGTACCTGCTCTCAGGGTGCTATAATTATAACTGCTAAAACTAAGGGTGAAAAAACTACCAAGACTCGCATGCTCTTTAATGCGAGGGCTCTGGGGCGGTGAACTTGTATGGCGTGCGAGCCCTCGCGCGCCCTCGCAAATCGCGAATGCGAAATATTTCACAGCTATGGGCAGTGAAATAAGTTTGCAGTTTGAGTTTGAGAAGTTTTCGATCGCTTTGCGCAGTGGGTGAAGCGCTTGCAACGAAATTAGGCGTAAATTTGGTAAACGTGAAACGTACCGGTTAAGGGAATTGGCAACGTTGAATCTTCGGTGAAGAAAAAGTGTAGCTTTACAGTGAAATCTCGGTGTAGTGATTTTGCTATGGCCGTCACATGTTTTGTGTATCGTGAACAAAGTGAGTAGAAAGGAGATGAGCTTATCGATAGATTTAGGTCGCCATGACGATTGTCAAATTTGACACTATATAACCGGTATTATTTACCTTTGCTTCCTGTGCATAACATCGTCGCACAATCAATTTTATTTCTTCGACAGGCATTGTAAGGATTGTTTAATTATTAAAGTATTCTAATGTAAGTCCCTCATAAATGTAATTCCTTATCTTCATGGAATAGTTACTGATTTGTATTATTTTCAGATATTACAAACAATTCATTACGGAATTCTGATATGATGTTACGTGCTTACGTTACAGTTGAACGTGCTGCTTTGTGAACCCTAAAGAGATTGGCCCCTGCTGCCGTTTCATCGTTGGCGACTCCATTGGCTAGGCGGCTTCAAACCACCCGCTGCAGCCGCACATCAAGGGAGGAAGTCATTCAGTTCTTAAGCGCATCACCTGCATCGGCGTCGGCGTATATGGCCCCGTATGCATCGCATCACGGTGACGGTACATTCCACCTCGGCTGCAGAAAGGAAATCCCGCATCAAAGGCGATGAAATATTCCGGCTCATATGCAGCACAGATCACACTGTAATCTTACGAGCTTGATGATTCTTGAAGTCCTTCATTTGCTACATTTCTATATAACTCATTTTTGGTATTTTTCCAGGCCAACAATTGCAACTAAACAGCTAAGGCAACGTAAACATTAGCGAAATCTAACACTGGAGGATTAGAACCGAATAAGATAACATAACCAAACTCTTAAAATGCAACGATACCAGATGATGATTGAAATTACATACGTTATTTGTTGAAAAAACAAGTGCATCGGTACATGTTAGCGCTACTCAAAAGAATCATCAGAAGCAAAATAGTATGCTCACAAACATTACTGTTACAAATATACTCAACATAGTTTTCTGAATTGGTCGCCGTGCCAATCGTTTAACACGTTCAGCCCGATGGCAGGTCCCAGGGCCTGCCAGTTAACTTTCCCGCATGCCGGTGGCAGTCCCTAGGGCCTGCTATTGGTGTTTTGCTAGGGAAACAAGCAACATTGCGAGCAACTTCATTTATTTCATTTATATGTTCTAGTCGGAATAGTTAGTCTCTACATGAATATTATCATTAGAGTCAACCTGGTTAATTTCACCGTGTATATTACATCATGATATTATTAAAAATAAAATGTGCTTATTCACTAATATATACATTTATAATTTATACATAATCAAAAGTTATAAGTAAATTTATGTAATTCATATTTCTGTCTGTTTTGTACATCCGTTAAACGAAGCAACTAATTTGTAATTTTTCGCATTTTTTTCGCAGTTTTGGAATGTGATGGTGCTTTTCGTTTGTTATTAGCCCTTTTTTCATTCGCTATTTTCATATTAAGAAATTTGATACGTATATTTATGCGATGTTTAGCAAATTGTTGTGGAACTATTAGCGGTAACTCGGGGAATTCTTTTTGAAGTCGCTTAACTAATCTTTTTGATATGTAACGTTTTTTGTTATAATTCCCATTTGGGTGCAATTTTTGAAAGATTTTTCCATTTTGTATCCTTGTTTCAAAAAAGCTTTTGAAGGAACAAACAAACCAGCAACCGACAAATGCTTTACAAATGAAGGTGGATGGCTATACGAATGGTCGCTATTCAAATTCAGACTAAGATTACCCAAATTTAAATGCGGAAACTTTTCAAAGCATTGACGCCCAATATAACCCATAATATACTCGAGTCCATCGCTGTCTTGTTCAGGAAGTTCGATAGCGGAACTACTGACGGAGCTTAACATTTCACTGCTTCTTGAACTCAGAGTATCGGCTTGTATGCTTTGTTTAACTGGGGGTTGATTTAAGGCCGAGGTATTGATTGATGCTGAAATTATATCACCGTCATTAGCCTGTTCAGAACCTTCATTTTCAATTTCAATCGATGTCCGAATTTGTGATGAGATATATTCATCTGTACAGGAAAATGTAGATGGCTTCAGGTCTGTTTGATTTTTTAAGAACGTAGGTGCTTTTCCGAATATAATCATCTTAATACGATGAATGCAGCTCATTGGTAAGGGATAATCATATACTCCTTCTATCTGCCTTAGCTGTGAGAAAAAATTCTCCAGTACATCTTGATTGAGCTAAATTAAAAAGGATGATAGATCAATATGAATAAATGATGTTTTTTATGTCATTAATTACCATGTGAGTGGATATGAAGGAAATGTTGTGTCATTTATGAAGATCATCATAAAGCATTTTAAGAGACGTTATCTGCATCAGCATCGACTTTTGAAAAATTGGCAAGCTATGCTTACCAATCACGGTCATATTTGAAACTAATTCGAACATTTTATCTAATGCTTTTATCTGATCGTCGCTTGCTGTATAAGATTTTTTATAGTCTAATTTGGCGAAAGGACTATAGGAGTTTGATATGCTGAACCATAAGTCGACTTTTTCTATGAAATTCGCCAAGTCCGTAGCTTCAGCATTATTTTTAAAATAACGACGCAAGGAAATAGCAGTAGTATGTGAGAGCAGCTGAGCGGCACGACGAACCTCTTTGTATTTCGATACGTCGAAGTGGAATTCGCCGGATAAATCGATGTTGGCCGATCCCTATTTCAACAATCCAAGTTGTGTAAACATTTCATTGGGAATGGATTCTTTTTCAGAAATAATGGTATCTAGTTCAGTGAAATTGGCAAAAACACTTCTCATGATGACGGACACTCATTTCGGATGGGTGATAGGTGGACGTGTAGCGGAATTACACAAAGCGCGTGTATTTAGCATTTATGCAGTTTCCTGTTTTAGTTGAAAAAATATTTGTTAGCTCGAAATACTTAAGTATTAGCGTGATGACGCTTTGAATTCTGATGAATGTTAAAATACTTTAAATATGCAACGTCCTACCGGCGCCAGTGGAGTTCTAAAAAAACACCCTTGCTCTTCAATGGGCACGCAGAGAACTCTTTATTGCCAAATCGCAATCTTATAGATATGAGTTTTTTTAAGTAGGGTAGGTATAATAAGTAATTGTTTTATAGTAGTGTCTGAGATTATGTGAGTTAAGCATTAACAAAATATGTTTTATATAATCACTCAGATTTTATTTTGAATTTTGAGTCGGGAGTACAACAAAAACCTGCAAAAAGTCAAAACTGCTTTGGAAAACACTACAAAAATAGCGCTGACCTTAGGTGGATGGTTGAACATCAATAATACTAGCTTTAATGCACTAACTGCGCATTACATCGATAACGATAATACGTTATGTTCCAATTTACTCGAATGCTCGGAGTTTCCGAATCAACAAACTGGACATAATATTGCAGAATGGGTTAAAATAAAGTAACAGGAAAGTTTCATATAACAAAGAAAATAGTTGCTATAGTAACTGACAACGCGAGTAACATGTCATAAGGTGCAAAATAACTAAAACAAGTAAATCATTTTCCATTTCTAGCGCATACTTTAAGTTTAGGTGTTAAAAGTCAAAAGAAAAAGCAATGAAAACCACAGTTGACGAAGTCAAATGTATTGTTACTTTCTTTAAAAAAGCATTTTGGCAAATAAAAAACTGCAAACTCAATTGAATTATCTCATTCTTTAACTAAACAAGACATAGTTACTCGTTGAAACTCGACTTACGATATTCTGGAGCCGTTTTTAAAGAACAAAGTATCATAAATATCTTGGTTTGATACAATTCAAATAAAAACTTCTCTAAAAACGTTGCTTACCAGAACCGTGTGCGGTAAGTCGATGTGCGGAATGCAGAGGAAGAGTGTAGAACGAAACGAGGTATCGGGGCGCGAACGTATCGTGAGTTGGTTCAATTGCGAATGAATCGTATCATTCGTTTACTACGTTAGGAGGATGGTCAGGTTACACTTATGCAACAGACGAGTAGAACAACGGAACTTTACTTTGCACGACGGATTGGATTCCAAGCGGATTTAAAACGCTGCGGGAGTATTACTCGTTTAAAGTGCAAACTTGTTCTTATTGTAGCATATCTGCTATACAGAACATATTGTAATACAAACCATCAGCTATAAACACATTGTAACACACTTTGGAAAGCCAAACCACACCATTGTAACACATTCATTATAACACATTCAGTAAATCAGATCATACCATACACACTCGAAAGAGCTCAGGCCACACCGTTAATATAAAAACAATTGTGACACACTTAACAGAACCAACCGAAACGTACAACATAAGCAGGAACAGTTTATGCATTATAACCAAAAGCAGGAACAGTATAAGCATTAAACTCAAAACAGGAACTTAGTGACAAGAACCATCGTTCTTGTCAACAAAAGACAAACGTAACTAGCTGAGTGAAAACAATAACTTTCCAACATACAACCCGGAACCAAATGTGAGAAACCCTTAACTTCTTTTGAGTATAAATAAAACTAACTCCGATCATGGCAAGTCAGATTCGTTCGGACTGTCAAGATAGGACATTACGCTGCCCGAAAAATCTTCGCCTTCCAACTTATTTCAAGAGTTTAGTTATGTCCCCTTCCCAAGGTAAGGCTTCTAAACTCCAACGTTTCCAGTAAGGGAAACCTCCTAAAGGTTTCTATGATCGCCTGGACGATCAAGTGTCGAAAAAGTCCGCTCGAACGAAGTTTTATTCCACCTCGGCTCATGTCAGCGAAACACTGACCTACCGCGACGGTACTCGAAGTACAGTTGTACGATCATCGCATTACATGGCGACCGTGACTATCGTCCGAACTCATTACATGGCGACCGCAACGTTATCCAAACCCATTACATTATGTTGAAGAAGGGGTATTGCTGATCGGTCATCCGACTGAATAGCTGATAATCAAATGTGGCTACCAAGTTGGGCAGAGCCTTCGTCCTTATTATTGTGATTAATTAATCACTAGAGAGGAGATTTTTCACGAAATCATGGAAAGAATAAGTGATTATACCTATCCCTAAAGTGATCAGAGCTGCCAATGCGGAAAATGTTTGCTCTATAAACATGTTGCATGTGCTCGAAAAGGTGTTGGAGACAGCAGTTAAGGAGCAATTGGTTCAGTTTTGAATAGAACCGAGCTGTTAATCCAAGAGCAATCAGGATATAAGCAAGGACACTCTTGTGAGATTGCTTTGAATCTTGTACTGGCGAGGTGGAATGTGTTGATTGATAAGAAAAAATCGATAGTTGTTATTTTCTTGGATCTAAAACGGGCATTTGAAACAATATCTTGCTATATAAACTTGCTATATAATATCTTTGAAACAATATAAATGGGCCATTGTTGCTTGCTTTTTGGTTCGAAAGTTATTATCAGCTTATTATCAGAGCCTATAGAAAACACCCTTGGTGTTTCACCAGGTAGTGTTCTTGGACCAATTTTGTTTATCATGTATATCAATGACATGAAACAGGTTTTGAATTCTTGTGAGATCAATATTTTTACCGTCGATAGATGTATACATATACCTCCAAAATTTTAGGAGATTATTCGGGAGATTAAAGATGAAATATCTCCTTTGTGGTGTCATGATATCACTGCAGAACAAAAACTAACAGTCGTTTCACGATTTTTTTGCTTGCTGAGGGCAGTTTTCAGGAACAAACACGATACGAAAATTTTGAGCCAGTTACTACTCGTCATGGATAGGAAACTCTGCTCAAAATATACTGGAATGGACATGACAGATACGGAAAGAGTTTCAACAAACGATTATTTTTACAAAAAGTGTCGCATTCCTGGTGTTGTGATGCGTGTAGACGGCACATATGTTAACATAATGCGTCCAAAATCAAACAAACATCTTTACTACAATCGAAAGGGATTTGTAATATTCCGGGGTAGATATACGGAGGAAATTACGATTATTTATTGTGATCCTCTCGTCCGTTCAGCCTGGAGGTCAAGCAACAAGATAACGATCCCTTTCTCCTGACTTTCTAACTAGCCTAACTCGCTTGTCTAGTCTCTCATTCCCTGGCACTCATATTACACCTAACTTACACTTGCACTAACTTACGCCTGCGCTAACCTCTCGCTAACCTTACGGCTCTCATTCCCTGGCACTCATATTACACCTAACTTACACCTGCACTAACTTACGCCTGCGCTAACCTCAACCGCTCTCAACCTCTAAAGCTCTGACGCATAGTGTTTCTCATGCAGGTGGCGCTGATCACCACAGATTCTTCCCATCAATAAAATTTTTAAATTATTCAGAATCAATACTTTAATTGTAAGTATTTATTCAGTTATTCATATGATATGAAATATTCATGAAATCATTGTTGTGTTGCAGGTATGCGATGATTAACAGAGAATCCGATTCGATAACGCAAAATTTAGCGGAGCGAGCCGCGATTCTCATGTGGAGAACAGAAGTTCAGTTGGAAGATTCTGCTGAATGAAACATCGTAATCTTGAAGCAGGCTTCAAAATATTAGGTAAAAATAGCAAATTTTCAGCATAAAATACGAAATTAACTATTAACATTTTTGATGATTTACAGGAGATTCCGCTTACCCCAGGGCAGATTGCAATCGCATTTCTGTATGGCACTAATTCAGCCGAAGCTGAGTTTAATGTGCTCCACACTGCTGCTAGAATAATAATAGAGAGAACGATCGGAGTGTTGAAAAGTCCGATGTCTTTCCGGTCAGAGAGAGCTTTTGCATTCAGCAGAAAAATGCCTTTAAAATTTTAACATATGTAAAGTTCTCTTTATTGACGTGAATTCTTTTAAGGTTATACATCGACTGACTCTCGCTTCCCGAGTTTTTATAGTCTACCATACAATCAGGGTTGTCGAACCCATTTTTCAATTCACATATATGTTGTGCGCTCCACAATATGACTATAAATTATGGTGTGTAATTTCCTGGAGATTTGACCCCTAATAAGACCATAGTGCCCATTATGCCGGATCAGAATATGACCATCACCGTGACAACTGTGCGATAATCTGACATGTCAAAATAAAGATCATTCGTTTACGGATCGTCGTACCGGCAACATCTTCAGTCTTCTTCTGTGTCGGTTTATTTCTTCAGCCTTCTGTTTATTCTTCTGCCTTGTGATTTTGTACCTTTGTGATACGTTCAACGTTTAATTCAAATTGGTAAAACTCGAGGATTTACATCTCAGAAGTAGGATTCGACTTATCGCCTTCAACCGCTTTGCTGTCGAAACCACCACGGTACAACTTTGTGAATCGAAGAGTTTATGTGTTTGTGTGTGAGATGACGCTACCATCTGCCATCACGATGCGCAAAAACGAGAAGCTTCTGTGTGTTCTTGCCGGTATAGGCAGCAAATACGATGTTTAAGCAACGATTTGCCTCATGGCTGGGTCAGATCACGCCAGATTCACCAGCCACAACGATCTCGACCTCTGCAACCCCAAAGACACCAGCCATCCAGCACTTGCATTTTGTGTGGCCGCGTTCATCTTGCATGGCAATGACGACGCCGCCATTTAGTATAAATACGGCCGCTGGTTATTCTTTTATCATCGCTCATACTTGGAATTCTGGAAAAGCTTCTCGCATCACTTCTTAAACGTAAAATCACTCTTGTCTGGATGTTCATCCCACTTCTGACACCAAATGTGGAGGTTTATTCGGATTATGAGCAGTAATTCTTTATTGATCGCTTCAGTTCGCACATAACTACTCGCTTCACGGTCCGAATTCGACTCCTTTTCGCTTAACCAGCGCTCCCGATTTTAACGCTACGCGTTCTCTCTCTCGCAACTCATACCTAATTCGCTCCCGATCTCGCTACCGATATCACTCTCTCCATACCACTAGCGCTTTTCCTTTCTTACATGTAAGCCACGGAGGCCAGATACTTTATCAAGAAATAAATAAATAAATAAATTCACATAATCCGGTAAAAAATCTTTAATCACTACTATTCCGGCATATAGCAGGAATGAACTAAATTCTTTTGCTTTTCAATATTTTAGTACGTTCAGACATCTAAATGGTTTGTGTATTTCTAATGGAAGTTTCATCCGTTACAACAATTCAGAAACTTCAATGATGGCGGAAGCTGATTATTTTGTATGCAATCCTAGTTTACACAAGCAACAATTCACCACTGCCAAATTCACCACGATCCCTCTTTTTCAGCATTTGGAGGAACGGTTGGTTAATGTTTGCGCATGTTGAAAGGCCGATGTTCAAAATTCAAGATGGTGGCTAAATCGACTGTCATGGCGGAAAAAAATTTACACTGGTCTGAACAAAGGAAGAACCTTGTTTTGTACATGTTTACAATTGAATACATAAAAAAAGCGAACTTTCCCCTTCCTCAGCATTTGTTGTTTACACCCGTTCTTCTACGATTGCACCCATCTGCACTGCCTTGTATTGTCGTTCCAGCTGTCCCTTTCTTTCAATAGTGATTCTCGCTTGATATCGTTGCGTCGTGTCGCTCCTTTGGTGTTCCGGTAGATATAGATTTGAAAGAGGTTGTTATTAGAATTGAAATGGGACTGATTGATTGGTAGTTTGGTCTGTTAACCGCACGGCCATTCAGGTGTCCTGCCATCATGGGTATTATTAGTCAATATGTAATGGTAATGATTCATCATTTTAGGATTAGCGGATATAATAGAAACATGGCTGATAATAATGAGACACCCAATAGTGAAAGAAACAGAGCAGTTCTACCGAATTCGTCTCGTGGCATCACCATTATAGAAAACATATTGATAGTCCCGCGGAAAGCTGTTCATTCCAGCACTTTCCGATTATCATCTCTGCCACCTTTACTACCCCCTACAATCAACATCCACAGCAACGCATTCTCGTCCTCACTCACAACCAGGATCAACAAAACCTGCGATTCCTCCTAAACTCAAAGTACTTTCTGATCCTGCTTCTGTTCCTAAACTTCCAATGGCTCCAAAAACCAGCACAACATTCAAACCTACAGTAGCACCAAAACCTGAAATAGCATCCAAACCACCAATAGCATTCAAACCACCAATAGCACCTAAACCATCAGTATCTGCAACTGATATCGCATATTCAAAGATGAATCGAGAAGAAAGGATTGAAAGGAAGATTGACATTGCTGTTAAAATGCTGGAGAAGTTATCACCGCAGGTAATGAACAACGTGTGTAGAAACGAATATACCGTCCCTAGGTCATTTGAAGTAGACAGGATAAGCGATGAACATAACCTAAACAAATTTTAACAATCGTTACAAAATGGTACGTAAATGGTGGTAAACCTAGTTTGTCAAATCGTTCATATATTAACGGATGTCACAGATTTTGACAAACGGTTAACAATTGTTCTCGAGCTTTTAATAAGTTAGAGCGAAAAAGATGATACTAAAATCATTTTTTCCTATCGAATTTTGCGTGATGTGTTTGTTCACCGCCTGACGAAATTCGGCGCTAACACTAATACACTCTCATTCATCTCATTCAAAGTGGGCATACCGCAGTAAGGCTCTATCACCTGAGACATGGCCCTCCGCTCTAACATACCGAGAGTTTCGTAACTACCGGAACAACAACAATAACATTCCGAATACACGCGACGTCATCGATGCTAACTCGATACATCAACTCACACACGATCACCCTGCCACTCTCGCTGCAGACAGCTATCACAATCCACTCTCACGGTCCGGAATAAGCGCTCCGATATCAAACACCACTACAGATATGCACTCGCAGTCTGGTCCGATTTCCTCTCCTGATATGACCACTACAGATACAGATGCAGGTTTGTTTACAACTGAACCACAGCAGGATCTCAACGAGCGAATGCTTGTCACCACTACACCTATCAGATCTCCTGAATGCTTAGCCGCTCCTAAAAAAAGACCGCGACGAGTTAACACTAAACGGACTGATGATTCTGCGGAAGCCGGTCCGTCAGATGAATAGCAATTGAATATCAAAAACACAACAATAACATACCTACCGATGAACTACCAAAATGTTCGAGGCTTGCGTAAAAACTGAATGATCTTAGACTAGTACTTTCCGAAACTGAATACAAAATCGTAATATTAACTGAAACCTGGTTGAACAATAACATAAACAATGAGTTATTCAACGACGATCGCTATTCTATTTACCGATGCGATAGAACCACCACCAACAGCACTTTCTCCATCGGTGGTGGTATTCTAATAGCCTGCTCTCGCTCTCTCTCATCTTGCGAAATTACACCGACGGATCGAACTATGGAACAGTTATGGGTCAAAATTCGATTGGGCAATATTTTTGTTTATATCGGTGCCATGTATATTCCACCTTACAACGCATATAACGACATAATTGTTAACAAACATCTGGAAAGTATACGCGAAATTTCATCACGCATGAGAGATAACGATCTCCTGCTTGTCGCAGGAGATTTTAACAAATGGAACATTACGTGGTCCAAAATCAATCCAGCCGATGTCGAGGATGTACCATTGCGCTCCACTTTCATGCACTATAAACCGTCATCTAAGTCTCGAAAAAATCATATTTTCATCGATGGTATGGCAGCAAACGGCCTTTATGAATTAAGCAACGTTAGAAACTCCATGGACCGACAACTCGATCTAATTTTTGCTAATTCCAACGCCGCTGAGATCTGTTCTGCCGTGTCTAAATCGGAACCGGCCCTGCTCAAGCTCGACAATTATCATCCTGCACTCGAATGGTCAATACGTCACTATGATCCTCATGCGTCTAGCTCCCATCCAAGCAACACATATCAGCAATGATTAAATTACTCAAAGGCTAATATCGTCGAACTGGAGGAAAGAATATTTCTATTCGGTTCTACTTTTAACTGCTCCAACTTTCCATCTGTTGACGACGCTGTTCATGCATTCACGATTTTCATGAAAGATGCTCTACAATCCTGTACGAAAATTATGCACCAGAAACGCTCTCCAGCATGGAGTAATAACAGGCTTATCATCCTCTAACGAGCCAAAAACAAAGCCATTAGTCGATACCGTTTTTTGAGAAGTAATATCACTAGGGAAAATCGTAACGTTTCGCCGAAACTTGCAATCTAAGCTCCTGCTTAATACGATTGCAAGTTTTGAAAGGGTCCGCCCTGATTATCTCAACCATCTGCGCGTCAACGTTAGCCGTTGTTTTTCGCGGACGACCTGTGGATTTACCCGTAGCCTCGCTACGAATGCACAATGGGCAGTTTAGAACAAATTGCGCGATAAAATTATTTTTGCAGAAATTGTTAGTTTTTATCGTTTGTAGTAAAGTATTATGATAGTAAATAACATTTTATTTGTAGTTCGCATCCATACCACCAGGTGGCGCTACATAAAATAGTGTTTTAAGGGATTTTTGCTTAGTTTTATTAATTTTGTGTGTTTTTTTCTTGTATTATTTGTTGCTAATAGTATAAACCATTTTAAAATATACTGTAATGTTCCATAATGAAGATTAAATAAATAATAATAATAATAATATCTAAACAAAACATAATAATTTTGAATAAGATAATTTTTTCTGCTTTGTATTGGACAATTGTAGCTAATTCTCGTCACTTTTACTCACAGGTAGTACAAATATTAAAAATTTACATACACAACTTAGGTGGATGCTATTACAAGCTCCTGACGTCTAGTTCACTTTTCTAAAGACAAGAATAAAGGCATTTAAATAATTAGATAGAGCAGGTGCATTGAAATAAAGTACATCCCAAATTCGTAATGAAAAGCAGCCCATATTGTTTGTCTTTGAATATTCATCCAATACCTTTCCAAGTGCTGTACTGCCTTCAGAAGGGGTAATAAAACTAAAAATCCTTCTTGGTTTTACAACTATCTGAAAAAATCAAAATTGCACGATAGCAACAAACTAAGTATTTACTTCATTTGTAAAGTTAAACCCTGTCTTTGTTTTAGTGCGTGTAGCTACTGATATTGAACTGGTTAACGAATCAGAGGAATACAGCTCATTATACATAATGTCCTTCTGGATGCATTTTCTTTCTTGCAAAATATTCTTTGTAGCATCTCCCCTCTATCCTTATATTTAGTTTGTCATGAGTTTTGGGATTTTCTTCTCCCAAAACGCCAATAGATGCTACTGCATTCATAACGTTTTCCTGTTATGCGTATAATTTAAGAATTACTTTCCTTATATCCTTCTATAATCTGCAGTAGGACCAAAACGTATTTGGTTCTGATTTGCTTCATTATATTTAATGATAAAGTTAGGTTAGAATAGAAATTTACATATAAGATAAGTACATGAGCTGAAACTAAGATACACAGCTTCGTAATGGAAATGAAAGTTGATCAAAAGCACGTAGAATATATTTTTGTAGAATACACGAAATACGCTACACTAGGCACCTATGGAGCCGCCTAGTTATGCATGTGTCTGTTTTTAGAAAAAGTTGATGTGAAAAAACTTCAATAAAATTCGCGTTCGCAAACTTTCGCAGAATATTTCTTCACAGATTGATAGTATATATATTACACTATGATGTGACATACATGAGACAACGCCACTCTACGCCACTTTTATAATGGCATCAAGTCAAAAATTAAAATTATGAAAATTTTCAGGAGGTTTCTTCAGTTATTATCGTATATTTTTGCATAAAATTAACTTAGCTCAAAATTTTTCATGTGTTTATAAAGCTGACTAAATATCCTTTATAAAATGTCTAAATTTATCAAAATCGGTTCATATTTGAAAAAGTTACAAAGGTTTAAAGTTTTCCAAATAAGTGAAGATTTTTCTGCGTTTTTAACAAATCTCGACTTTGAGAGGTGTTTTCTAGATAACCAGAACAGATAAAGAGCTCATATTTGGTATTTTTCTTAGTTTAACCCTTAGTATTAAAACCTATTATTTGGAATTGCGCTATTACAAAGTTGATTTTTTGAATTTCATCCCGGCAAATGCCCATTGTGGAATGGCGTTGTCCACAAACGTCCGCGAACGGCCGAACGCCATGCAGATGGTTTTGATAGGCACGTTCTCACGATACAAACCCTGAATATGTTTCCGCTCCTCTGGAGTGCAGTGCTTTCCGCGACCCATGATGAACTTGTGGAATTTTCAAATCGCAAACTTTCACCTTTACCACTGAATGAAGAATGAAGCGCAACACGGTTTGGATCTCTTTTTATACTACCGAAAAACGCTGCCGTTACTCAAAACTCAGATAAGTAGCGCACCACAAATGCGAGTATAAAAGGCAAACAAACAGCGATTGCAAATTCAGTACGCCTCGAACGTTAGGTGAAAGAACTCCGCAGGAGCCAAAGCCTCTCTAAACCATACTAACAACAACATACGCCTCGATCTGTTGGCGATAAGAGGCCAACGAACTCCGCAGGAGCCAAAGCCTCTCTAAACCATACTAACAACAACAACAACTGTTGGCGATGACACACCTATTGCACGCAAAAAACCACACAACAAATTTTTTTCCTATCTTTTTGTCCGCCGGTGTACCTTCTCCGACATCCCCGAAAATTTTGGCGCTTCATCGACAGCAGACGACGCTCAAACGTAGTTCCAAGCACAATCAAATATAATGATTCCGTGGGCACGTCGCCCAAAGATATTTGCAACATTTTCGCTGAAAGATTTTCCGATGCCTTCTCCACCCCTATTGTAGATCAAACGGTGATCTCAAGGGCCACATCTTACACACCTCTAAACATGATTGATTATACCATTCCTACGTTTGATATACGCACAGTAGAAAAGTGCCTCAAAAGCCTTAAACCCTCTACAGCTTCTGGTCCCGATGGCATTCCGAGTTACATCATCAGTAAATGCTATCAGTCCCTAGCACCTGTATTAACAAACATATACAACACGTCACTGAGTTCCGGTATTTTCCCACGCTTATGGAAGACCTCGTGGATGGTACCAATATTTAAAAAGGGGATCGCTCATGTGCTTCAAACTATCGCGGTATCACATCACTTTGTGCGGTATCAAAAGCTTTTGAGCTTCTGCTTTACGGCCCTATGCTCTCCGCTACATCGAATTACATTATGGATAACCAACACGGGTTCGTACCCAAACGTTCAACATTAACGAACCTCACTGAATTCGTTAGTTTCTGCAAACGTAATCTCGACTCCGGAGGTCAAGTGGATGCTATTTACACCGATCTCAAAGCTGCTTTCGACCTCATCTCACACGACATTTTAATCGCCAAATTGCAGAAGTTAGGGTTTTCGGAACAAATAGTTAAGTGGTTGCATTCCTACCTCACAGAACGCTCATACAAGATCAAAGTAAACGATCATGCATCTAGAGAGGTGCTTGGCACCTCAGGAGTGCCTCAAGGCAGCAATTTGGGCCCGCTGCTCTTCATTCTTTATATAAACGATGTAGGGATTTTGCTAGCTAAACACCGTTTTCTTCTGTTTGCCGATGACGTTAAGCTGTTCGTTCCTATCAACGATACCAATGACTGCATCAATCTTCAACACGCCATCAACCTGTTTAGCATATGGTGCCGTGATAATACAATGGTGCTATGTATCGAAAAATGTCGTGTTTTGTCTTTTTACCGTTCTCGGTCTTGCACACGATTTAACTACCAGATCGATAACATATCCGTTGAACGCACCGATACATTCCGCGACCTTAGGATCATTCTCGACACACGTCTAACATTTAACGATCACCTAGAGAATATAGTGTCTACAGGGAACCAACTACTGGGTTGGATTATTCGATCAACGCAAGGTTTCCGTAATCCTATGACCATAAAAACCATCTACTCTGCCTACGTTCGATCTGTGTTAGAATATGGCAGTATTGGGTAAAAACCCAATACCGCGCTGTTAATAAACCAGTGACAGTTCGAACATGCGACCTGGGCATTGTGGGCCGCTCCACACTCTTTGTGTCAGTTTCAATTGGTGTTGTTTTCATTTATGGCGGTTTGTTTACATTTCGTTGCGGTTATCATCAGGTTTCCGTCGTTCGATATTCGGTCGAGCTTTCTTTTCGTCAACCTCATCGTGACGATCGTGGTGCTCGGTGGACTGTTGGCAACGATCGAAAAGCATCTCCCCACTGCCATCCGGCAGACGTTTGCTGCCCTCTGGTCGGTGGCCGGATTTGCCGTCATGATGTAGCCAGCGCGGGACTACGTAATCGCCTTCCTCGATACGTTGGCAACCAACAAGCATATGGTGCGCACCACACCTACCGAGACGATGGTTGCCATGACGCTGATCACGCTGCAGTGTTTGCGCCGGTTCCACAAGACCTGGTTCGTGCAGGTGTTCTCGAGCAAGCTGAAAATCACCCACCAGTGGTACGTGGAACACTTTCACAACTATCCGAAGCAAGCTCGTCAGGAAAGCACTCGTCCCGTTCGTTCTGTGAGATCGACGGTGAGGGTGCGGATAATATCGTTCCGGTTGTTGGGCTTTTTTGAGGATCGAAAAAATGGTATGGTTTGTGTCCGGCTTTTTTTTTAGGTTGCTGGTTCCCGGCTGATGGGATTCAGCTGGTTTTCCTGGATCGTCTGTGAATGCCTTGTTCCACGGACCGGTCGTCGATGCACTCGAGGTGCACCGCATTGACGAGCGGCAGTAGCAGGATTCAATCGGCGCGGCCGAGCTGGCAGCGAAGCCGTTTCTCGGTGAGCCATTCATGCCGAATGAGGGCGGTCAAGAGCCGGCTGCATACGTTCGATTCGTTCGATTCGATATTCGTTACGCGCACGATTAAACTGTGTAACGATGCCGAGTGTGTCCGGCCATCGCGACTAGCAGCACAGCGGAAGTTAAGTTGCGTCGTCTATTGTGGTGCGATGCGCTGTATGTTCCGGGTGTGCGATTGAGCTTCATGTTTGTTTCTTTTTTGTTCACAGACACCTTTTCATCAACAACTGGCATGACTATCGGCGCACGGTCGGTGGCTCTAGCGAAGGGGAGGGTGCGTTCCAATCGGCTGGCAGGACACAGATCGTATCGGTTAGGACAGCGATCGGCATAGTACGGCTCGCGACCCGCATGTGGCTATTTGTTGACTAGGTGGAGGCTCTTTATCGTTCACACATTTTAAATAATTTTCATACATGTTTTCTTTTGGTTAATCTAGATGCCTCTTCAAGTGCAAATCTACGAACATGTTTAGAAGACTTGGCTCTTTCGGTCGCAACGTTTGCCGAGTCGCTGGGGATATTGGATTGTAAGGAATGAATATACTGTCCGCAGGAACCAGATGATGACATCACCAAGGAGCTACTGCGCTAAAGCTTATCAGGAGGAGGCGAGAATGGTTTGACTTTGGCACAGCTCCCACGTATCATCCATACCACACCAAATCATTATGGCGCAGCCGTGAATATGTACAACGTCATCCTGCTCGGGTTGGATGGTGACGGTCTCCCGCTCGGTATATCTTGACGGCAGTATAACGCATATAACATATGGCAAGTATACATATAGTTTCAGTACGTTTAATAAGTATAAAGAATGCTAATATCTTTGTTTCTTATTCAAATTTTCAGATTCAAATGAACAATATACAAGGTGTACTAAACATACACTGGACTCTGTTTGGAACGGGTCTAGTAAAAGTATTTGTTAGTGGTGCGTGCATATTATTATGTGCACCTATTTTAATGTTCCTATCGTGTTACCGATCGAACCGACCAAACCCAGTAGAATAAAAAATATGATTACATTACATATCCCAAATGTGGCTACTACACCCCAATGCCAAAAGAAAGAAATACAAATAGGCTATCAATTGGTGAGTAATGCGATATATTTATACAATTTCAGTCAAAAAAATGAGTAGTATATTTGATGCAATAATTATATATGTGTTTGTATAATGAATAATTTTAACATGTAAATAACGTTATAGTGTAATATACACCTTCGATAGTGTCACGATTGTGTGCATGAGTGTGTACACATTTCCAAATCAGCTTCATTATCTGATCCATTAGATAATTTGTTAACTGATTCAAATTTCAATTACAGTTTCCTGATGCTTGTTGCGTGGTTTTAACTATAACGGAACCATGGCCCTTAATAATACTCCAAGATGTTGTTAATATATAGTTACGTGCACCATAGTGACACGCTCACCTCACTGCTTGAATTGACCATTGATCCGCTGAACCAGCGGAGAACATCGGACAATCGCGACCAAGAAGAAATACTGTTCTATGGATTACGCACCTGCGGCAAGTGCTAGGATCGATTGTCTATAACCAATTGTCTTGTCCGCATTTTGTTCGACCCGAGAACCGCAGCCAACACAACGAGCGTAACAAACAACGGCCTCACATACGCTCTAACACAACGTTTGGTTTTATGATTAGCAAATCTGATGTTAATTATTTCTCAAAGTGCGTGCTTCCTCACGAGTACACGTATTTTTTTTTTTTTTTACCCAAATGGTGTTGCTCAACAAACACATAATTATATGTTTCAATAGTCCATGCGTATATTATCACAATAAAATCTTATATCTAATTGAACCAAACTAATACTAATACTAATCCTATGCTAACATAAAACAAAAGAAAAAAAATAAGGCACTGGTCACATTATAAGGCAAAAAGGGAGGGGGGGGGGGGGTACATGATGCATAAAATAAACTCATTCATTCTATTCCGTTTGGTGAGTGTTTTGCTCAGCAATCTCATTCACCAGATGTTTCATGATGTGTGCGTTGAAGGACGTGCGTGAGTTACTGAGCACTTGCCTGTCACGGGTTAGCATGATACAACATTAATGTTTCGTCTATATGCTTGGCTATCGTAGGATGTTGCGCAGTGACTGTTTTTTACAGTTAGATGAAGGAAAACGAATACCTTAGAAAATGAAATAGAATGTAAAACAAACAAAATAAAGTTTAAAAAAAACATAAGAGATACAGTAAAAAGTAAATGAGCATGTGGTTTCTTACCGATAGTGTGTTGTGGCATGTGCACTGAAAAACGATTCTCTATCATTTCGCGTGTAATTCCAACATGTAGCACGAACTCATGCGGTAGGGAACATGCAAAAAAAAGAAACATTTAAGTTTACAAATTTTGTTACCGACTTGTACTGGTGATGTGAAATAACTTACCGCAGGGGAGACCCCACGATAAGAGACGTTTCCTTTCTTATCGTGAACACTGTCGGATGGTTGGCGTTGTAGATTCCTTTTCCCACTGCCACTTAAATCCGGATCGACGCGTAGGTCGGTGAGCTCGTGCGGCAAGAGGCATGCAAATAGGAAGAAAAAATAAAAAATATTAATAAACTGCCTACATTGTCTCTTGAAAACCGATCGCTATGATGTATCAATACTTACCGCAGGGGAAACCCCCTCGACTAGTGAGGTGTGCTACCGCTTCGGGAAATCGGTCGGATGGTATGCGGTGTACTAGATCTATCCCTTATCCCGCTTGCCACTTAAAACCGAGCTCGTGCGGCAGGAGGCATGCAAATAGAAAGTGTTAGGAAAGGAAGGAAATTGGGTTGTCATCTCGTGCAAGCCGATCGCTATGATCTAGAATTACTTACCGCAGGGGAAAACCTCAAAAAAAAATCGATGTTTTCAACTGCGCTGCCTAAAAAACAAAATCTTAGAAAGGGATTTGTTTTAAAATTTAATTTCTTTTTTTTTTTACAAGGAGGGGGAAATGTAGAATGCACCTTAGCAAGGTGCCATCAAAACTCTCCTCCTTGGGTCCGTTTCGCAGCTAAGCTTCTCTGGACCAAATGAGAATCTGCTTTGAGTGTACCTGCTTAAAAAAAGAAAACTAATTATTAAAAATGTTCGATTTGGTTCCCCAAGGCATCTATCAAGGCGACAAACACATCATCATTGCATTTCCGGAAGATATGCTCAGCAAAATATTTGTCCATGTTGCTTTTAATATTAGTGCCTTGTTTTCTCAAAAATGCCTTCAACCATCTCCAAACATTCTCAATCCGTTGTGTGTTGATATTGTTATCATCTGGATTGAGGAAATTTCTGGAGTGGTTGACACAACCGTGGGGATTTTCTAGTTCCTCCAGCCCATTATAACCTTTCCAAAGATCGGTCATAATTTTCGTTCCGGGTTCAACATGCCGAACCACCAGATCGCTCAAAACTACGAGCGTTTCGGGACACGCTCCAGGAAAATGACCTTAGTTTCCCGGCATATCCCACCCACAAGCCACTGAGGACCGGAACTACCGACCCGGCCGACGGTGTACTTTCGACGAGTAATGACAGTTTCGTCGATTTCCACCGTCATGCCAGGCCCCCCTATCTTCTCTCGTGTACGATCGAATGTTTCCCAAAGAAAACTTCGGATCGTATCGTACCACGAGAGAACCGTGTTGTGGGAGAGGCCAGTCTCTAACGCACAACGAGTTGAGTTGGCCCCATTGGCCCACTCGTAACAACAACGCACAAGGCTCCTAAGCGAAGCCTTGTGGTTGGCAAATATGGACCCGGCCCGGATGCTGCTGGTCCCGCCGCATTTGTAGTCGGGACATACATACCTGTAGCCGTCGATGCTTTTGTAGGGAGTTAGCTTCATTTGCTTTGGACATCTCGGGCACAATTGAACCGGCTGCAGAAGAGCCCGTTTTTGCATCCACTCGATCGCTTGTTCACGGTCCTGAAAAATATCAGAAAGCATATCAGTATTGTAAGCCATTTTCAATTGCCTCTTTGCGCTTTGAAAAATATGCACAAGTGGCGCCAAATATTGTGTATGTGTGCGGTATATTGATGGGGATACAAACCAGGGTTAAGATATGGGTGAACAACGGTAGCACTGCTTAAATTTGCAAATGTAGGAGCTGGTTTAAAATATAATATTTATTGCGGATACACATTGAAAGGGTTTCATAATTAATGCAAAAAATAAATTTATTTACTCAACTATACTTTCGTTATATTTTTATTTATGAGTTTTCAAATATTTTCATTTCATGAACACTGTCCGTCCCACAGTCACCATTGCAATTACCGTTATTTTTAAAAATTCACATACGCACGCAGGCAATCAATGGTATCGTAGTGTACGTGGATAGCTCTCATACTGAAAACGTAAACAAACCATTTCAGTTTGTTTACCACTAGCAAAAAGGTGTTTTGTGGGATTTGTTATAATTAAGCTATTCCATTGTCTGATTATACACTCTTATAATAAGCATCAATAGCTATATTAACTAATTAGTAACGGTGGTAACCTTAGAAATAACTATAATCAAAGTAATAAGTACGCAAGCCACTTTACCTGTCATAGGACCGGTCGTACATGGTTAATATGTTATAGTTTGGTAATTTGTATTTCTTTAAATTATTTTGTTGAAAGTCCAAACCGCAAATCGCTAGGTATTAGGTATTATTACCCTGAAAAGCTAGATCTACATTTAGATCCTGCTCGCGTAAACCTTTACAAGTCGGTGAAGTAGGAGATACAAACAGCGTTTCATCTCGATCTCGATATCGGGGTTCGATGCTGCCGGAACTTAACCCGAAAATGAGTCAACTTTCAATCACCGTAACACAGTTACCTTGAGGTATGTAGTCAGATATATGTTGTGTGTGAAAACCATTTCTAATAGCGCTAACCTCTTTCCCTGAACACGATCATCCCAGCGACGGTTGCAATCGCCTTAGCTGTATCCGACCGGCAGATCCTCCGGACCATCTTTGGCGGTGTGTTGGCTTGCTGAGGATTACAGAGGACTGTTGATTGTGTCGTTATAGGATACGATTACTTTAGCTTATTAACAGCATGCTAGTCTTATATCCCAGCAAGAAAGGTAACCACAATATTTCTCAGTGCGACACGACGTTAGCTGGATGAAGTGTAGCATAACTTGTCTGCGTTACGATGCATACTTCGATGGTGAGCTGCAGCCAGGATCCGAAAAATTTGGCAACCTATAACAATGGCAGGACTGTGAAAAGGAAGTGCTGATTCGAAGGAAAGTGAAATGCTAGTTCTATTCCATCAATTTAAAATCCGTAATTTACAATTGTTTATACTATCACTAAAAGGAAAGGTTATTATTTTGACATTGACATTATTTATTCCATTTCTCTACTAATAATATGCTTCTCTCCCTTTTGTTTAGTCCTTTTCGGATCTTTGAGACCTTCTGAACAAGAGCTATGGCTGCTCATTTTCAGCGATGTACCATCCAATGCTCAGGCGAACTTTCCTGCGCTGCCGTTACACGTTGTCACCATGCCAAACAACATGCCGACCTCTATGCACCCGACATCACAGCAGAGCTGCTCTGTTGCTAAGGAGTTTACGAAGGACATACTTGGAGTGTAGGCGTTTAAGGAAGGTATACACTTGATTGCCCACCTGCCTGTGATTGCAACCACCATGTACCATCTGCTATGTACACGTCATAGCATATCTGCTATGCAGAACACATTATAAACCACACTACCTTTTATGGTTTGCAACTTATCACTTATTTATTTTAACAAATTAAATATTACATAAAATAGACGCGTTTACAAGACACGCACTGTACAAGATAAAACGGGACGAGCACGCGCTACGTCCGTCCGGGTCGGCGGATAAAAGATGAAGAGGCCGATCCCGAGCCCTTCATTCGCGAACTTAGCCGAGCAGCGCCGAGCTTAGCCCAACGCGTACGTCAAGCCCTTGTCACGTGGCGACAGGGTTGAGTAGCGGTGCTGCGCTCAGTTTTCCCAACACTACCAAATATAGATTCTTAGCAACACATTTTAATAAACTTAGCAAACTAGTTCAGGTCACACCGTTCATACAAAAACAACCAAAAACACGCAACACAAGCAAAACAGGCGTTACTGCAATTGAGTAAGGTAGACCAAGAACGCATCACATCGTAAAGCCAATAGCGCAGCGTAAGGAAAGATGGACACACTTTAACCCAAGGCAGAAACAGCATACGCATTATAACACAACACACTCAAAGCAATATTTCTGTAGGTCTCCACACACACAAAACTCACACTTTACCACATACTTTGTACTCCAGCACCCAAAACAACTTAGTCCACAAAAACCAGAGTTTTGGACAAGGTGCACAATAGAGGGATTAGGGACACTCGCGGATCTTTGGTATCAAACACTTATATTCTAATACAATAAGATAAACGGGACTGTTGTGTGTATCGGGTCATAGCTTATGATCGAGTGCCCTTCTCGGTAGCCCGATCGCTCCCGAAACCCTTAACGGCCTTCCACGATCTCAGACGCTGTCAGTTGCAGGACACGGATCAATAGGAAAATCAATCACCACATATTATAATTAGAACGCCACAAAATATTGTACCAAATCACTAACTTTTCGTAGTATAAATAAACCACCACCGATCATAGCAATTTAGATTCGTTCGAACTGCCAACATAGGTCGTTAAACTTCCTAAAACATTGTCAACCAACTTATTTCATGACCTTAGTTTCGTCCCCCCTACCCTAGGTAAGGCTTCTAAGCTCAAACGGTTCCAAATGTGCCCTTCCGGGTGTTCGTGAATGCCTGGACGTTTAGATGACAAAGATCCACTACTTCGCTTCGTACCGGTTCACTCTGCCTTTACTGATTACACATAGCATGATAGTCAGTCCTACATATGGGGGCACAGTCCATTTGGGACTTGCCCCATGACGGGCATGTTGTAGTCATACGGCCAACAGAAATGCAAATGCAAATTTTTCTTCTTCTTCTTTGGCTCAACAACCTTTGTCGGTCAAGGTTTGTCTGTACCACTTGTGGGCTTGGCTTTCAGTGATTAATTGATTTCCCCCCATAGCAGGTTAGTCAGTCCTACGTATGGCGGCACGGTCCATTCGGGGATTGAACCCATGACGGGCATGTTGTTAAATCATACGAGTTGACGACTGTACTACGAGACCGGCAAATGCAAATTACCGCACTGTAAATAGCACGATATTTACGTACATTATCTCATAGCTTATTAGAAAGAGTGTTACGTAGTATTGGGTCAAAAGTATTAGATTCGATTTAAATAGCCATGAACTATAAATGTATACAATGACTTTTTTTAAACAAACTCAAGTATCTTTCGAAAAAAAAGACCGCAACATTGTACGCGAAGCAGCAGATGCTCATTATTATTATCATCTTATCTTAATTAAGAAATAAATAGATAAAACGAGCCATATCAAATCTGATCAGTTGTACCACTCATCAGCAAAGCACTCCTTCGTAGTGCTCATGAATTAAAAATGAAAAGTAAACGAAAGTTATAGTTATAGTGCGATCCTTAAGATAAACGCAAAATGCACCCCGCAATGTGTAGGAAATTGTACCTGAACGCATAAAGTACGAAGGTTTATCCAATTTATTACAATGTTTCGGAGCGCAGAAGTGTTAAAACCGTGGTACGAGGTTTCCTCCATTGGGTTCGTTAAACTATCCATCTCCTAGCGCTAATACTGGCGGCAAATCCGTCGCTGGCGGAACTGAGTCCACCGGAATCACTACCGTCCCATTGATTCCGCACTCTGAAGCTCCGAACCGGCAATTACGTGTGCTGCTCCTTTCTACGTGGGCTTGTACTACTTTTTCCAAACTGTTGATTGATGGACTGTGGAAACTGTGGAAAAAAGAGAACGTCGGAAAATGTTAAAAATTAGGTGCTTCTTATAGCGTCCATCGATCAATCCCACATCCGTTAAAGCGCTTACTTTGACTTACTTTGAATTGCATGATTTCCTCTGCGAGACAGAAGATGACCGGGTGATTGTCGGGGGCAGCTTGATGTTCCATTTGTTCCGCAGCAAATAGTACACAAAGTTGTCGCCAATATAATCCCAAACCCGGTTCGTGCCAAGCTGAAGCACGTCCGTGGGATTTGTCCCTGAAATTATCACATCCAATGTAGGTGCGAACGGATTGCCGGAAATAAAATTGAATTTCCCCAGGTTCTTAATGGCCGATGGTGGCAGCACCTCGTCCAACGGCATCTGCTCGTGGTATCTGCTTTCGATACAGCACCAGCTGCTTCTATGTAACCGGGTGATGCAATCACTCGAAATAGAAATTGAGAAATTCAAACTGAGAAGTAATACTGTGTGGTAAAGCTGCGGTCATCAGCCCTAGCCGCATTGTAATAGCCGATTATTGTAATAAAATAAAGCACAAATCCCACAAAACACCTTTTTGCTAGTGGTAAACAAACTGAAATGGTTTGTTTACGTTTTCAGTATGAGAGCTATCCACGTACACTACGATATCATTGATTGCCTGCGTGCGTATGTGAATTTTTAAAAATAACGGTAATTGTAAAGGTGACTGTGGGACGGACAGTGTTCATGAAATGAAAATATTTGAAAACTCATAAATAAAAATATAACGAAAGTATAGTTGAGTAAATAAATTTATTTTTTGCATTAATTATTAAACCCTTTCAATGTGTATCCGCAATAAATATTATATTTTAAACCAGCTCCTACATTTGCAAATTTAAGCAGTAACTCCCTACAAAAGCATCGACGGCTACAGGTATGTATGTCCCGACTACAAATGCGGCGGGACCAGCAGCACCCGGGACGGGTCCATATTTGCCAACCACAAGGCTTCGCTTAGGAGCCTTGTGCGTTGTTGTTACGAGTGGGCCAATGGGGCCAACTCAACTCGTTGTGCGTTAGAGACTGGCCTCTCCCACAACACGGTTCTCTCGTGGTACGATACGATCCGAAGTTTTCTTTGGGAAACATTCGATCGTACACGAGAGAAAGATAGGGGAGCCTGGCATGACGGTGGAAATCGACGAAACTGTCATCACTCGTCGAAAGTACAACGTCGGCCGGGTCGGTAGTTCCGGTCCTCAGTGGCTTGTGGGTGGGATATGCCGGGAAACTAAGGCCATTTTCCTGGAGCGTGTCCCGAAACGCTCGCTTGCCGTTTTGAGCGATCTGGTGGTTCGGCATGTTGAACCCGGAACGAAAATTATGACCGATCTCTGGAAAGGTTATAATGGGCTGGAGGAGCTTGGATATCCCCACGAATGTGTCAACCACTCCAGAAATTTCCTCAATCCAGATGATAACAATATCAATACACAACGGATTGAGAATGTTTGGAGATGGTTAAAGGCATTTTTGAGAAAACAAGGCACTAATATTAAAAGCAACATGGACAAATATTTTGCTGAGCATATCTTCCGGAAATGCAATGATGATGTGTTTGTCGCCTTGATAGATGCCTTGGGGAACCAAATCGAACATTTTTAATAATTAGTTTTCTTTTTTTTAAGCAGGTACACTCAAAGCAGATTCTCATTTGGTCCAGAGAAGCTTAGCTGCGAAACGGACCCAAGGAGGAGGTTTTGATGGCACCTTGCTAAGGTGCATTCTACATTTCCCCTCCTTGTAAAAAAAAAAGAAATTAAATTTTAAAACAAATCCCTTTCTAAGATTTTGTTTTTTAGGCAGCGCAGTTGAAAACATCGATTTTTTTTTGAGGTTTTCCCCTGCGGTAAGTAATTCTAGATCATAGCGATCGGCTTGCACGAGATGACAACCCAATTTCCTTCCTTTCCTAACACTTTCTATTTGCATGCCTCCTGCCGCACGAGCTCGGTTTTAAGTGGCAAGCGGGATAAGGGATAGATCTAGTACACCGCATACCATCCGACCGATTTCCCGAAGCGGTAGCACACCTCACTAGTCGAGGGGTTTCCCCTGCGGTAAGTATTGATACATCATAGCGATCGGTTTGCAAGAGACAATGTAGGCAGTTTATTAATATTTTTTATTTTTCTTCCTATTTGCATGCCTCTTGCCGCACGAGCTCACCGACCTACGCGTCGATCCGGATTTAAGTGGCAGTGGGAAAAGGAATCTACAACGCCAACCATCCGACAGTGTTCACGATAAGAAAGGAAACGTCTCTTATCGTGGGGTCTCCCCTGCGGTAAGTTATTTCACATCACCAGTACAAGTCGGTAACAAAATTTGTAAACTTAAATGTTTCTTTTTTTTTTGCATGTTCCCTACCGCATGAGTTCGTGCTACATGTTGGAATTACACGCGAAATGATAGAGAATCGTTTTTCAGTGCACATGCCACAACACACTATCGGTAAGAAACCACATGCTCATTTACTTTTACTGTATCTCTTATGTTTTTTTTAAACGTTATTTTGTTTGTTTTACATTCTATTTCATTTTCTAAGGTATTCGTTTTCCTTCATCTAACTGTAAGAAACAGTCACTGCGCAACATCCTACGATAGCCAAGCATATAGACGAAACATTAATGTTGTATCATGCTAACCCGTGACAGGCAAGTGCTCAGTAACTCACGCACGTCCTTCAACGCACACATCATGAAACATCTGGTGAATGAGATTGCTGAGCAAAACACTCACCAAACGGAATAGAATGGATGAGTTTATTTTATGCATCATGTACCCCCCCCCCTCCCCCCCTCCCTTTTTGCCTTATAATGTGACCAGTGCTTTATTTTTTTCTTTTGTTTTATGTTAGCATAGGATTAGTATTAGTATTAGTTTGGTTTAATTAGATATAAGATTTTATTGTGATAATATACGCATGGACTATTGAAACATATAATTATGTGTTTGTTGAGCAACACCATTTGGGTAAAAAAATAATAATTTACGTATACTCGTGAGGAAGCACGCACTTTGAGTAATAATTAACATTTCTTTTTGGTCGCGATCGTCCGATGTTCTCCGCTGGTTCAGCGGATCAATGCACAATGGGCATTTGCCGGGATGAAATTCAAAAAATCAACTTTGTAATAGCGCAATTCCAAATAATAGGTTAAGAAAAATAAGAAGAAACTAAGAAAAATACCAAATATAAGCTCTTTATCTGTTCTGGTTCTCTAGAAAACACCTCTCAAAAAGTCGAGATTTGTTAAAAAACGCAGAAAAATCTTCACTTTTTTGGAAAACTTTAAACCTTTGTAACTTTTTCAAATATGAACCGATTTTGATAAATTTAGACATTTTATAAAGGATATTTAGTCAGCTTTATAAACACATGAAAATTTTTGAGCTAAATTAATTTTATGCAAAAATATACGATAATAACTGAAGAAACTTCCTGAAAATTTTCATAAATTTAATTTTTGACTTGATGCCATTATAAAAGTGGCGTAGAGTGGCGTTGTCTCATATATGTCACATCATAGTGTAATATATATACTATCAATCTGTGAAGAAATATTCTGCGAAAGTTTGCGAACGCGAATTTTATTTAAGTTTTTTTACATCAACTTTTTCTAAAAACAGACACATGCATAACTAGGCGGCTCCATAGGTGCCTAGTGTAGCGTATTTCGTGTATTCTACAAAAATATATTCTACGTGCTTTTGATCAACTTTCATTTCCATTACGAAGCTGTGTATCTTAGTTTCAGCTCATGTACTTATCTTATATGTAAATTTCTATTCTAACCTAACTTTATCATTAAATATAATGAAGCAAATACCTTTTGGTCCTACTGCAGATTATAGAAGGATATAAGGAAAGTAATTCTTAAATTATACGCATAACAGGAAAACGTTATGAATGCAGTAGCATCTATTGGCGTTTTGGGAGAAGAAACTCCCAAAACTCATGACAAACTAAATATAAGGATAGAGGGGAGATGCTACAAAGAATATTTTGCAAGAAAGAAAATGCATCCAGAAGGACATTTTGTATAATGAGCTGTATTCCTCTGATTCGTTAACCAGTTCAATATCAGTAGCTACACGCACTAAAACAAAGACAGGGTTTAACTTTACAAATGAAGTAAATACTTAGTTTGTTGCTATCGTGCAATTTTGATTTTTTCAGATAGTTGTAAAACCAAGAAGGATTTTTAGTTTTATTACCCCTTCTGAAGGCAGTACATCACTTGGAAAGGTATTGGATGAATATTCAAAGACAAACAATATGTGCTGCTTTTCATTACGAATTTGGGAACTACTTTATTTCAATGCACCTGCTCTATCTAATTATTTAAATGCCTTTATTCATGTCTTTAGAAAAGTGAACTAGACGTCAGGAGCTTGTAATAGCATCCACCTAGGTTGTGTATGTAAATTTTTAATATTTGTACTACCTGTGAGTAAAAGTGACGAGAATTAGCTACAATTGTCCTATACAAAGCAGAAAAAACTATCTTATTCAAAATTATTATGTTTTGTTTAGATATTATTATTATTATTATTTATTTAATCTTCATTATGGAACATTACAGTATATTTTAAAATGGTTTATACTATTAGCAACAAATAATACAAGAAAAAAAAACACACAAAATCAATAAAACTAAGCAAAGATCCCTTAAAACACTATTTTATGTAGCGCCACCTGGTGGTATGGATGCGAACTACAAATAAAATGTTATTTACTATCATAATACTTTACTACAAACGATAAAAACTAACAATTTCTGCAAAAATAATTTTATCCCGCAATTTGTTCTAAACTGCCCATTGTGCAATGGTCAATTCAAGCAGTGAGGTGAGCGTGTCACTATGGTGCACGTAACTATATATTAACAACATCTTGGAGTATTATTAAGGGCCATGGTTCCGTTATAGTTAAAACCACGCAACAAGCATAAGGAAACTGTAATTGAAATATGAATCAGTTAACAAATTATCTAATGGATCAGATAATGAAGCTGATTTGGAAATGTGTACACACTCATGCACACAATCGTGACACTATCGAAAGTGTATATTGCACTATAACGTTATTTACATGTTAAAATTATTCATTATACAAACACATATATAATTATTGCATCAAATATACTACTCTTTTTCTTAACTGAAATTGTATAAATATATCGCATTACTCACCAATTGATAGCCTATTTGTTTTTCTTTCGTTTGGCATTGGGGTGTAGTAGCCACATTTGGGATATGTAATGTAATCATATTTTTTATTCTACTGGGTTTGGTCGGTTCGATCGGTAACAAGGTAGGAACATTAAAATAGGTGCACATAATAATATGCACGCACCACTAACAAATACTTTTACTAGACCCGTTCCAAACAGAGTCCAGTGTATGTTTAGTACACCTTGTATATTGTTCATTTGAATCTGAAAATTTGAATAAGAAACAAAGATATTAGCATTCTTTATACTTATTAAACGTACTGAAACTATATGTATACTTGCCATATGTTATATGCGTTATACTGCCGTCAAGATATACCGAGCGGGAGACCGTCACCATCCAACCCGAGCAGGATGACGTTGTACATATTCACGGCTGCGCCATAATGATTTGGTGTGGTATGGATGATACGTGGGAGCTGTGCCAAAGTCAAACCATTCTCGCCTCCTCCTGATAAGCTTTAGCGCAGTAGCTCCTTGGTGATGTCATCATCTGGTTCCTGCGGACAGTATATTCATTCCTTACAATCCAATATCCCCAGCGACTCGGCAAACGTTGCGACCGAAAGAGCCAAGTCTTCTAAACATGTTCGTAGATTTGCACTTGAAGAGGCATCTAGATTAACCAAAAGAAAACATGTATGAAAATTATTTAAAATGTGTGAACGATAAAGAGCCTCCACCTAGTCAACAAATAGCCACATGCGGGTCGCGAGCCGTACTATGCCGATCGCTGTCCTAACCGATACGATCTGTGTCCTGCCAGCCGATTGGAACGCACCCTCCCCTTCGCTAGAGCCACCGACCGTGCGCCGATAGTCATGCCAGTTGTTGATGAAAAGGTGTCTGTGAACAAAAAAGAAACAAACATGAAGCTCAATCGCACACCCGGAACATACAGCGCATCGCACCACAATAGACGACGCAACTTAACTTCCGCTGTGCTGCTAGTCGCGATGGCCAGATATGCTCGGCATCGTTACACAGTTTAATCGTGCGCGTAACGAATATCGAATCGAACGAATCGAACGTATGCAGCCGGCTCTTGACCGCCCTCATTCGGCGTGAATGGCTCACCGAGAAACGGCTTCGCTGCCAGCTCGGCCGCGACCGGTCCGTGGAACAAGGCATTCACAGACGATCCAGGAAAACCAGCTGAATCCCATCAGCCGGGAACCAGCAACCTAAAAAAAAGCCGGACACAAACCATACCATTTTTTCGATCCTCAAAAAAGCCCAACAACCGGAACGATATTATCCGCACCCTCACCGTCGATCTCACAGAACGAACGGGACGAGTGCTTTCCTGACGAGCTTGCTTCGGATAGTTGTGAAAGTGTTCCACGTACCACTGGTGGGTGATTTTCAGCTTGCTCGAGAACACCTGCACGAACCAGGTCTTGTGGAACCGGCGCAAACACTGCAGCGTGATCAGCGTCATGGCAACCATCGTCTCGGTAGGTGTGGTGCGCACCATATGCTTGTTGGTTGCCAACGTATCGAGGAAGGCGAATACGTAGTCCCGCGCTGGCTACATCATGACGGAAAATCCGGCCACCGACCAGAGGGCAGCAAACGTCTGCCGGATGGCAGTGGGGAGATGCTTTTCGATCGTTGCCAACAGTCCACCGAGCACCACGATCGTCACGATGAGGTTGACGAAAAGAAAGCTCGACCGAATATCGAACCACGGAAACCTGATGATAACCGCAACGAAATGTAAACAAACCGCCATAAATGAAAACAACACCAATTGAAACTGACACAAAGAGTGTGGAGCGGCCCACAATGCCCAGGTCGCATGTTCGAACTGTCACTGGTTTATTTACAGCGCGGTATTGGGTTTTTACCGTTTGAACAGTAAACCCTGATGCCAAATAGTATCAAAGGCTTTTTCACCATCAAGTAATACTAGGCCGGTTGATTTCCTTGTTGATCGATTTTTAGAAGCTGTTGCTTTAATCTATCTATTTGATGTGTAGTTGACATGGAAGGCCGAAAGCCGAATTGGTATTTAGGGATGATGTTATGTTCATCAGTAAACGAGCGAAGCCGTGATGATACTATTTTTTTCGAATATCTTTCCTGTGCAGTTGAGTAAACTGATTGGTCTATAGTTTTCTGGTTTTGTTGAATCTTTACCGGGTTTAGGTATTGCTATTATTTTCGATTTTTTCCATATTTCTGGGAAATATCCAAGCCTCAGACAGCTGTTAAAAATTATTGTCAAATAAACAATGGCTTTGCTAGGTAACCTTTTTAATGTACCGTTATTTACATTATCAAGACCGAGTGATTTTTTGGTTTTGAGTATTTTAAGTAACCGCTTGATTTCAACGGGTTTTACCAAGCTGGCATGAGTGAGATTATTTATGTTTTGCCTATTTAAAAAAGCTCGATTTACTGATTGCACTTTTCGTTCTATCGGGCTATTCAAGTTGAAAGTAATTTTATATGCGTTTTCAAAATTCTCTTTTAGTGCTTCGCATTTATCTTGCGCACTCGTTAGTGTTTTGTTTTCTAACTGTAGTGAAGGGATGGAATATTTTTTGTTTTTTATAATTCTAACAAATTTCCACAACCTATTTTTATCTTTATATCTGTTGATTTCAATTAAATTCTTATTCCAATTAGAATTCCGTAGGTTATTAAGTTTAAGTTCAATTAAATTGCGTAGGCCATAATAAATTCTTTTAAATTCTCTATTTCTTCTATGTCTTTGCCATTTTTGACGATACATGTTACGAAGTTTGATTAATTTTAGAATGTCTTCGGGAATAATTAAGTTGTATTGACCCGGAATAATAGTAGGGACAGCCAAATTGTGTGCTGTAATTAAGGTTTCGTTTAGTTTAGTAATCATGTTGTCTATTTGCCTATGATTAACTATAAAATTATGATTGATATAAGGCAGATTTAAGTTATCATTTATATGATTTTTAAATGTTACCCAATTTGCTGCTGCATAATTATAAACACTGTGTGGTGGCTTAAAGCATGGTGCACTTTTTTTAATTTTGAAAAATGTTGGTAGGTGATCGGAGGTTAAGTTAGTGAAGGTTTTAGGAGTCGAGATATCATGAAGATTATTAGAGAGAATCAAATCCAAAGTAGACGGTAGTCGTTTCGAATCGGAAGGATAGAACGTTGGTGAGTCAGGGTAATGCACGGAAAAGGAACATTTTTGCATCAGATCAAAAAGGATTTTTCCTGAAGAGTTTGTTTTGCGGCAATTCCAAAATCTATGATGGGCGTTAAAGTCTCCACATATAACATAACTGCTTTGATATCGAGTCGAGACGGCAATGCCATTGCTGAAATCTTTGTAGTTTTTGTTTGAACCAGGATGGTATGCAGCCGTTAGCCTAATGTTGTTACCATCCTTAGTTTTTACTGCGATTTGCACTGCTTCCATTACTCTAAGCACAGGCGTGTTTACTCTATTGTGAACGATATCTTTGAGCCGGTCTCGTAGTACAGTCGTCAACTCGTACGACTTAACAACATGCCCGTCATGGGTTCAATCCCCAAATAGACCGCGCCGCCATACGTAGGACTGACTATACTGCTATGGTGGGGAATCAATTAGTCACTGAAAGCCAAAGCCCACAAGTGGGTACAGGCAGGCCTTGACCGACATCGGTTGTTGAGCCAAAGAAGAAGAAGAAGAAGAACGATATCTTTTCTAACTCAAATTGCAACCCCTCCTTTTGCACTGGTAGTTCTATCAGCTCTATGTATAGCATAATTGTTGCCACAAAAATTAATCTCTGGTTTTAAGAATGTTTCTGTAACGGTCATGATGTGAATGTTGTTCAACTTTAAAAAATCGGCTAGCTCTGTTTTTTTATTAAGAATGCTATTTGCATTCCAGTTTACGACTCTAATCTTCTCACTTGAATCAATCATCGCGAGAAACAAAATTTGCTGACTACTTCGAAGATCGCTGTGATAACGTCTTGTTTTGATTTACATTTTTGTAAGCGGTTAAACACTTCTCCCACAATTGGGGCTATTTCGTTCGGTGCAAACAGGTCATTGCTACTTGCTGTGTTTTCATTGTAACCATTAAACGGTGTTTGTGTGTGACGGTTAGGTGCGGTCTTGTATCCCGCTACATTATTGGTTTGTTGCAACTGTGGGAAATTGCAACGTGTCACATCAAAACCAGGAGGAATTTTCGGTGATTTTTGTTTTTCTCTTGAAACTGGTCGTTTAGGGCAGCCATGAAAGCTAGCTGTGTGATTCTCATCACAATTGGCACATTTTAGTTTGTGATCGGGAATTTTGTCATCACCTGTTGACGAACTCGCAGTGAGCGGGCAGTTACGCGATTCATGCTCACCGGCACATTTATTGCATTTCGCCCCATGGTTACAGTTATCTGCTCCATGGCCATACACTTGGCATCTTTTACATTGCATTGGGCCGATTTTTTTTGAGAAATAACTCCATTTTACGATGCAATGCGCTAAGCCTCTGATTTGTTTTAAAAACGAGATGTTGATTGATCCAGCAGGAAAATGTAGCAGATATACTGCATGATCGTCATACCGCTTATTTTTGAGCTCAAGCTTTTTGATGCTTATTGGGAATACGTTTTCTTTGTTTAAAATGTCCTTAACTTCCTCATCAGGCAAATCGATCAGCCCGTGTAGAATAATCTTGGTAGATTTATCCTCCTCTAACTGGTATGAGTGAAAGGAGATATTGGTTGCCTTTAGATGTTTAACCACACATCGAAAATCATTAGTATTAGAGACGTGTACGATTGTCCCCGTATAGGTAGCTTTAGTGGTGTATCGCACTACACCAGCGGCGATGATCAGTTTGTGCACATACGACATAGATGTGCTTTTTATCACGATCGGTGGAATTTTTTGATTCGTTACGCTTTTTGCAGTAGTATTAGTGCTAATGTGTGGTTTTTTAGCACTAGCAGCTTGCAGCTGGTTGATGTCGCTTTCACAATCACTTAGAAGCTCGAAATTATTTTGCGATGGGTCAACACACATACTCTCGTTTTTGAACTTGCCTGCGTTAGGAGAGCTAAGCTTGAGCCGCTTGCTCTTGGTTCTTCCCCTGCCTCCCATTCTTGGAGGAAAGGTCAACGCACATTTATACCTAATTGTAATAGTTTTCTGTTTGGCGCACAGTCCGAAAAATACGTCCTATCTCAACCGAGGCTGATTGGCGAGTGTATCGTAGATTGAAAATCCAATAGTTTTGCTGTAAAACTCCGATTACCACATTATCCGCCTGGTGCATATACTTCTCGTGGTAGTCTCGAACGAGAAGAAGAACACGTGACGTCTTGAGGAATAGATTCCATCTGCTTTCGTTTATTTGAGATGAAATTTATGATATGGAATCCACAATTTTCATGAACCTAAACCACCTCAGTCACGATTTTGATCCCCTTTTCCATAGAAAAGAAACTGTCGAGGTAATCATCAACGTAATGTTGGTTACGCATTGGTTCAAGTGCCAACGGGTACATGGCGCACATGCGGTAGAGCAAGTTGCTCCGAACGTCATAACCTGTATGACGAAAGTATCTGATGTTCGCCTTCACGCCATAAAATTCGCTGCGCATCTTGATGAACACTTCGAATTTCTCCTGATGAAACTTACACAAGCACACACACACACACACACACACACACACACACACACACACACACACACACACACACACACACACACACACACACACACACACACACACACACACACACACACACACACACACACACACACACACACACACACACACACACACACACACACACACACACACACACACACACACACACACACACACACACACACACACACACACACACACACACACACACACACACACACACACACACACACACACACACACACACACACACACACACACACACACACACACACACACACACACACACACACACACACACACACACACACACACACACACACACACACACACACACACACACACACACACACACACACACACACACACACACACACACACACACACACACACACACACACACACACACACACACACACACACACACACACACAGAAAATGTTAAATTTTCTCCGGATTCCAGATGAACGAGGCAAAGACCAAACTGAAAATGGCAACATCAGCGGGCCTACCAATAAATAATCAGAATCTACATAGGTGTTAGAACGCACTTTTGGAGTCGTTCCACAATTCATCTATCTTGGGTCAAAGGTCAGCAACGGCAATAGCATGGTAGCTGAGTTGCACGCAAGGATGCTGGCTGCCAACCGGTCATTCTACAGCCTGAAAAATCAGTTCACCTCAAAGAACCTGTCGCGACGGACGAAGCTGGGACTATATAGTACCTATATAGCACCAGTACTCACATACGCCTCTGAGATATGAACACTGTCCAAATCTGACGAAACCCTCTTAGCCGCGTTCGAGAGGAAGATGCTCAGAAGGATATTTGGCCCCGTATGGGTGGAAGGACAATGGAGGATCCGCTATAACGACGAGCTATACGAGATGTACGGCAACCTCACTGTCGTGCAGCGTATCAAGCTCGACAGGCTCCGGTGGGCTGGCCATGTTGTACGCATGGAAACGGACGACCCAGCCCGTAAAGTCTTTTTAGGCCGTCCACAAGGACAGAGGAGGCGTGGTAGGCCCAAGTTGAGGTGGCAAGATGGCGAGGAGGCGTCCGCCATTAAGGCCGGGATAACGGACTGGCAGACGAAAGCGCGAGACCGTGAGCGGTTTCGGACACTCCTGAGGCAGGCCAAGACCGCAAAGCGGTGGTAGCGCCGGATAAGTAAGTAAGTAAGTATGTGAAATTTCTCACAAGATTGTAGTTTTTTTTTTTCAATGTGTACTAACATTTAACCTAGAGAATCAACACAACTTCCATCAAAACTTCACAAAGTTATTTCATTTGTATAATTATTAGCCGATTCTCTTAACATTTTAGCTGCATTCTAGATCAGCACATTGAAACAAGCTCCCGAGTCTATTAAATAGTTCAGCTCGATTTTTTCACGATGCTCGGATAAAATATCAGCCATTGGTTTTCCTTCATTTGTGAAAGTTAACTGAATGGTTTCATAATATTCCCTCTCTGTTGGTTCTGACTGACTATAATTTGAATCTGAAAGCCTTATATGAACAATATTATTCGTTTCTATGGGAGCTCTAGGATTTTGTAGCAACATCTAGTGTTCCAAGACATAGTTTTTTTTTGCTGTTGGTTCTGTTATAACTGATGCTGTATTTTATCGTTGTGATATGGTTTATGTGGTATTTGTTGGGTGTTATTGTTTTGGTATTGACTACGATGTGGTTGTTGCAAATAACTACTTTGATGTTGGTTACGTTGGAAGGATGAGTGATTATTTGGGTAGTTTATGTGTTGTGATGAGTGTTGATTATATGAGGTCCCATATGAAGTGAATCGTTTAACCGGTTGAGAAAAGTTTCTTGAAGTGTTAGGATAATAAGTAGTACTGTTGTGTTGAGGTTGGAAATTACCCTTATCAACCCATAAATTGTTAAATCTAATTTCATCGCAGTGTGTTACACTATCTCTATTATAAAACTACCATGTTGACCATTTCTCCTTTGGATCGGTTGTTGAATGTTATTATCTGTAAAACTTTCCTCCAGGTTGTGTTGATAATTGGTGTGTGTATCATGTGTGAGGAAACTGTGTGAGGAAACTTGGCTTCGATTTAACCTTTCCTCAATCTTCCGAATGAGCTCAATTTGCACCACTTCCTCTACGAGGTAATCTAACAAATCGTCAAATTTGAGATGCTTGTTGGTTCGGGCCAGTGTTTTGAGTTCCTGATTTTTAAGTCCAGCCAAGAAATGAATATTTAAACTTTTAATAGCATATGAATCTTCTGATTCAATAAAATATTTAATTTTAAAACTCTTTCCTTATATGTTGTGAAAGGTTCATTGAACTCCTGCTGTAGCGTTTTCATTTGTTGGAAAATAGCCTCCACGTTAACTTTTTCAACGAATTGCTTGATTAAATTTGTCTTCACATTATCCCAACTTTCATAAAAAAAATAAAAAAATCGATTTAAAATAAAAATCCTTCCAAATCTTTCGATTCACCGTGGAATTCCGAAATGTACATCATTGCTTCCTCTGTTGAGAACGCGTACTCCATATTTGTTATCGTGTTATTCAAAGCTTTTTGAATCTCAATACTTAGGTTAAAAAATTCCGCCTTTAGTATTTGAAGTCGTTGCTTGTAACAATAAGCTTTATTTAAGTTTGATTCACTTATTGCAGTTGAATTGAAATTGTGCAAATTGTAAAATTTGTTAATATTATCTGAAATATTATTATTGGGCCGGTTTGGTGGTACAGTCGTAAACTCGTTCGACGTAACAACATGCCCGTCAGCGGTTCAATAGAATAGAACATGTTCCCATACGTAGGACTGACTATCCTGCTATGGTACACCGCTGGACATAAAAATAGGAAAAAAAAAAATTGTGTGTGTTTTTTGTTTTTTACTCAATGCATGCGCTAGATGTGTCATCGGCAAGAGTGCGAAGCGTACTTTTTTATTTTTTTTTATTTTTATAGAGACTTTGAGCCTTTCGGCTTCATTCGCCTCTTCGTAAACTACTTAAACCTAACAATCTTCTTACCCAGGGCATTTCCTCCCTGTGTAAACCTTAATCCGGGTTCGCTCGGTTTCCTTAAAACTAAGCTTAAAGCTAAAAGGAAGATCAATTTATTAAATTATCAATTTAAGATCAATTTGAATTAACGATACATATTATTCTGATAAACTAAATTTCGTCATAGAGGTTTGTTATATGGAGGAATTTAAGGAGTTTTCGCTGACATTTGGGGTCGGGTGATAGGATGATGTCTATACTGGTATCAAGATGGCATAAGGCGCATTCGGTGGTGTATCCATGGCAATCGGTGAGAATATGACGAACAGTAATGTTTACGCCACAAAAGCTGCATAAAGGTGGGCTGGACTTTTCTAGAAGATAGGAATGTGTAAGCCGGGTGTGCCCAATCCTGAGGCGTGATAGCACTCGTTGGTTCCGGCTGGAGTGTGTGTCTTTCCAGGCTGTTGTCCTGGATAACCGGGGAGTTATCTAGTTGATCTAATAGTTGGATGTGCGGATCTCGGATGTTACCGTGTTCTAGGGCGGCTAGAACACTGGCACTGTCGGTGAAAATAATATTTGGTTAATTAAGGCAAATACCTTCTTGCGCGGCGACTATCATGGCTATTGCTTCAGCTGAGAATATAGAGGTATGGTCTGGTAGTTTGATCGCACAACTGTTGTTGGAGGAGAAAATACCGAAACCGGCGGATTCGTTGAGGACTGAGCCGTCGGTAAAGATATGATGGTGATTCTAGTATTTGCTTTGGATGAGACTGGTAAAATGATGGCCGGCGATATGGCTGCAATTTCCTGCACGTAGTTTGTCTTTTAAAGACCAGTCTATTGTAGGCGGTAGACGATACCAAGGGCGTCCTCCGCGTCCGGTAAGCTTGCTGATATGGGGAAGCTGGTTGTTGGTAAGCGTATGAAATTGTGCATTGACTCTGTTGATAAATGATTCGGCTTTGATGTCCTTCTCTAGGATGCGTCCTGCTGCTGCTGTTAATCTTTTGGTGATAATGTAATCAAAAGGAAGAAGTCCGCTCTCACAAAGTAGAGAGTGGATTGGACTGGTGCAGAAGGCTCCAGTTGAAAGGCGGATGGCTGTATGGTATATGGGAGCAATACGCTTCTCAAAGTTTTCTCGTTGGCGAGAGACAATCTCAATACCGTTGAGAATTTTGGGAAGCAGCCAGCTATTGAGGATCTGCAGAAGTGTTAGACGTGATGCACGATGTTGTCCAGCTCCTAACATCCTAAAGAGGTTCAGTCTGGTTTTTGCTTCTTTTCTTATCCGGTTGGAGTGGGGAATGAAAGTAAGTTTTGTGTCAAATGTAACACCTAATATTTTCGCTGAGTTTACATTTGGTATGATGTGGTTGTGAAGTTTGATTGGTAGTTTGCGATGAAAGCCCATTTTGCAGATATGAAGGATTTGAGATTTGGAATGGGATATTTCATGACCTGTGCACCGAGACCATTGCCTTATCTTGTCAACTCCTTTTGGAGAAGCTGACGAGACGTGCTAACAGATCTCGATGAAGAGACCAGAATGATATCATTGGCATAGACAAAAGGTTTGATTTCATATGGAATGGAGCAAAACAGAGATTCTATACTGATAAGGAAAAGTGTAGGAGAAAGGATGGCGCCCTGAGGGACACCGTTTTCTAGAGGATATGGATTAGAAACACTATTACCGATTAGGACTCTAAATGATCTGTCTGTAAAAAAAATTGTCTATGAAATTAGTGAGCCGGCCACCAAAGCCCCAAAAAGCTAGTTGAGAAAGAATGGAGTGGCGCCAAGTGCGATCAAAAGCTTTGGAAATATCTATGATGGCAAAGTCTATGTGATGATCCTGGTCTATTGATTTTTGAATAGTATCATCTAATTTGGCAAAATATGTTTCCGTGCCCAACCCGCTCCGAAAAGCGTGTTGGTCAGAGCTAAGCAGGTTTCTGTCTTCTAATTCTTGCGAGAGGCGGCGATTAACCATGCGTTCTAAAACTTTACCCATGCAGCTAAGGAGGGAGATTGGACGGTAGCTATCAACGTTGTTGTTAGGTTTGTTAGGTTTAGGTATGGGGATAGTTAAACTACTTTTCCAATCATTAGGAATATTACCAGAAGACCAAATACTATTGTAAATGTTAAGAAGGGTGGATTTAGATTCTACAGGGAGGTTTTGCAGTAAGGGATATCCTATGTTATCGGGACCAGCAGATCTACCTTTACATTTCCTTAGTGCCCAATGGAGTTCAGTTAATGTGAAAAGACTATTGTATCTATGTTCAGTGGCATCAGGGAAAGAAATTGGAACAGATTCAGTGTTAAGTTTGTGGGTTTGAAAATTACTCGGATAATTGTGTGTGGCAGAAACATCAGAAAAGTGGATGGCAAAGGCTTCAGGTACTTCAGCAGGGGCAATGATAGTGTCCTGGGTTTTGAGAACTATTGTGGAGCTTTGTAGATTTTTACCATTCAAACAACCGACTCGCCTCCACACTTCCTTGCTAGATAACTGAGGATTAATTTCATTAATGAAATTATCCCAGTAATTCATTTTGGCAAGACGAACTGCTTCCTTGGCAAGTCGATTGGCTGTACGATATTCCTCAGTAAAAATGGATGTGAAAAAATTATCCGGATTTTTGCTAGCTCGGCGGAATTTGCGCAAAGCAGCTCTGCGAGCTTTAATAGCTGCAGCAACTGTTGCGTTCCACCATGGTTCACATCTTTTTCCAGGTTTTCCAGTTGTACGGGGAATACTCCGAGAAGCGGCGTATTCAATGCATGCAGTAAAGCGAGTAAAGCGATGAAAATCCCCCTCTCTATTTTCATCAAGTGGAAGATTGAACATTATTTCTCTTTGATATGCTGCCCAATTGGCCTCCTCATATTTCCAGCTGGGGCGGAGAAGTGGCCGCTGGGGATTTAAACTACTGTGGATTAAAAGTGGAAAATGATCACTACCATGAAAGCCATTAGAAACTGTATCTGTGAACTGCTGTGCCATAGAAGATGACACAGCGCAGTAGTCAAGTATGGAGCGTTTGCCGTTTATGGGAGAAATACGTGTAGCGGATTGGTTTGAAATTATTTCCAGACCAATTGTTTCTAAAACACAAGCAATGCTGTTCCCTCTGTTACATGAGGTCGAGCATCCCCAGGTGGTATGTTGGGCATTAAAATCCCCTAAAACAATTAAATTATTATTAATTTGCTGAAAGGTACTAGTGAGATCGGAAATTATTGTAAAAGGGTTGATTGAATGAGAAAGATATAAACATACTATGGAGCATTGCACGGGAGAAGAAATTTCTACAGCTACTGCGGGAAGATTAGTGGATATAGCTATTCTATTTGATGGAATGTGTTTTAAAATGCCTACAGCTACACTATGATGAGGTATGGTTGGGTGTATGTAAGTGTACCAATTGTATCTATTAAGAGGAGAGCTAAGGAGAGAGGGAACTGTCATTACTTCTTGAAGGGTGATTATTGTTCGATCGTGTCTATTGATTAGTAGTTTTAGTTCTTCTATATTTTGGTTCATGCTTCTGATATTCCAGGATAATGCAAATATGGAAGAATAGTTATTCGATTGATATGATGAATTGAATTATGTAGTAAAGGAAAAATGGATAAAAGTTAATGCTTATAATCAGAAGGATATTGTTAAAATTGAAATTATAAATTAATCTACAGATTTCGTGTTAGATCTAAGAGTTTTTTTAGAGGCGACAGAGGGAGAAGGATTGGATGTGGGAGGGTTGGGGGATTGGGATGAGGGAGAGATGGGGATTATTTTTCGGGGTTGGGATTCCTCTTCCGAGCAGGGGGTGTTCTTTTGGTGGGAACGTTTCCGTTTGTTAGTGGTGTTATTTTGTTTTACATGTTTTACTTTTTCTACTTTTTCGTCTTCATTATCTTCTTCAGTTTCTTCTTCAGTGCTTTCTTCCGTGCTTTCTTCCGTGCTAAAATCGTCTAATTCCTCTTCACTTTCATCCTCTTCAATTTCCATTTGAGACTCTATTTTCTTTTTTTCTAAACTCTTTTCAAAATTCTTGCTCATTCTTTTCATAGTTTTATCTTGATCTTCGATTTTTGTTGTTAGATTAGTTACTGTTTGTTAAGCAAAATTATCATTTTTTCTAGAGATTCATTCTTTTTCTTGAGTTCTTCAATTAGGGTGTCTTTTTCATCTACTGTGTGTGTCTGTTGTGCGTATGTGATGCGGTTTTGAATGGGACTAGAATTTGTGGATTGGGTAACATTAGGCAGAGCTTTACGTGCCTCACCGTAAGAACAGTTGTTGTCGATCTTGTACTTGATGACCTGTTCTTCTTGGAGGTAGCGGGGACAGGTACGAGACGTGGTGCTGTGGTTGTCCTTGCAGTTGATGCACACGGGATCTACGGTGCACTCTCCATGCACTCTCCTACGGTTCCACAGTTAGTGCAGGTAGGCGACAGTTTACAGTGAATCTGTGTATGTCCAAACCGTCCACACTTAAAACACTGCATTGCTTTCGTGTAATAGGCTCTTGTTTTCACTTGTAAAGCACCAAGGCGAATAAACTCCGGAATGGAGGTAGCATTGATTCGAAGCAGAAAAATGTTTGTTGGCACAATTTCACCATTCACTTTACGCGTAAAACGCCGAACATTCATTACTTTTTGGTCACTCAAGTTCTCCAAAATATCTTCATCACTTAATCCTTTTAGATCCGGGGCAAAAATTACACACTGAACACTATTGAGGGTCACATGAGGAGCAACTTTCACAAGGGTTCCATCGATTAACTTTGTAATTTTTTGTAGCTTCTCGAAGTGGCTTTGGTTCCTAGTTTTCAGCAAAAGCTTCTTTCCACTGTCGATTTTATGGCCAAACTCACTAAGATCACTGCCAACGGCGTCCTTGATGGTTTTACCTACGATGAACGGGTTTACGGGCAAGACAGAATCATTTGCCATTCGAAACACCAAATACTTTAATTCACCATTCTCAATGTCTTTGTCCATCCACGGGGGCATAGGTCTCACTCTACGAGTGGTCCCGGGAGGGAGAAAATTCCCCCCTAAGGGGGGAGGGTCTGACATGGTGTCGGCCTAATGTAAAAATATCTCTTTTAAAACAACTGTTTATTTCAATTTCAAATCACTGTTTAAATCACAGAATCACCACACCAACAAACACTTCACTGTGATACAGATATTATTCCTAACCACGTAAAACCAGTCCTGAAAAGGACTGCATTGAACAGAGCAGGAGGTATAAGAAATACGTCCGCACACTTCAGCTGTCACGAGATACGATGTTGTTCCTTTGAACTCTGGAAGCTCATGGCTGTGAAATATTTCGCATTCAAACTTGTTGAAACTTTATAAATGAAATATTTCGAATGTTTAAGCGCTGAAATTTTTGGATTGAAATATTTCTTCGATCGGAATCCAAGCGTTTTTCCTGACATTTCTGCTCGCTTTTGGCGGAAAGCGATCAAAAATCCGAGCTACAAAACTGCTCGATTTTGTCGTGCGGGGATATATTTTGAAATTTTCAATGCTGAAATTTCCCGATGCGCAAAGCGATCGAAAACTTCTCAAACTCAAACTGCAAACATATTTCACAGACCATGCGGGACGTCCCAACCCATGGGCTGTGAAATATGTTTGCAGTTTGAGTTTGAGAAGTTTTCGATCGCTTTGCGCAGCGGGAATAAAGACAATCTGCAAGGCGTTCGGCCCTTCGCGGACGTTTGTGGACAACGCCATTCGTAGCGAGGCTACGGGTAAGTCGACCGGTCGTCCGCGAAAAACTACGGCTGACGTTGACGCGCAAAGCACACATCACGAACAGTTAGATGTTATTTGGCAAACCAGGATGTGCAAGTTCTACCGTGGCTTGCGTTGAGTCCTGACCTCAATCCAATTGAAAATCTGTGGTCAATTCTTAAGGACAAGCTCAAGAACCAGCATGCATCATTAGCGGATGACCTATGGGCACGCTGCAAGGATTTGTGGAAACGCATTCCTCTACAAAGATGCCAGAATCTCATCATGGATATGGCTACTCGCTGCCAGGCAGTGAAAGACAATAATGGTCAACACATTGACCGTTAGAATGTGTTTTCGCTCTATGGAACACCGCAACACAACCTCCCAACCACCACTTAACCAGCTCTTTTCAGGGCTACCAAAAAATTTTGAAAAGAACTATCTCTTTCGGTCAGAAAAAAAGTTCCGTTTTTTATGTCAACAGGTATAACGATAAGTCACTGAAAGCCATACTTACTTCACTAGTGGGTACAAGCAGGCCTTGACCGACAGCGGTTGTTGTGCCAAAGAAGAAGAAGATCTCGTGACAACCAGTTGTAAAACATCAACCAGTTGTAAAATGATCCAGTTCTAGTACCAAAATGCGTCCGGTTTTCGATGGTTCCGCTAAAAGCTCAACTGGATTTGCACTAAATGATTGTATCCTAAATGGACCTGTCTTTCAAGATACACTTTTTGATCTAATTGTGAGATTTAGATCGTATACCATCGCGCTCATTGCAGACATCGAGAAGATGTACTTACAGGTATAGGTTCATGAGGAACACACACCATGCAACACATCTGGTAAAGGAGATGTGGATTCCAAGGTATGTGATGCTTCTTCATCAAAACAATGTGCAAATTAATTCTTAGAGATGCTTCCGAAGTAGCTTATGGCGCATGAGTTTACCTCCGAGTATCAAATCGAGAAGGTATAGTCAAAATAGGTTCAATCCTTGCAGCAAAATCTAAAGTAGCGCCACTTAAGAAGTTGACGGTTGGAACTCTGTGCTGCTGTGTTGGGAGCGAAATGTTGGAAAACCGCATGCATCGCCTTAAAACAACAAATAACAGAAAGTTATTTCTGGAGTGACTCTACTAGTGTTGGCCGTTCCGGTCCAAACCTAGTAAAAAAGTTCCGTTCTTTATGTAGGCCGTTCCGTTCCGATCCTTTATACAAAATCGTTCCGTTCCGTTCATTCCGTTCTTTCCGTTCTTTCCGTTCGTTCCGTTCCGTTCCGTTCATTCCGTTCTTTCCGTTCATTCCGTTCCATTCCGTTCATTCCGTTCATTCCGTTCCGTTCCGTTCATTTCGTTCTTTCCGTTCTTTCCGTTCATTCCGTTCCGTTCAATTCGTTCTTTCCGTTCACTCCGTTCCGTTCCGGTCTTTGCCGCTTCAATATTGTTAGCAAGGTGCTATCGTTCGTGCGTTCCGTTCTTTGAAGAAACCGGCTTTGTCCGGTTGTTGCTTGCTACATGCAAGATAACTGTTCACTCTTTCTCGCACACAGTATGTGTTGCCTGTGCACTCTCCCATGCTCACAGGAATATTCATCGCTTCGTACGTATCGTTTATAAAAATCGTGATAAGCGAAACCAAAAATGGTGTTGCATTTGGCATTATGGTGCAATTTGTAACATCTATTCTACTTTTTTGTTATAATTTAGCTTGTCTTAACTAGACAAATAACTATTAAACAAATAATATGGCAGAACGGGTTGGAAAAGATGTATTATAATATGCGAGTATGAACAACGAAAAATAAAATGTATTTATTTTTTATGCCACGATGTCCACATGATCTTGGAACTCGGCATGATTCCAATATTTGGCCATTCGATTTGAAGCATTCTGTTCCATTCGACAACCGTTTGAGTGCCGTGATCTTGTAAACGATTTGTGTGAAAAAACTATTTGTTTTAAATAGTAAGTGAAATTCAAATAATTCGCCAATCTCGTGATACAATCGTCAACTCGTAGCACTGAATAACATCGGCCCCCATACCATACGCTGGGATGATTATCCTGCTATGGGCATTTAATAAGTTACTGATAGCCAAGCCTATTAGCGGTACAGGAAGGCTTTGACCAAAAATGGTCGTCGCATCTAAAAAGTTTAAAAAATGGTAGATAATAAATGCATGCTTGGAGCCGGTCTCGTAGTACAGTCGTCAACTCGTACGACTTAACAACATGCCCGTCATGGGTTCAATCCCCAAATAGACCGTGCCGCCATACGTAGGATTGACTATCCTGCTATGGGGGGAAATCAATTAGTCACTGAAAGCCAAGCCCACAAGTGGTACAGGCAGGCCTTGACCGACAACGGTTGTTGAGCCAAAGAAGAAGAAGAAGAATAAATGCATGCTTAATATTAGCACAGCTGGTACACAGCTTACTGGACATAGGTTGAACCCATCTAGATTTGGTGTCACATATGTCATTAAATTGTCGGTCATTGTTATTGTCATTGTCGGTTAAATAAATATAAACAAAATCAAATTGAAGAAAACCGTATTCAGGTGAGTGTTAGTTTAATTTACAAATTATGTAGAGAACGTGAATGAGTTTGGAATATTAGATTAAACGTTTAACTTTTTTGAAGACGTCTCCAACAAGCAAAAACAATATAGCAAAGCCTATCTAAAATGAATGAGCGATACAGAATTGCGCTGTTAAATTGGACTGAAGCGTGGGCCAATTTCGCTCGTCTTCATATTCTCCAGCAAAGAAGACCGAGAACACGCATTTAGGCAAGACCAATGCTGCTGGAAAGAAATCAGAATGCAAGCCAGTTAATGCGTGCGATTCTGGAGGAAGAGCTTGACAATACCGTAATAAATTTTATGCGGCTAGTGAGAGAGGACTTTGCCTATCTGTTGACGGTTATAACACCCCGCATCCGTAGGCAGGATACTTACATGCGAGATGCTATTATACCAAAAGATAAACTGATTATAACGCTAAGATTTCTGGCTTCTGGTGATAGCTACAAAAACTTGGAATACGCCTATCGAGTAAGTTATTAATTGAATATTGCGAAATTAAAGTAAATTAATTATTGTTGCAATCTTATTTTATCACATCATAGGTATCTGAACAATCGATATCATTGTTCATCCCAGAAGTGTGTAACAGTTTGCTAATTTATCTTCGCAAATATGTAAAGGTTCGTAAAAAAAAATACATTTTTTGCTTATTAGTTCGATACTTATTTTAATTATGTTTCTAAATGTCTTATTACAGCTTCCGTCAACACAGCAAGAATGGCTTACGGTGTCGGATGCATTCAATGCCAAATGGAAATTTCCCCATGCTATTGGTGCCATCGATGGAAAGCATGTTGCCATAAAAGCTCCTGCCAAAAGTGGAACAGAATATTACAACTACAAACAGTTTTTAGCATTGTGTTGTTGGCAGTTGCGGATGCTGACTGCAATTTTATGTTTGTTGACGTTGGGTGCAAGGGTCGCATATCAGACAGTGGAATTTTAAGGACCTCTCGTCTTTATGGTATGCTGGAAAGAAAGGAATTAAATATCCCAGAGGCGGAACCGTTACATCAAAATTCATCCATCAGAGTCCCGTATATGCTCTTGGGAGACAAAGCATTTGCGTTAACGGACTACTGTATGCGACCTTTCGGTGGTGTTACAGAGAGTGGTTCAATTGAACGTCTTTTTAACGAACGTCATTCTCTGGCACGAAGGGTTGTTGAAATGGCATTTGGGATACTCAGTGCAAGGTTTAGAGTTCTTCGTAAAACTATGGAACTAAATCCAGAAATGGCCAGCTTGATAGTACTTACTACAGTATACCTTCATAATTTTATTAGAAGAACTGCATTAACGTGGAGAGAGATGGGATAATGAGGAACTCAACCATAATTTAACTGCTTTGCGTGGAATAGTTCCTCGTACAACCAACGAACTTTTGCAAATCCGTTTACATTTGGCAAATGAATTTGTAAACGGTTCTATATAATATATTGCCTTTAAAGAGGGTTTCATGTGTTCTCATAGTTGTGGGACACTTTTTTGTCACTTCTTCTGGGTAGTGAACTTTATGTTATGGGAATTGGACTCTATGGTACCTTTTTAAACAGACTCATAGGAAATTTCTCTTGGATTTGTACAAAAAAGGGTGCTTTAGAGTCCAATTTCCATCACATAATTTTCATTTCACTACAGAAAGTATGATTTAAGTGTCCCATAACTATGAGAACCCTTGAAAAATCCTGTTATACATAAATATTAATAAATGAAACAAAAGAACATATTATGTCATGTTAACAAATGAGTTTTTATTAATTAAAATTGCTTCTATATTTAGTGATGCAAAAATCTGGAGTCGACACCGCTCTGACTCCGGAAGGTTAGCATTATCCGGAGTCGTTCGGAATCGTCCGAAATCGGTAGGAATCGGAGTCGTCCGGAGTTGGCCTTCGACACAAAGGCCTGTATACGAAGTACACGCGCAAATTGAAATAAAAAAACACAAATGAAATGGCTGTTCAAAAGCCATTTTACCGGACGGATCCTGTTGACTCCGATCAACTCCGTTTCCGGATGATTCCGACCAATTCTAGACGAATCCGGATGACTCCGGACGACTCCGACTCCGCGCAGAACTGGTGATTCGAATTTTGTCGGAGTCGCTATCGTAACAATAGCTGGAGTCGGATCGGAGTCGTGGGTGTGCTCCAAATAGCACCTAACTAATCCTCATTACATGTTTCTGCCATCCTATGTGCTTGTATGTATGTGTATATGAATGTATGTATGTATATATATATATATATATATATATATATATATATATATATATATATATATATATATATATATATATATATATATATAAATATATATAAAAATCTCGTGTCACGGTGTTTGTAGCGAGCAAACTCTGCTGAATCATTTTCAACGAAACTTTGCACACACCTTATGGTGGTATGAGAATAGGTTTTAAGACTTAAAAATCGTTCAGATGTTACACTAAATTTAATTTAAAATACATTTTCTAACTTCCATACAAAGAGAAGGATTGTTGTTGTGTTGTATACAGCACTTTGACACTTGGTGTGAGGTTTCCTGGCGGTTTACACTCGATGATCGGATCCTGAGGGGATACGGGCACGATACAACAATCCCAAGTAACAAAGCAATAATGGAATATTTGTTTTTTTTTTGTTGAATAACTAAGTTTGTCGGGCCAGCTAGTATATATATATATATATTTCATTTCATTTCATTTCATTTCATTTATTTCATACAATATCCGCCATCAAGGCTAAATATAATAGACTTAAAACTAATTTAATACTAACAAATAAACAAAATAATTCATGAAAAACTAAGCCTAACTAACCTAGTCTTGACCTAGCAAAAAAGAAAAGAAAAAAACAAGAGTAGAGCGTAGAGACTATCATAAACTTAACAAAAACAAAAAAAAAAAGAGAGTAATAGAAAACTAAGGAGAATAATTAAAGGGAATTAGAAGAAAAAATACGGTTACGGCAAGAGTTAAGAGAGGAGTCGAAATCAAAGAGATAGTAAAAGTGGTTAAACAACCTGAAACAGGACAGAAGAGGGTCATTGAAAGTATAAAGAGTATGACGTGTTTCAATTGACAGAGGATCACGTGGACGAAGAGAACGAGAGGGAACATACAGCGAGATGGACGAGAGTAAATCAGGAGCATCAGTAGCAGAAAGTAATATGCCACCAATAAAACAAGCCTGAAACACTTGGCGGCGGAAGCTTAAGGAGTGAAGATTGAATAACTGCAATCGCGTTTCATAGGGAGGTAGTGAGGCAGCACCGAACAAACGACGAAAGGCAATCCTGGTAAAGAGGCGCTGAATGCTTTCAATTCTCGAACAGCCATCAATAGTGGGAGGATTCCAGATGATACTTGCATATTCAAGAAGAGGCCTTACCAAAGCACAATAAAGGATTCTTATGATGCTTTGATCTCTAAAAATAGAGGTAAAACGTAAGATAAACCCAAGGGTTCGATTTGCTTTTAGTAGCACCTCATCAATCTGCAGTTTAAAGTTAAGACGACTGTCAAGTATAATACCAAGGTCACGAATGGACATAACACGAGAGAGGGAAGCGCTAGAGAGAGTATAGTTAAATAAAATAGGAGAAAGAGAGTGAGAGAAAGAAATAACAGAACATTTTTCGGGACACAGGCGAAGTAAATTGGATGAACACCAATGAGCAAATGCATTAAGGTAATGCTGAAGACTCATACAATCAGAAGAAGAGGACGCAGGTAAAAAGATTTTGATATCATCCGCATAAAGGAGATGACCATCAGGAGGTAAAACATTACAAACATCATTGATGAACAAAGAAAACAGAAGTGGACTTAGCACACAACCCTGAGGGACACCTGACGTACAAAAAAACTCCTCAGATAAGTACGACCCGGTTTTAACCCTGCATGATCGATTACTTAAATATGAGGACAGCCAGCTAATAATGCCATCACCAAAACCAAGTTTAGACAATTTAGCTAATAATAAAGAGTGAGGTAAACTATCAAAAGCAGCATGAAAGTCGGTGTATATTGCATCAAGTTGGGTACCGGCCTCAAAAGATCTAAAAATATTGGAAATAAAAGACATGAGATTAGTTGAAGTAGACCTACCAGGCATAAACCCATGCTGTTTAGGGCTAATAGCGGAACTACAACTATGAAGTATGGTTGGAAGGATACATAGCTCAAAAGTTTTGGCTGTGGCGCAAGTTTGGGTTATCCCACGATAATTAGAAACAATGCTACGGCATCCCTTTTTGTGTACCGGAAAAAGCCAACAGGATTTCCAAAGAGCAGGAAAAACCCCAAGAGAAAGTGAAAGGTTGAAAATTTTAGCAAGGTGTGGAGCAAGCACGTCCTTACAGTTTATTAAAACAGAGGCAGGAATGCCATCTGGACCAGGAGTAAAAGAACGTTTCAACCCAAATAACACCTGTACAACTGTTTCAGAGCTAACCGAAATATCGGAGAGATTAATTAAGTTCTCTGGCGTGTAGAGTAGCCCACCCTCAATAAGGTTAGGGTCACTAACCGGTGGCTCAAACATTTGGGAAAAATGTGCAGAGAATAGCTCACAGATCTCAACAGGCGTAGAGGCAAGTTCGAGAATCAAGTACCATTTCATTAGGTAACGTATTGCACCCTCTTCGAATCCTAACAAATTGCCAGAAGGATGCTGGATCAGAACGGAAACGCGATTGCAGTCTACTCGAATGGGCCTCAAAACAAGCCCTGTTGTATAGTCGATGCGCAGAGGCAGCGTACTTAAATAAACGAAAGTTGAAAGCAGATCGGTTCAGACGATACCTCCTAAGATATTTCATTCTATCCTTTTTCAGGTTGCGAAGAGTACGATTGGACCAGGGAGGATTAGGAGGGGAACGAAAAATAGGTGTACATGAAAGGAGTACAGAGGTTAACGAAGCATGAAACGATTGGACAGCCTCATCGACCGATGTACATTGATAAAAAAAAGACCAGTCGGAACGAGATAGAATTGAATTAAGTTTACGATAGTCTGTGAGCCGAAAATTATAACGAACTCTCAATGAATTAGGAGCAGAAGGTAATACATTCATAATCCTACTAGCCCTAAATAAAGAAGACGGTAACACAATTTCTAGAGCAGGATGATGGGCATCCTGGGGCAGGAGCAGTGACGAAGCAGGATACACAGAACAACAAGCAGCTGCAGCAGAGTTGGAGAGCACCAGGTCCAAATAATGATTTAAATGGTTATGCACCCCGTTCAGCTGATAGAGTTCATGCAGGTTTAACATATCCAAAAAGCAGGAACTGGATGTATTCGAAGAAATATGTGGCACATAATGTCTTATAGCTGAAGATGAATCTGGCCTTACTGCGGTAGAAAGCGACCACTCTAACGCAGGTTGATTGAAGTCACCCAGAAGGATAAGATGATCATTCGGTTTCATTTGCATGTATGCATCACTGATGAAAGCAGAAAGGGATTCCAAATAGTTGCGGTCGCTGCTCAAATACGGTGGCACATAAACAATCCCCACATAAAGACGAAACTTAGAAAAAGAAACACGTATACATAAAGCTTCAAGCGTGGGTTGATTAATGTTAAGTGCCACAGAAGGATATCGAACGGAACATGCAAGTAGCACACCACCCCCACGCGAACGTTCGTTGTTTAACCTGCTTCGATCACAGCGGTATATGTTGTAGGCATCACTATCAAGGACCATGTTGGATGGAATCGATTCATTTAACCAGGTTTCAGTAAGGGCAAGCATTTCAAACCCTGATTCATTCGCAGAAAGGCGCAATTCATTGTATTTGGTGCGAAGGCCTCGAACATTTTGGTAATATATCACGAATGGGTCTATTAATTGTGAGCTATCCGTTTGGCAAACGGGCGGATCTGTGGTGAGCGGTTCGTGTTGCTGAGATTGGATTGTGATTGAAGCCCCACCCCCGGTGATAACTGAGGCGGTGTGGGAGGAAACTCCAGTTGAATAGCCTCTAGGATCTCGGTCATCTGGGATGGTGATAGAATCAAGCGCTGTGGGGGTGGCGATCGATGTTCCAAAAAATGATCCGGATGAGCGGTAGTTTTTGGCACAGCAGAAGAGCAATTTTCACTATTTGTACGATGCGAAATAAGCTCAGAAGGGTCAAATCGAGCCCTTCCATGTACACGTTGCTTTGGTAGGCCACGAGCAACAAACTCCCGAACAGTAAGTGAAACTGGCCAAATAGTAGACTGCAGCGCAAGCTCCTTAAGAGATTTAGGAACACTCACTTTGAACGATATGAAGGACATCCAGTCCAGGTTCACACCCTTTTTCGTGAGACGGTAAACATTAATATCGTCCGTTGGTAGCACAGCTTTAAGCCACACACGCATATCATCAGCCGAGACATGCGATTTGATGTTCGTGAAGTATAACCATACTTTCTCGGCTATGCCCGTGTTGGTGGTGTTTTGGTTCAAAACAGGATCAGAAGATGCTTGTGTATTTGTTCGATAGTTTCCAGCACTAACATCACTAGTCGGCTTAGTACGATGATTGTAGTGGTTACAGTTGTCAGAATCATCCACAGTGTTGGTATCGTTCGCAGCTTGGATATCATCAGTGAGCTCCGTTGAGTTAGTAAATGTACGGCGAGCGGAAGCTGTTTTAGTCGTTCTGGATGTATTTGTGGCATTGAGCGACGATACATTAGTGGATGTGTGCGATCGCGATGCGTTGCTAACAGACGGCTTAGCTAATATGGGTGTTAGCGCTCGCTTATCAACGAGAGCGAGGATCTCAGGAAGCAAATCGCTCTTGATAGCCGATCTAAGAGAAGAGAGAGATGAGTCAATTGTGGTGAGAATATCTGCTTTCACCAATTCGAGTAGGGCTGCTATCTCACTTGTGAGAAGTGAATTTGTGCCAATGCGAAACTCGTGACATGTTTTGCACAACCACAACAATTGATTATTACGCCCAAGCTCACGAGTAGAATCACGGGACAACCCCGTGCAATGGGTGTGATGCTTGGAACCACAAACACCGGCACAGGACACCGAATTAGCACTATCGGTGGGTGCATTGCAGGTTGAGCACTGCATAACGATGACTCAGCACAATCTGATGAGTGACAGGAGCAGAAACGAAGCCAAACACTTTCTTGGCAAAAATGTTGAATAAACAGAAGCAGCTTTATATTAATCGAAGGCACGCACTAGCCAGTACGAACAACTCAGCAGCACCACTGTTGCAAATGTTGAGATTCCAGAAATAACACGGCAAAACAGCGTATAAAATCAGGAGCACGAGGCAGGCACATCCACTCAGTTTGACAGTCAATCTCTCTCTCAAATATATATACTCTCATATATATATATATATATATATATATATATATATATATATATATATATATATATATATATATATATATATATATATATATACTAGCTGGCCCGACAAACTTAGTTATTCAACAAAAAAACAAATATTCCATTATTGCTTTGTTACTTGGGATTGTTGTATCGTGCCCGTATCCCCTCAGGATCCGATCATCGAATGTAAACCGCCAGGAAACCTCACACCAAGTGTCAAAGTGCTGTATACAACACAACAACAATCCTTCTCTTTGTATGGAAGTTAGAAAATGTATTTTAAATTAAATTTAGTGTAACATCTGAACGATTTTTAAGTCTTAAAACCTATTCTCATACCACCATAAGGTGTGTGCAAAGTTTCGTTGAAAATGATTCAGCCGTTTCGGAGTTTGCTCGCTACAAACACCGTGACACGAGATTTATATATATATATATATATATATATATATATATATATATATATATATATATATATATATATATATATATATATATCTATATCTATATATATATATATATATACCTACATACATACATTCATATACACATACATACAAGCACATAGGATGGCAGAAACATGTAATGAGGATTAGTTAGGTGCTATTTGGAGCACACCCACGACTCCGATCCGACTCCAGCTATTGTTACGATAGCGACTCCGACAAAATTCGAATCACCAGTTCTGCGCGGAGTCGGAGTCGTCCGGAGTCATCCGGATTCGTCTAGAATTGGTCGGAATCATCCGGAAACGGAGTTGATCGGAGTCAACAGGATCCGTCCGGTAAAATGGCTTTTGAACAGCCATTTCATTTGTGTTTTTTATTTCAATTTGCGCGTGTACTTCGTATACAGGCCTTTGTGTCGAAGGCCAACTCCGGACGACTCCGATTCCTACCGATTTCGGACGATTCCGAACGACTCCGGATAATGCTAACCTTCCGGAGTCAGAGCGGTGTCGACTCCAGATTTTTGCATCACTAAATATAGAAGCAATTTTAATTAATAAAAACTCATTTGTTAACATGACATAATATGTTCTTTTGTTTCATTTATTAATATTTATGTATAACAGGATTTTTCAAGGGTTCTCATAGTTATGGGACACTTAAATCATACTTTCTGTAGTGAAATGAAAATTATGTGATGGAAATTGGACTCTAAAGCACCCTTTTTTGTACAAATCCAAGAGAAATTTCCTATGAGTCTGTTTAAAAAAGGTACCATAGAGTCCAATTCCCATAACATAAAGTTCACTACCCAGAAGAAGTGACAAAAAAGTGTCCCACAACTATGAGAACACATGAAACCCTCTTTAAAGGCAATATATTATATAGAACCGTTTACAAATTCATTTGCCAAATGTAAACGGATTTGCAAAAGTTCGTTGGTTGTACGAGGAACTATTCCACGCAAAGCAGTTAAATTATGGTTGAGTTCCTCATTATCCCATCTCTCTCTCCACGTTAATGCAGTTCTTCTAATAAAATTATGAAGGTATACTGTAGTAAGTACTATCAAGCTGGCCATTTCTGGATTTAGTTCCATAGTTTTACGAAGAACTCTAAACCTTGCACTGAGTATCCCAAATGCCATTTCAACAACCCTTCGTGCCAGAGAATGACGTTCGTTAAAAAGACGTTCAATTGAACCACTCTCTGTAACACCACCGAAAGGTCGCATACAGTAGTCCGTTAACGCAAATGCTTTGTCTCCCAAGAGCATATACGGGACTCTGATGGATGAATTTTGATGTAACGGTTCCGCCTCTGGGATATTTAATTCCTTTCTTTCCAGCATACCATAAAGACGAGAGGTCCTTAAAATTCCACTGTCTGATATGCGACCCTTGCACCCAACGTCAACAAACATAAAATTGCAGTCAGCATCCGCAACTGCCAACAACACAATGCTAAAAAACTGTTTGTAGTTGTAATATTCTGTTCCACTTTTGGCAGGAGCTTTTATGGCAACATGCTTTCCATCGATGGCACCAATAGCATGGGGAAATTTCCATTTGGCATTGAATGCATCCGACACCGTAAGCCATTCTTGCTGTGTTGACGGAAGCTGTAATAAGACATTTAGAAACATAATTAAAATAAGTATCGAACTAATAAGCAAAAATGTATTTTTTTACGAACCTTTACATATTTGCGAAGATAAATTAGCAAACTGTTACACACTTCTGGGATGAACAATGATATCGATTGTTCAGATACCTATGATGTGATAAAATAAGATTGCAACAATAATTAATTTACTTTAATTTCGCAATATTCAATTAATAACTTACTCGATAGGCGTATTCCAAGCTTTTGTAGCTATCACCAGAAGCCAGAAATCTTAGCGTTATAATCAGTTTATCTTTTGGTATAATAGCATCTCGCATGTAAGTATCCTGCCTACGGATGCGGGGTGTTATAACCGTCAACAGATAGGCAAAGTCCTCTCTCACTAGCCGCATAAAATTTATTACGGTATTGTCAAGCTCTTCCTCCAGAATCGCACGCATTAACTGGCTTGCATTCTGATTTCTTTCCAGCAGCATTGGTCTTGCCTAAATGCGTGTTCTCGGTCTTCTTTGCTGGAGAATATGAAGACGAGCGAAATTGGCCCACGCTTCAGTCCAATTTAACAGCGCAATTCTGTATCGCTCATTCATTTTAGATAGGCTTTGCTATATTGTTTTTGCGTGTTGGAGACGTCTTCAAAAAAGTTAAACGTTTAATCTAATATTCCAAACTCATTCACGTTCTCTACATAATTTGTAAATTAAACTAACACTCACCTGAATACGGTTTTCTTCAATTTGATTTTGTTTATATTTATTTAACCGACAATGACAATAACAATGACCGACAATTTAATGACATATGTGACACCAAATCTAGATGGGTTCAACCTATGTCCAGTAAGCTGTGTACCAGCTGTGCTAATATTAAGCATGCATTTATTCTTCTTCTTCTTCTTTGGCTCAACAACCGTTGTCGGTCAAGGCCTGCCTGTACCACTTGTGGGCTTGGCTTTCAGTGACTAATTGATTTCCCCCATAGCAGGATAGTCAATCCTACGTATGGCGGCACGGTCTATTTGGGGATTGAACCCATGACGGGCATGTTGTTAAGTCGTACGAGTTGACGACTGTACTACGAGACCGGCTCCAAGCATGCATTTATTATCTACCATTTTTAAACTTTTTAGATGCGACGACCATTTTTGGTCAAAGCCTTCCTGTACCGCTAATAGGCTTGGCTATCAGTAACTTATTAAATGCCCATAGCAGGATAATCATCCCAGCGTATGGTATGGGGGCCGATGTTATTCAGTGCTACGAGTTGACGATTGTATCACGAGATTGGCGAATTATTTGAATTTCACTTACTATTTAAAACAAATAGTTTTTTCACACAAATCGTTTACAAGATCACGGCACTCAAACGGTTGTCGAATGGAACAGAATGCTTCAAATCGAATGGCCAAATATTGGAATCATGCCGAGTTCCAAGATCATGTGGACATCGTGGCATAAAAAATAAATACATTTTATTTTTCGTTGTTCATACTCGCATATTATAATACATCTTTTCCAACCCGTTCTGCCATATTATTTGTTTAATAGTTATTTGTCTAGTTAAGACAAGCTAAATTATAACAAAAAGTAGAATAGATGTTACAAATTGCACCATAATGCCAAATGCAACACCATTTTTGGTTTCGCTTATCACGATTTTTATAAACGATACGTACGAAGCGATGAATATTCCTGTGAGCATGGGAGAGTGCACAGGCAACACATACTGTGTGCGAGAAAGAGTGAACAGTTATCTTGCATGTAGCAAGCAACAACCGGACAAAGCCGGTTTCTTCAAAGAACGGAACGCACGAACGATAGCACCTTGCTAACAATATTGAAGCGGCAAAGACCGGAACGGAACGGAGTGAACGGAAAGAACGAATTGAACGGAACGGAATGAACGGAAAGAACGGAAAGAACGAAATGAACGGAACGGAACGGAATGAACGGAATGAACGGAATGGAACGGAATGAACGGAAAGAACGGAATGAACGGAACGGAACGGAACGAACGGAAAGAACGGAAAGAACGGAATGAACGGAACGGAACGATTTTGTATAAAGGATCGGAACGGAACGGCCTACATAAAGAACGGAACTTTTTTACTAGGTTCGGACCGGAACGGCCAACACTAGTAGAGTCACTCCAGAAATAACTTTCTGTTATTTGTTGTTTTAAGGCGATGCATGCGGTTTTCCAACATTTCGCTCCCAACACAGCAGCACAGAGTTCCAACCGTCAACTTCTTAAGTGGCGCTACTTTAGATTTTGCTGCAAGGATTGAACCTATTTTGACTATACCTTCTCGATTTGATACTCGGAGGTAAACTCATGCGCCATAAGCTACTTCGGAAGCATCTCTAAGAATTAATTTGCACATTGTTTTGATGAAGAAGCATCACATACCTTGGAATCCACATCTCCTTTACCAGATGTGTTGCATGGTGTGTGTTCCTCATGAACCTATACCTGTAAGTACATCTTCTCGATGTCTGCAATGAGCGCGATGGTATACGATCTAAATCTCACAATTAGATCAAAAAGTGTATCTTGAAAGACAGGTCCATTTAGGATACAGTCATTTAGTGCAAATCCAGTTGAGCTTTTAGCGGAACCATCGAAAACCGGACGCATTTTGGTACTAGAACTGGATCATTTTACAACTGGTTGATGTTTTACAACTGGTTGTCACGAGATCTTCTTCTTCTTTGGCACAACAACCGCTGTCGGTCAAGGCCTGCTTGTACCCACTAGTGAAGTAAGTATGGCTTTCAGTGACTTATCGTTATACCTGTTGACATAAAAAACGGAACTTTTTTTCTGACCGAAAGAGATAGTTCTTTTCAAAATTTTTTGGTAGCCCTGAAAAGAGCTGGTTAAGTGGTGGTTGGGAGGTTGTGTTGCGGTGTTCCATAGAGCGAAAACACATTCTAACGGTCAATGTGTTGACCATTATTGTCTTTCACTGCCTGGCAGCGAGTAGCCATATCCATGATGAGATTCTGGCATCTTTGTAGAGGAATGCGTTTCCACAAATCCTTGCAGCGTGCCCATAGGTCATCCGCTAATGATGCATGCTGGTTCTTGAGCTTGTCCTTAAGAATTGACCACAGATTTTCAATTGGATTGAGGTCAGGACTCAACGCAAGCCACGGTAGAACTTGCACATCCTGGTTTGCCAAATAACATCTAACTGTTCGTGATGTGTGCTTTGCGCGTCAACGTCAGCCGTAGTTTTCGCGGACGACCGGTCGACTTACCCGTAGCCTCGCTACGAATGGCGTTGTCCACAAACGTCCGCGAAGGGCCGAACGCCTTGCAGATTGTCTTTATTCCCGCTGCGCAAAGCGATCGAAAACTTCTCAAACTCAAACTGCAAACATATTTCACAGCCCATGGGTTGGGACGTCCCGCATGGTCTGTGAAATATGTTTGCAGTTTGAGTTTGAGAAGTTTTCGATCGCTTTGCGCATCGGGAAATTTCAGCATTGAAAATTTCAAAATATATCCCCGCACGACAAAATCGAGCAGTTTTGTAGCTCGGATTTTTGATCGCTTTCCGCCAAAAGCGAGCAGAAATGTCAGGAAAAACGCTTGGATTCCGATCGAAGAAATATTTCAATCCAAAAATTTCAGCGCTTAAACATTCGAAATATTTCATTTATAAAGTTTCAACAAGTTTGAATGCGAAATATTTCACAGCCATGAGCTGTGAAATATGTTTGCAGTTTGAGTTTGAGAAGTTTTCCATCGCTTTGCGCAGCGGGTCATTTATAAATTTGCAACAAGTTCCCGCACGACAAAATCGAGCAGTTTTGTAGCTCGGATTTTCGATCGCTTTCCGCCAAAAGCGATCAAAAAAGCGAGAAGAAATGTCAGGGAAAACGGTTGGATTCCGATCAAAGAAATATTTCAATCCAAAAATTGCAGCATAGAAAATTTCGAAATATTTAATTCATAAATTTGCAACAAGTTTAAATGCGAAATATTTCACATCCATGAGTCGTGAAATATGTTTGCATTTTGAGTTTGAGGAGTATTCGATCGCTTTGCGCAGCGGGTCTGCTCGCTTTTTCGATCTCTTGTGGCGGAAAGCGATCGAAAATCCGAGCTACAAAACTGCTCGATTTTGTCGTGCGGGGTTCTCACGAAACAGCCCCTGAATGTGTTTCCGCTCCTCTGGTGTGCAGTGCTTACATGATGATCTTGTGGAATTATTTAACAGCAACCTTAAACCTTGACCACTGACTGAAGAATGAAGTGCCAAATGATTTGGCTCTCCTTTTATACTGCAGCGACACGTCATCGGCACTCGTAACTCAGGATAGTAGTGCACCAAAAATGGGAGCATAAAAGGCAAAAATTGGCGATTGAATCTTCAGTACGCCTCGCCCTCATTCGTGATCGTCACAGTCAAGTTCCAGAGTTCAAAGGAACAACATCGTATCTCGTGACAGCTGAAGTGTGCGGACGTATTTCTTATACCTCCTGCTCTGTTCAATGCAGTCCTTTTCAGGACTGGTTTTACGTGGTTAGGAATAATATCTGTATCACAGTGAAGTGTTTGTTGGTGTGGTGATTCTGTGATTTAAACAGTGATTTGAAATTGAAATAAACAGTTGTTTTAAAAGAGATATTTTTACATTAGGCCGACACCATGTCAGACCCTCCCCCCTTAGGGGGGAATTTTCTCCCTCCCGGGACCACTCGTAGAGTGAGACCTATGCCCCCGTGGATGGACAAAGACATTGAGAATGGTGAATTAAAGTATTTGGTGTTTCGAATGGCAAATGATTCTGTCTTGCCCGTAAACCCGTTCATCGTAGGTAAAACCATCAAGGACGCCGTTGGCAGTGATCTTAGTGAGTTTGGCCATAAAATCGACAGTGGAAAGAAGCTTTTGCTGAAAACTAGGAACCAAAGCCACTTCGAGAAGCTACAAAAAATTACAAAGTTAATCGATGGAACCCTTGTGAAAGTTGCTCCTCATGTGACCCTCAATAGTGTTCAGTGTGTAATTTTTGCCCCGGATCTAAAAGGATTAAGTGATGAAGATATTTTGGAGAACTTGAGTGACCAAAAAGTAATGAATGTTCGGCGTTTTACGCGTAAAGTGAATGGTGAAATTGTGCCAACAAACATTTTTCTGCTTCGAATCAATGCTACCTCCATTCCGGAGTTTATTCGCCTTGGTGCTTTACAAGTGAAAACAAGAGCCTATTACACGAAACCAATGCAGTGTTTTAAGTGTGGACGGTTTGGACATACACAGATTCACTGTAAACTGTCGCCTACCTGCACTAACTGTGGAACCGTAGGAGAGTGCATGGAGAGTGCACCGTAGATCCCGTGTGCATCAACTGCAAGGACAACCACAGCACCACGTCTCGTACCTGTCCCCGCTACCACCAAGAAGAACAGGTCATCAAGTACAAGATCGACAACAACTGTTCTTACGGTGAGGCACGTAAAGCTCTGCCTAATGTTACCACACCTAATGTTACCATAATGTTAATCCACAAATTCTAGTCCCATTCAAAACCGCATCACATACGCACAACAGACACACACAGTAGATGAAAAAGACACCCTAATTGAAGAACTCAAGAAAAAGAATGAATCTCTAGAAAAAATGATAATTTTGCTTACACAAACAGTAACTAATCTAACAACAAAAATCGAAGAATATTTGTTTTTTTTGTTGAATAACTAAGTTTGTCGGGCCAGCTAGTATATATATATATATATATATATATATATATATATATATATATATATATATATATATATATATATATATATATATATATATATATATATATATATATATATATATATATATATATATATATATATATATATATATATATATATATATATATATATATATATATTGTGTATTGTGCCGCTTTCGAAGAACTAACAAATATAGATGAAATATAAAGCCACGAACAAAAAAGGCAATAGCGATTTATTTATCAAATGCAGAAAAAGAACGGAAATTCATCGCGCATTGGCACAATCCTAAAAATGCAGATTATTCTGATGAAGCCAAGCTCCGTGATTGACATGAGTCTTATCATTTTATTCCCGAGGATCGTAGCCTTCTTTCTCAACGAAGCGCGCAACATTCTCTTCTGCAATCATGCACTGGAATCTCACTATCATCGCTTTCTGTCGCTTCGGCGAACAATCCAGCATACCAGCGTACAGTGGTGCCAATTTATTCTCCTCCCCAGCCGATCGCAATTCCATAGAAGTTTGCGAAACATTCGTTAGCGCCGCCAACACTTCCTCATTGTATTTCAAATTGGCTTCATACCAACCACGCTTGGGAGCAAGTACTGGTAGCGTGTTGTCTTCCAACTAAAAACGAAAAAAACGTTACTAAAATAGTTCTATCTTACGATAATCCTTCAAAATGTTTCTTACCGTATCCATCCTTGCGCCACCCTCTGTAGTTGCTTGGAGGAATGCCATTGCTTCATAAGCGAACCACTTGGGTCGATAAACCTCGGCAGATCCTGAAATATGAACAAAAAGTTTAAAATGTTATTAATAAAAAAATCAAATAAAGATCAATAAGGATAAATTAGTGAAACTTTACCAGAACCGGTCACAAGGCTGCTCTCATAGAGCTTCTTGTAGCGCCTGTAGGATCCGTGGAGTGACCGCCACTTCTCTCGTACAGTGGCGGTTGGAATTCCAAGATCTTGCCCAATCGTCTCCCAAGCTTCTTGTAGTGCCTGTAGGATCCGTGGAGTGACCGCCACTTCTCTCGTACAGTGGCGGTTGGAATTCCAAGATATTGCCCAATCGTCTCCCAAGCATCGAGTTGCTTGTTGCGGTTTTTATAATTGCTATCGCTCCTGTCCCAAAGGCAATTATTTTTTTCTACACTGCTGATTAAATTTAGCACAATTTCTTGTGGCATTTCAATAGTCTGAAATATAATTATAAATTTCAATTAATAAGTATGTCTACCCTTTCCTAATTCTAATAAATCTGACCCGAAAAATACTGACAACTGATGATTAAACAAATACTACCAAATGATGATAATGCATACATATACAAGCCATTGATTTATTGATGCTATGAATAAGATTAGCAAGTGAAATTGGTGTCACTAAAGCGAGATTACAAATCATGCTATAATAAAGATACAGTGACAGGTACAAAAGCTAATACACTAAAAGCAATCATATACAAAAATACATAAACATTGCAATCTAATGTTCAATACCTTGAATGCTACTTCCTGTAGCGTTTCTTTTCGATTAGAGGCCATTGTTTGATCCGGCAAATCGCATTCGTCATGGGCACACGTTTGTCGTTTCAACTAGTGGAGCAGACGATTGGATAGGTGGTCCCAATATATTGTGCACAGCCGTGTCTGTGAGCTATACTTACCTTCTTCTTTTCTATTTTCCCACGTATCAAACTCGTGTTTAGGGCCATCTTCGTGCAGACACCTATTAAAAAACAACATTAGAAACTATTTTCATGGATTTAAAACAATAAAAACATCTTACTTTGATATTTTTTTCTCTTCACAAAACGCACGAGCTTCCGTCCAAACAATCCGGTAAACATGTAAACAAAACGGTAATGACAGTTCAAGAGCTATCGCGCGGGACGAGTAGCTTTGTTTGCAAAATTGAGCTACTTTTGGAACTGTCGCGCGAGACGAGTAGCTCTGTTTGCAAAATTGAGCTACTTTTTGTAGAGCGCGACGTCGTCGCGCGCGACGTTGTCGCTGTATTTCTATTTGGACGGTAAGTTGGCAACCAGCATACCCGGGTATTCTATACATTTTGTATGGAGAATGACGTTTCTCTTCTTCCTCTTTTCGTATTGTGCTTATTCTCGAGTCAAATTCAAGCGATTCCAAATTTCAATTTGACCGTTAAATTTATCCTAAAATGAAAAAAACTTAATGAATAAATGAAATAGAAGAGAATATATGATCGAGATTACTTGCTCACAGCAATAAAATATAGAAAGCAATGTTTACCTATGAAAACCGTGAATTTTTTGCGTCAAAACGTGTGGAATACTTGGGTATGTCGGTTGCCAACTTACGTGTGTTAATCTGGTTGCCATCTCTACGGTTAAACACGAAGCACCGGTAACGAGCGTAGCACCATCAGCAGCAACAACAATAAATACATGCTATGTATTTTTAAACAAGGTACCGTAAATATTCAATTTTACTGATGAGGCTGCATTAATATGCAAAAACTATTCAAAATAATATAAAAATAAGATATAATTTATGAACAGGTGAAACAGTTCAACAAATGTTATACGCTTTGAGCGTTAACAACATTAAGGGATAATACTGAGGAAATATACCACGAAATACAAGAACTCCTACGAAAGCACGAATCGTCTATTAAAGATGAAATATCAACAAAGCTATTTGAAAAGAGTAGATACCAATGCTACGAAATAAATAAGTGCATAAAAATACATTTCGAGCGACACCGAAATACAGTCTGTTTCGTTGTACAGATCATCGTTAAATACAGTCTGTTCCCGAGTTACGCGGTTTCTGCGTTCCCAACGAATCCGCGTAACTCGAATATCCGCGTAAGTCGATTTTCACATTGATTGACTAAAATTCTATTGATTACTCCGAGTTTTTGATTAAATGTAGTACTTTTATACACTTTATCATTTATTTGTTATGATTCGTGCAGAAAATTCTAATATTTCTGGCTTTTAAGCGGTTTCAATTTGTTAGCAAAAATGCAATTTATACCTATCTTGAAGCAAATTGTATTGATTTGACATTTAATCTGTTAAATTTAGAAAACCGCGTATCTGCGAATCCGCGTAAGTCGAGAACCGTGTAACTCGGGAACAGACTGTACGACATTATCAGAGTGTTATGCAGGCGTTTTAGGGCGAGGCGAGAAGTGAGCCAACCTGCCCAAACAGTTCGGCTCCTACTCAGCGAGCCGAGAGGCCACTCAGCACGATCGAAAGGACGATCGTGCTCTCTTGGAAACAGGCGGCCGAGCGGGACGGTCACACAAAAAGGGCACTTAGCATTAATAAATTATATAGATGTATTATTTTAGGTAAAATATCATTTGGCCAATCCCCCGCAATATCACAAAACAGAGAACCAATTTGACAATATAAACTAAACTAGACAAAATGGCTAACATTATGGAATTAATAATTCCGCACGCAATTCTTCTCGCTAAACTCTATAAGCTAGGATTTCCCTGCTCGCTCGTACAGTGGCTTAAGTCTTACCTAATTAATCGCACATACATCGTGAAAATTGATAAGCACATGTCCAAAGCAATAGTCAGCAGCTCGGGTGTGCCACAAGGAAGCAATATTGGCCCGCTTCTCTTCATATTGTTCATCAACGATGTTACTGTCGGGAGGTAAAGCGAGGGTATCAGTCTGTTTGCCGACAATGCAAAATTTTTTGCGCCTATTCACAACACAGGTGATTGTACATTGCTGCAAGACTGCATCGAAATTTTCTGTTCGTGGTGCAAGCGTAATGGACTGACTATCTGCATCGAGAAATGCTACTGTGTGTCTTTTAGTCGATGCAGGAGCCCAGTCACTGGTACACTGGTGGACATAAAAATAGGAACTTTTTTCTGTGACCGAAAGACATAGTTCTTGTCAGAAATATTTGGTAGCCCTGAAAAGGACTGTTTAAGTGGTTGTTGGGAGGAGGTGTTGCGGTGTTCCACTGAGCAAAACACATTCTAACGGTCAATCTGGTGACCGTTATTCGCTATCACTTCCTGACAGCGTTTGGCCATATCGCCGATGAGATTACGGCATTCGCTTCTGTCTATGCGTTCCCACATAAACTTGCAGCGTGTCCATAGATCATCGGCTGAACGTGCAGGCTGGTTCTTAAGCTGACGCTTGAGAGTTGACCACAGATTTTCAATATAACATTTAACTGTTCGCGATGTGTGCTTAGAGTCGTTATCATGCTGAAAGATGTAATGCTCTTCGTCTCCGAATTGTTGTCGGGCGTATGGCAACATCTTACGACTAAGTATTTTTCTATACCCTTCCGAAATCAGTGTCCCGTTGATACGGAACAAAGGACCCGTGCCGTGCCAGGAGAAGCAACCCCACACCATTACGTGGCCGCCTCCGTGACTAAGGGTTTTTATCGTATTTTTCGGATGATTCGCCTGATTAGGAAAGCGCCAGACGTATTTAATGCCATCCGAACCATCCAGATTGATTCTGGACTCATCCGAAAAAATGATTTTGCTCCACCAAAAGATGGATGCAGCTAAAAGTTCTTCGGCAAACCGAATGCGCGCTTCTACGTGGTGCGGCTGCAGCTTACGAACCTTCCGCGGTCTCCGGGCACAGAACCCAGCGGCGTGTAAACGGCGAGACACCGTTTTCGCCGAAACTTGCAAACCAAGCTCCTGCTTGATACGAGTGCAAGTTTTGAAAGGATCCGCCCTGATCATCTCAACAATCCGCGCGTCAACGTCGGCCGTTGTTTTTCGCGGACGACCTGTCGATTTACCCGTAGCCTCGCTACGAATGGCGTTGTCCACAAACGTCCGCGAACGGCCGAACGCCTTGCAGATTGTCTTGATTGGCACGTTCTCACGATATAGCCCCTGAATGTGTTTTCGCTCCTCCGGTGTGCAGTGTTTTCCGCGACCCATGATGATTTTGTGGAATTTTTTAACAGCAACCTTTCACCTTGACCACTGATGGAAGAATGAAGCACAACACGGTTTGGCTCTCCTTTTATACTGCCGCAAAACGCTGCCGGCACTCAAAACTCAGATAAGTAGCGCACCAAAAATGAGAGTATAAAAGGCAAAATTCGGCTATTACAAATTCAGTACGCCTCGAACTGTTGGCGATGACACACCTAGTGTATGCAAAAAAAAACACACAAAATTTTTTTCCTATTTTAATGTCCACCAGTGTACCTACTTCATGGAGGGCACTGCAGTTAATCGACAAAATCATGCCAAAGACCTGGGCGTTCTGCTTGACTCTAGTTTGAACATTAAACAGCATATCGATGACGTTGTAGCTAGAGGAAATCAAATACTTGGCGTGGTTATCCGGACAACTAATGAATTCCGCAACCCCATGCCGCTCAGCATGATCCGGATCTGCCATTTCTGCATTATGAGCCACGTACGCGATCGGCTCTCTCCGCTCTGTTTATGGACGAGATGCATCATAGCGGACTTTTTCAGATCAATAGTCATCTTAACACCAGCGGACGCGTCTTAGACCTGGTGTTTGCAAATAATGCTGTTTGCCTTCCGCTTGAACTTTGCCTCACCCCGCTGTTAGCAATTGACACCTATCACCCTGCGCTTGAGTTGGCCATCCCGCTACCACGAGAGGAATCAGCCGTTCCTGCGCTAACACCACGCCTTGACTACTCGCGGACGGACTTTAACAGGCTCCTGCCGATGATCGCCTCGTTCGCGAATGTCTTCGATTGTTCCCGTTACGCCACTCTTGACCTCGCTGTGAAAGATTTTGAGCGGTTCATGTTGCAAGCCCTGAATGAATGCACGCCGGTGAAACGACCTAAACGAGGCCCCCCTTGGGGTGACAGAACGCTGCGCAGGCTCAAAACGGCTAAAGCTGCCGCGTATCGCGATTATTTGTTGCGTAGGTGTCCCGCTGCATTGCGCAACTATAATACTGCGCACTCTCTCTATCGGCGCTATAACAGGTTCCGCTACCTGGGGCACGTACGGCGTACGGTTTTGCGCTGCCGCGGCAATTCACGTGTACTGTGGAACTTCGCAAACAATCGTCGGAAATCCTCTGGTTTTCCTAGCTCCGTCAGTTACAACGGGCGCAACGGCAACAATCCGTCTGCAGTATGTGATATTTTTGCCTCGCGCTTTGCCGCCACCTTCCTTCCAGCGGTAACTGATGAGAGGCAGATAGCTGACGCATTATCAAACGTACCGGTGGATGCTATGGCCCCAAACTTGCCGTTCATCGATGAGTATTCTGTCTCGAAAGCGATTGACAGGCTGAAATCTTCGTTTGCACCAGGGCCTGACGGGATCCCGGCTTCCACGCTTAAGCGTTGTGGCACCACCATCGCGCCTATCCTGGCCTCCATTTTTCGCGACTCGCTGCGTTTGGGCATCTATCCTGCCTGCTGGAAAACTTCGTGGCTTGTTCCAGTGCACAAAAAGGGGGACAAATCAAATGCATGTAATTACCGTGGCATTACATCGCTTTGTGCCTGCGCTAAGGTCTTCGAGCTCCTGGTGTACGAACCTCTCCTCGCAGCTGCCTCGAACTACATTAGCACAGCTCAACATGGATTTGTCCCTCAGCGTTCAACCACCACCAACCTGGTTGAGTTCGTTAGCCTCTGCCACAGGACCATCGATGCCGGCTCGCAGATCGACGCAGTCTACACGGACATCAAGGCTGCATTCGATAGCGTTCCGCACACCTTGCTGCTCGCAAAGCTCGAAACGCTTGGTCTGCCTGTGCAGCTGCTGGCCTGGATGCGCACATACAGCGTGAAGATGGGACCCCATACGTCGCGCCGTATCGATGCTTCTTCGGGGGTGCCGCAGGGGAGTAACCTTGGACCGCTGCTGTTTGTCATTTTCCTGAATGACGTAACACGGTTGCTCCCTCCTGACGGCCACCTACTGTATGCAGACGACGCGAAGCTGTTCCTGCCTATCCGTGACCGGTCAGACCAACTCCGCCTTCAAGCCACTCTAAGTGCCTTCCAGTCATGGTGCTCTTTGAATGGTCTTGAATTGTGCGTCGAGAAGTGTGTTGTCGTTACGTTTGCGAGAAAGCGGTGCCCCTTAGTGTATGACTATGCGTTAAATGGAACTACCATTGGTCGCAAAAGCTGTGTCACGGATCTAGGAGTGCTCCTTGACGAAAAGTTGAGCTTCCACGACCAGCTAGAACACGTTGTCACTAAGGGTAACCAATTGATCGGCTTACTAAAACAAATAGCACGAGACATCACTGACCCAATCTGCATCAAGACGCTATACTGTGCTTTGGTGCGACCAGTGTTAGAATACGCTTCAGTAGTATGGTGGCCTACAGCTGTTCGCCCCCTAGCTCGTTTAGAGTCGATCCAGCGCAAATTCACGCGGTTCGCTTTGCGCTCCTGGAGTGTCCAACTTGACTATGAGGGACGCTGTGCGTTGCTTGGCATCGAGACGCTGAAGCAGCGGAACTGCAACGCTCAGAGGCTGTTTGTCGCGGGACTTCTTGACAATCGGATCGACTCGCCCGCGCTTCTTTCGAGGCTCAACATGTATGTCCCGCCGAGATCGCTCCGAGCTAGATCGCTACTTGACGTGGAGGAACGCCGCACTCGCTTTGGCTCCTCTGATCCGTTTATTCGTATGTGCCGTGAGTTTAATGTTATTTGTGATCGTCATCAACCTGACATGTCGCGCACCGCATTGTTAAATAGTATTCGTGTCGTGCGACCTTTTACATGTTAATTATGTTACTTAAGACTAAGCGTGACAAATGAATGACCGAAATGTGACTACGTTATAATGAATGAATGTAAATGAATTCGCTTCAAGTGGGCCATTTGCGGTCCGTTGAATTTTAATTAATAAATAACAAATAAATAACAAATGTGCATCAAAGCTATCTACAACTGTATCGTTCGTTCGGTTCTGGAATATTCGTGCGTAGTCTGGAGCCCAGCTACTGCTTCTTCAATTGCTCGACATGAGGCGATTCAACGTAAGCTCACGTGATATGCCCAACGCCTACTTCCCTGGCAGGATCGCAATAATCTCTCTCCGTATGCTGCGCGGTGCCGTCTTCTAGGCCTTGAACCTCTTTCGGTTAGAAGACGCAATGCACAGTGTTCTTTCATCGCTGGATTGCTAAATGGCTCTATCGACTCATCGCCTTTGTTGCATCGAGTCGACATCTATGCACCATCCCGAACACTTAGGTCTAGAGAAACTCTACGGCTCGCTCAACCCCGTTCCAGCGCTGATCGGTCTGAACCTGTGTTCCGCATGTCGACTGTTTTCAACACTGTTTTGAATTGCTACGACTTAGACATCTCGACTCAGTGCTTCAAGGAACATCTCCGGCTTTTGCCGTTGCCGCAGTGAATTGCGATGCAAATCTTGTTTTTGTTATGTATTTTTTTTTTTAAATGAACTGTTACATCTTAATTAGGCCATACGGCCCGTTGAAGATTAAATAAATAATAATAATAATAATACTAATAATAATAATCGCCTCTTCACTCTCATATCAAAATATGATGGTAATGAGAAGGATTTGAAAGGTGTAGTATCAAACTTAAACATATTAAAAGCCAGAAAATAAAGAAACAATAATATAACTAGTATAAGGACGTCTTATAGGAAAATCGCGAATTGTCGTAGGTTAAACGCTTACCTCAATCGAAGATATAGTTAGCAAGACAGGAATTACAAGACAGGTGCAGCATAGGGTAACATCAAAGATCTTACTATCGAAAATAAACTATACTCGAAACTTCGACACAGACTGGAACAATATAAGAATTTGAATGCGTTATTGAAAAATTAACGCAACAACTAAAAGAAGCATGCATTGCAGTAGAGATAGCGCCAGAAGTAGCCAGAAAAAAGGCAACTAAATCAGGAATCAGTGCATTGAGTTATGGACTAAAAGATGGCGAGATCAAAATTATAATCAGATTGAGAAATTTCGAAATCTTGCATGAAGCAATAGAGCGAGCAGTAGAGTTGGAGCTAGAAAACAGAATGAAAAAGGGTAAGAATGATCATATAAAGATCCTATATTCAAACGCTTCTAGGAACAATAGAGGGTATGGAAACAACTACCAAGGAAGGAACAATTGCAACAAATTCCCAAATAATACTAATTGATTTCTGACGCAAAACCCACCCGTAAGATATAGACAGAGCAACAACAGAAATAATACGGCATCTAATTCGTAATCTAGTTCTAAGCTAATTACGGCATCTAAAAAGCTAGACCTAGATCATTCTTTACTTCTAATGATATATAAGGAGTACTATCCTTTTTCAATCGTAGAAGATAGGTATTTTATAAAATTCATGAAAAATGCTTGTCCTAACTACGACCTGCCAAAACTCTTTCAAACGCTGCTCTTTCGCGATTGTACGGTGAAGCACGTGAGCGGTAAAATTGAAGCTAGATTCAGCGTCACATATTTCCATCACTGTTAATGCCTGAACTAACATCAATCACGACAGCTTAGGTGCACTGACTGCTTATTTCATTCACAATGATTTTCAAATCGTTTCATACTTGCTTGAATGTTCAGTATTTTCATTAGGTCATACAGCTTCGAATATTGAAATATGTATAAAAGAGATATTACAAAGCTTTAATGTACACCAAAACGTTTTTGTAGTGGTAACAGAAAATGCAGCAAATATAAAAGCACACCGTCTAAATTTTCAACACCTTCCATGTAGGGCCTGTTACGGCAAGCGTAATGGTAACGCGTCACCCTTAGTACGCCTAGCGTAAGGTAGAGGGCGCTTTCAAGAAATTTACCTACGTGTAAATTTTACTTAATCATAATTCTATTACGCAGTGCAAATTGCTGTAGATCGGTATCGTGCAGCTCGAATTCCCGCAAGTGCAGCTCGAATTACCGCAAGTGCAGCTCGAATTCCCGAATTCTGCCATATATAAGCGAGTGTTTTTCCTGAATAAATTTAGTCAAGTTCCAGAGTTCAAAGCAACAACATCGTGTCTTCATCATTACCAAACTTCCTCTTCATCATTAACATTTGGTCCTTCGAACCGGATTAGTGTGCGAGTGATCCACAGTTCGCGTTTAGGGAAGTTTGTGAAAAGTAAAGTTTGTGTTAGAAAGTAACTATGCCCGTTGACCATTCTCCCGCCAAGGAAGTGGTTCCAGCGGCCAACAACATGGAGGAAAGCCAAAGTTCCACCGTCAGAGAATTTGGCTCCGTTCCAGACGTCACCAAATTGGACCGTCAACGCACTCACCTGGAGTGGCAGCTTGACCGTCTAGAACAGATGTTCGTCAAACACAGCACCGACGTTCACTCGCTGAAAACCATAGCAGACCGAGTGAAGGTGCTTGCTTTGGACTACAAACAATGGTACGACTCGATCTTGGACGTTGTGAGCGACGACCAGGCTCAGGAGGCAATCGAGCGATATGGCGTGTTCGACGACAAAGTATTCGAGTTAAGCAAAAACATCGAATACCAGTTGGCATCGCAGATCCCATTGCCTACAACACCAAACCCATTTTTCGGCAGTGAGCAGAAACCCACGACAGTCCCGGTGCGTGCAAGACTTCCCGAAATCGTGCTACCACATTTCGACGGAAATATTCGCGACTGGCCTGCCTTCCGTGACGCGTTTCAATCACTGATTCATTCGTCAGAACAGCTGACCGAATGTGACAAACTACATTACCTTGCTGCGTCGCTGACGAAGGACGCACGCGCGGTGATCGACGCGTTGGAAATTACATCCAAAAACTACGACGTAGCCTGGAAGCTGTTGTCCGAGCGCTACGAGAACAAGTACCTCATCGTCAAAACCACCGTTGAGGCGTTATTCAGCATATCACCGCTGAGGAGAGAATGTGCAGATTCTCTAAGCCGACTCGTCGACGATTTTGAGCGTAACCTTCGAATGCTTGAAAAGGAAGGCGAGAAACCAGATGCATGGAGCACGCTACTGGTGTTCAGGCTAAGCTCGCTGCTGGATCCAACAACCCTGCGTCATTGGGAGCTTCACCGGAAGTCTACGACCATCCCAACGTACAAGGACTTAGTGCAATTCGTCCGCAACCATTGCCATGTACTGAAGTCCTTCTCCAAGCCAGCCAGCGGAGCCAAAACCGGAAACACCATGCGCAGCAACCCTCGAGTGCAAACCATCCATGCTGCGACCAGTGCTGTGCATAGTGTTGCGTACAACGAAAAGTGCAAATTGTGCGGTGTTTCGAAACATTCAGTGTTCCGGTGTGAATTAATGAACAATATGAGTGTTGCAGATAGAAAGCAACTAGTGCAGTCGAAAGGATTGTGCTTCAACTGCCTTTCTCCAGCTCATCGTTTACGACAGTGCACATCAAGCGGATGCAAGATCTGCCAACAACGGCATCATACGTTGCTGCACGAAGCAGCGCCAGCAACTGAGGCGTCGGATGCTCCATCCACGAGTTCTACCTGTCCTCCTCAGTCCCTTACCCACTGTTCCATCCAAATCGAAAACAGTGTTGTGTTGCTGCAAACCGTGCTGGTCCAGGTAGAGGACAATCACGGACGATGTCATCTAGCACGTGCCTTGCTGGATTCCGGAGCACAACTCAACATCATCACCGAGCGCCTTACTCAACGGCTGGGTGTGGCGAAACGGCGAGAGAATCATCGCATCGGAGGAATCGGAGAAGTTTCCGTGACGTCACAACATTCGGCTGTGTTAAGGATCCATTCTTTAGACAGCGAATACACAGCGTCCGGAAAGTTCCACGTACTCAGCAAGCTCACTCGTGAGCTCCCATCAAGCCGTATCAACACAAGTAGCTGGCAGATACCTCGTCAAGTTCAGCTGGCCGATCCTTCGTTTCACAGTCCTGGCCCGATCGACCTCATCATCGGAGCAGAGCTGTACTACGACGTCGTTAAGGAGGGACTCATCAAGCTAGCCCACGAAAGAGTGACACTCCAAAACACTGCTTTTGGTTGGGTGATAGCAGGTAGAGTCAATCTTCATGCACCACTACCACCTTCATCCATCGTTGGACACGTCTGCAGTACGAGCATCGAAGAGCAGCTGAACAAATTCTGGGAGCTGGAGTCATGCCGAGCCACCAGTACATTATCCGTCGAGGAGAGCAACTGTGAGAAACAGTTCGCAGCCACCACCACCAGAGACACCGATGGTCGATTCATCGTGCAGCTACCGAAGCGAGAAGAGAAGCTGGCTCTTCTTGGGGACTCGAAAGGGATAGCCACACGTCGGTTCCTTGCCTTGGAACGTCGGCTCTCCTCGAATGCCTCATTGAAGACAGCTTACACACAGTTTATCGAGGAGTACGCAGAACTTCAGCACATGACAGAAGTAGCCGAGAGCGATGTTACAGCTTCATCACCATCATACTATCTTCCACATCACTGCATCGTGCGACCAGATAGTACCACCACTAAACTCCGAGTGGTGTTCGACGCTTCGTGTGCATCAGACACCGGAACATCTTTAAACGATGCACCGATGATCGGACCCACTATCCAAGACGACCTGATGTCCATTCTATTACGGTTTAGAATGTCGAAATTTGCCCTGGTAGCAGACATCGAGAAGATGTACCGGCAAATCAACATAGCTGCCATCGATCGTCCGCTGCAACGAATTCTGTGGCGAAATTCTCCAACCGAGCCGATACGGACGTTCCAGCTCAACACCGTCACCTACGGCACATCATGTGCTCCGTATTTGGCCACCAAAACCCTGCAAGTGCTATCTCAGGTCGGAGCTAGCACCCATCCCGAAGCGGCAACCATCCTCGGCCGAGACTTCTACATGGACGACATGCTGACTGGCGTAAACAGCATTCCCGAGGGTCAACGAGTATGTCAGCAACTCATCGATCTCCTGGCTTCTGGTGGATTCTGCTTGCGGAAATGGGCCACCAACAACAGGCAGATCTTCAAACATCTGCCCCAGCATCTGCAAGATGAAAGGACGATTCTCAACTTGGATGCGAAGTCACCGATCATCAAGACACTCGGACTGAAGTGGAACGTTTCCACCGACGCTTTTGTATTCAACATCCCGCGCTGGAACGCAGACAACATCATCACCAAACGAAACGCGCTTTCGGATGTCGCGAAACTGTTCGACCCAATCGGACTGGTTGGACCAGTTATCATCCAAGCCAAGCTGTTCCTTCAAAAGCTGTGGAGATGTCAGATCGCCTCGGACGAGCCGTTGACACCAGCACTACAAAACCGATGGCTCCTGTTTCGCGAGAAGTTGGCCATGCTGCAAACGATCCACATTCCACGCTGGCTCTTAACCGATCAACGAGCAACGAATCTACAAATGCATTGCTTTTGTGATGCATCCGAGAAGGCGTACGGAGCGGCGATTTACTTGCGTTCGACCAACACCGATGGACGTGTGACAACCAACCTCATCACTGCAAAATCCAAGGTGGCACCACTAGCAGACTCCCGTAAGCAAAAGCGTGTTTGCTTACCCCGACTGGAGCTTTCTGCAGCACTGCTTCTGGCACACTCGTACGAGAAGGTGTCAGACGCCTTGAAGCTTCAGGTCGAGACCATCTTTTGGTCTGACTCAACCATCGTCCTGCATTGGTTGTCTGCAACTCCGTCACGCTGGAAAACCTTCATCGCTAACCGGGTGTCCGAGATCCAACACATCACTCACGGCAAGGAGTGGAGACACGTACCCGGAACGGACAATCCTGCGGACATCATCTCCCGAGGAATGGATGCAGATCAGCTGGAAACTTCAACCCTTTGGTGGCACGGACCAGACTGGCTGGCGCAACCATCAGAGGAATGGCCAAACACTCATCAACCTCGACAGGAAGAATTCACCACGGACGAATTGGAGGAGCGACCAATCTGCATGGCTGCACAATCCGTAGCTCCGAACGAAATTTTTAGCCTCCGTTCAACGTTCACCGGACTGCAACGTCTGGTTGCGTGGCTAAGAAGATTCCGACACAACACGAATCCTGCTAATCATCAACAACGCAGATTGGATCATCATCTCAGCTTAGAGGAACTAGCCGAATCTACACTATGTCTAGTTCGCCTCGCTCAAGCTGAATCATTCCCAGAAGACATCAAACATCTATCGAAAGGCGATTCGGTTAGCAACAACTCACCTTTAAAACTACTAGCACCGTTTCTACAAGATGGCCTACTACGAGTGGGCGGAAGATTGCGACATGCACCAATCCCGTTCGACCGAAAGCATCCGTACATCTTACCCGCCAACCATCCGCTGACGAATCAGATTGCAACTCTGTATCATCGGACCTATCAACATGCGAATCCACAACTACTAATAGCGAGCATGCGAGAACGATTTTGGCCACTGCGAGCAAAAAACCTAGCCAGAAGAATCGTTCACTCCTGCTACAAATGCTACCGTTGCCGCCCCACACCTGCGCAGCAACTCATGGGCGACCTTCCAGCAGAGAGAGTTACACCAACGTCAACTTTCTTACACACCGGAGTCGACTTGTGTGGACCAATACAGTATCGACACACATCTCGGAAGGCGCAACTCATCAAGGGCTACGTAGCGATTTTCGTCTGTATGGCAGTGAAGGCTGTACACATCGAATTAGTCGCGGACCTGTCTACCAACGCATTCCTTGCGGCACTTCGACGATTCATCGGACGACGCGGGAAACCGGCTCTCATCGAATGCGACAACGCTAGGAATTTCTTGGGCGCTTCCCGAGAAATTGCCTCCTTGTCCAAGCAATTCAACCATCAGTGGCAAACATCAGTGATTAAGTCCTGCATCGACGATGGCATCCAGTTCAAGTTCATCCCACCTCGCTCACCCAACTTTGGAGGTCTTTGGGAGGCGGCAGTGAAGTCTTTCAAAACACACTTCAAGCCAACCGTTGGGAACGCCATCCTCACGAGCGACGAACTCAACACGCTACTGATCCAGATTGAAGGATGCCTAAACTCTAGACCACTTACACCACTCTCCAATGACCCATCTGATCTGGAAGTGCTGACCCCAGGTCACTTCCTCATTCATCGCCCCATCGTATCCCTGGCCGAACCATCGCTGGAAAAGCTGCCGTTCAACCGTCTCGATCGCTGGCAAAAGGTGCAGGAGTTTGTCCGTCGGCTATGGAAACGTTGGTCAACAGACTACTTGTCCGGACTACAGCAGAGAACCAAGTGGACCAAGCAGAAGGACAACGTGAAGCTGGATACCATGGCGCTGCTGAAGGAGGACGGGCTACCTCCATCGAAATGGTGTCTTGGCCGCGTCACGCAGATCATCAAGGGAGCTGACGACAACATCCGAGTGGTCATCGTCAAGACGAAAGATGGAGACTTCAAGCGTTCCATCTCTAAAATCTGCGTTCTTCCCACCGACGAGCCATCCAGTTCATCCTAGTTGAATTAGATAATTCAACGCGGGGGAGTATGTTACGGCAAGCGTAATGGTAACGCGTCACCCTTAGTACGCCTAGCGTAAGGTAGAGGGCGCTTTCAAGAAATTTACCTACGTGTAAATTTTACTTAATCATAATTCTATTACGCAGTGCAAATTGCTGTAGATCGGTATCGTGCAGCTCGAATTCCCGCAAGTGCAGCTCGAATTACCGCAAGTGCAGCTCGAATTCCCGAATTCTGCCATATATAAGCGAGTGTTTTTCCTGAATAAATTTAGTCAAGTTCCAGAGTTCAAAGCAACAACATCGTGTCTTCATCATTACCAAACTTCCTCTTCATCATTAACAGGGCCCATTTTTTAAATCTTGTTTTTCAACACGCTTTGCAAGCATGGATAAAAAAAAATAATAGAAGAAGTCAAATCAACAGTTTTACATTTTAGAAACATCAATAAAGCTTCTAACATGCTATTAAAAATGCAAAAAAAACATGAAATATCCTCCTTTAAAGTGTAGCGACCTTGGCTTGGCCGCAACGATTTCGGCTGGTAATGCGGCGGCTACGAATACGGCGGCCGATGATAAGGAGGCGGACAACGACAACGAGAGCGACCGATCGGATAAACGAAGCCGAAGATGACGAAGAGGAGAATATATCGGGGTGATCAACGAGCTGGAGAGAAACTGCAGCGCTCTTAACTGGTGACGGTCTTAGTGTGCGGATCGAATGATCAATTAAATAAATGGTAGATTCTAACTTAAACTAATAATTAGTCTTTTCATCTGGTGACAGCGGAAAAAAAAGCAAATTGCTTGGAAGTCATTCTGACTGGTGGTAAAAACTGTATAAAAAATGAGTGTTTATTACTAATAATAATCGGTGCAGGTTCTAATAGTGGGGAAAAAATAGTTTTGTGGTAAAAGTTTGGTGAGTAATTTGGTGATTATAAATAAAATTCTGCTCCTTGAAGCACATCCCCTTCGATGGGCCTAAGAAAAAAAGCACAAATTTTTCTCAATTTTTGAGGTAAATAAATAAAATATTAAAATATGCTAAGTGAAATTTTATTAAATTAAGCATTGAAATCTTAAATTTAACATTAAACTTTAATACTGGTGGTGGGTTATTTTTAGCATTTTAGTTCAATTGTTAGATAAAAAAAAATAATAAAAATTAGATTAAATATATAATACGTTATGCACGTCAAGCCTGACGTATAAACGTGTCACAACGATACGGGATCAACAGACGTCAGCATCTAAGACGGTTAACACGACGTTAGAAGGTTACGTGCGACCTTGCAACTCTAGAAAGGTCCTCTTTTGATATCTGGTGCTCGATAAATAAAGTCCTTAAATTTCAACTTGTAATTGGCGCAGCCGTCCGGAACAGTCAAGCGAAGTGGTTACATGGTTTGGTGATAAAAGTGGTAGTAGCCGATTAATAAAAGTCACAAAAGGAACCCGCCTCCGGCATCCACGGCATTAAGGTATTTCCGTCGTGTGAGTTGTGGTTCCCCCTGCCTAGCCTGTTTCAGTACCACGCGTATCCTGGCATACGCTTCCCTGCACGACGTACGTAAGTAACCTCACTTACTGCAAACCATACAGCAATTGTTTTTTTTCTCGTATTTCAATACTAAAAACTAAGAGAAACAAGTGAAATTGACCTTATTGTGCGTGTGTGCGTGGTCCATGTGGCAAGCTAGAGCTACCAATTCAGATACAGATGTAAATTCATTATCATCGGAGTCAAACCACGAGCTTTCACACATTGAAACAGATTTGACGAAAGAATTGTCATTAACCTCCTTGACGCTGCATGACAATACAATGGAAGAGATTGTTCAGTAGCTGGTTTCAATGCAAACTACCTTACAAAATCTTTCTGATCGTCAAAATGCGATTGAAAAAGTGCTCAGCCAAAACCACGTGGAAGAAACAAAAGGCCCATTGTCTTCTGTTGACACGTCACACACCAATCGAGCAAATGATTTTTTTTTTCATTCCCGACCCAATCAAAGAGCTACCATCCTACGATGGTAATAAGAAACAACTTTTAGGATTGATATCGAAAGTTGAAACCACTTTGAACATTTTTCGACCAATAGTAACCGGCGAAATATTTAATCTCTATGAAGTGTCCGTTAGCAGCAAATTAATAGGAAAGGCCAACGACGTTTTGTGCCAAGAAGGTAACCCTCATAAATTTGAAGCAATAAAGGAAATGTTGTTGAGTGCTTTCGGTGATAGGCAGGAAATTTCAACGTATAAATGCCAATTGTGGCAGTTGAAACTAACTACAACGATGTCGATCCACAAATATTTCAATATTCACAAAGAAATAGTGGAAAAAATAAAAAATATTGCAAAGCAAAACCCACTTTACCAAAATAATTGGGAAGCTATTAATTGCTTCATCATGGAAGATGCTTTGGCCGCTTTCATAGCAGGGCTTAGCCAAGATTATTACGGCCACGTACAAGCCGCAAGCCTAAAAGACGTTGAGGATGTCTACAGATTTGTGTGCAAACTGCAAACAAAAAAAGACTACACTACAAATCGTGATACAAGCCAAAAACCAAACAGCTACACAAAAAGATTCGATCAGCGACACAACGAGCACTCATACACAGGTAGCCAAACGAGGAATAGTAAATACCACCAAGCAGAAACGTCCGAACCCATGGATGCTTCCACTACTAGAAGCAAATTAACCCTTAATAACTCAATCAATAATCAAGAAGTGCTCAATACCGAAAATAGCGAAAATTTTTGTTTCACTTCGAAGCCGAAGTTTCCGAATTAGAAAAAAATAAACAAAATTTTCTACCCTTTTTGAGAATTAAGGATAATTGTATAAACAATATTCTAAATACACTAATAGATTCAGGGGCTAATAAAAACCTTTTGCGACCTGCAATATTGCAACAAATCCAGCAATGCGATAATACTTGTTTAAAAAACATGTATGGCAATATAAGAGTGATGTCGAAAGGCAAATCAAAACGGTTAGGTCCACACTTGCCACAAATTGAACTTTATGAAGCCAATTTTCATAAATTTTTCGATGGCCTTATTGGCACTGAAACATTTTCATCGCTTGAATCAATTTTGAATTATCAGGATGAAACAATAACAATAGCAAATCAGACAATAAAGTTTCATAAATATCCTATAAAACACGGATCAAAAGAGTTTAACATCTTGAATGCATCAAAAATCGAAACTATTTCATCTATTAAAGATCTACTTAGAATTGATCATTTGAGCATACAAGAAACAGAAATGCTAATAAGCACTATAATGAAATATGCAAGAATAATTCCTAGGGACAACGAAAAGCTATACGCTGCAACAGAAGTGAAACATAAAATAAACACGAAATGTCACAGGCCTATATACACAAAAACATACAGATACCCGATTGCGCACAAAAAAATAGTTGCAACATGGTATAATTATTCATTCAAAATCCCCATGGAATGCCCCCATATGGCTAGTCCCAAAAAAGAAAGACGCATCTGGAAAAGAAAGTTTTCGAATAGTTATCGACTACAGGAAGCTTAACGAAGTCACTGTCGAAGATAGGTACAGTATCAGACAATAAGATATGACCCTAATTTGTCATCGCACCGTGCACTTGTTTTACCACGTTATTAGTGTCTGTGTATGTGTGTGTGTGTGTGGGTGTGTTTGTGGGTGTTTGTGTGTGTGTGTGTGTGTGTGTGTGTGTGTGTGTGTGTGTGTGTGTGTGTGTGTGTGTGTGTGTGTGTGTGTGTGTGTGTGTGTGTGTGTGTAAACTTGGATAAAAGCTAAATTTTGCATCGCCAGCAGCGCTTGTTCCTCGGACAAAAACGCAGTTGTGCTGATTGATGACCCGCTTGGCAAAATGTCGCGCGACATGCATGCTTGAAATCGATGCTTGTTAACATTTTATTTCAAGCATCGTGAGTGTCCCAGCGTGAGCGCTGAGCGCACCTCCCCTCATTCTCAATGCCGCGTTTTTGGGTAATCCTCGCTCCCACCCTTTCTTTCCTTCTCCTCAACGGACCCACCATTCCCGCGAGCGTAGACCGATCAAAAAATTCCAGGAAATTCGGACAGTAAGTGTGCAGTTTTTTATTCACAGAGCTATTCGGGAATATTTCAATTCTTGATGGTGCGTGCTAGACGAACGAAACGTTGGCTGCTTGCTCCACCGATGGCGCGTGCTGTTGGAAGAAAAACTCTTGCTGTTTGATGCGTTTTCCTGCGACATATCTAGCATTAGAATGGTGAACAAAACTAGGACTATTTAAAACTTACCGATCACGAAGATATTTGAAGTTAAACGGCGACTCTGTAAGCCCGATTCACCTTCTTTGATCGGTTATCAGGTGCTTTGGTAATGAAATTGCTAGGTGTGATAGAAAATAATAGAAGAATAAACAAACATTAAAAGCAATACGATTGTTAGAACACATACATCATTTGGAAGATTCTTCTTTTATGCATACACTTACCCGTATATCAAGTAACAAAACAAACTGCATTTACGCCTGCGTTGACATCTGTCACGATTTACTTAACCACTTTTCTATAAACATTTTATAATTTTCACTGCATCTTCCGGCACCAATCCTTCCCAAATGAAATTTGCATTCATTCTGGCAATGAGTTTCGAACGATCACAACGCAGCGCGAGAGTGAAGAACACAAAGTAAATGGCACTATGTACAAGTGTTGATCATATGGTCAAAATAAAGTATAATGGAATTTATTTTACTTCAAATGAATTGATTTTATTCTGATTTACATTTCAACTATTGTTATCAGCCTAGTTGTTAATGTTTAAAATTTTGATGAAGTGAAAACATCATTACCAGATAAATGAAACGATAATCGACGCATTTTGACCATATCGAATTATGATCGTCTTTACACATAGTGTCATCCTCTTGCGCTTCAGGGTCTTACGCTCAGAGCAAAAATTCTCGCAACTTCGCAACGGTGGGAGCGTTCAGCTGTGGAGGGCTGGAGGAGTGCGAGTGTGTGTCTCATGCACACAGCGAAATTTTATTCAACACCTCGATGGTGGGAGCGTTTTTCCATGGGATGGGGTAGTGGAGTGCGAGTGTGTCGCATGATTCCTTCAAAGCTAGGGCCAGGGGTAGCGAGAGGCATTACAATGAGTTACTCTTTGCCAAGCGGGGAATGTGCATGCGACAGCGATGCGAAATGGACAAGCGCACAATAGCAATGAACTCGGCATTCCCTCACAGGTGTTTCTCCAGTGCACGACATTGAAAGGCCTGCGTGCATCTCTGCGTTGAACCTCGTGTGTGCATTGGAAACTTTGTGTGTGCATTGAGCAGGCGCGCAGTTCTTTTCAATGGGCGTTTTGTTTCATGAGCGCGGCAGTATTCTGTTCTCGATTTTGAAGGGTAGACGCTTACTCGCGTACTCATTGATAGTTATTATCCATGCGATTTTTTTGCTGCTCGACAACGATGTAATTCATCAAGTATACAAGCAGAACGCAGACAGAGCACGGGATCAGCCGTGTCCAAGTTTTTAACCAGCGCTTTCTTGACGTTCCAAGCAAGCAATGTTAGTAACAATGGGTTGAGGTAAACATTGTACCGATTATCAGCGCCATATGATAAAGCGAATGGCGGCTGCTGACAGTAAGCGCAAAACGATCGAGTTCGTAATGGAACGATCGCGCACTTTTGTGGCAAACGCGCTTCGGACAACCGAAACGTGCTTAGACAACCGAAACGCGCTTGGACAACCGAAACGCGCAAGTCAACCGGATGTCCTCAGAAGACCACGGCGAAAGAAGACCGTAAAATTGGTGATACATCGAAAAAACACTGATCGCGAGGGCGGTGGTCCTGCTTATTACATAAAAAACCTAACCCAAAACACAAAAAACTACTAACAAATCTATCCGAAACGACATACTTGTGAAACAAGCACACACCAATACACACTCAAACATACATACACACATACACATGCACATACACACACATGCACACACACACACACACACAAACACATACAAACCACACATAAACCTGGCTCAACGGGTGCATGGTGCGTTGAAAAAACCAAGGCCTTATCAAAAACCTTATCATTATGACCGATACTGTACCTATCAAAGAAAACCTAGCAGACTGTCTTACCGCTGCCGTGACAATACCATCGAAACCCAAGGTAGACGGCTTAACGGGTCGAGGTTTCTCTACCTACCTAGAAAACTAGCCAGCACAGAGCGCTGCAGTAAGTACCCTTGAGGAGCGACGGGAAGACCATCTGACACATCACAACGTGTCACGCGATGAACCTGCAATAGATGTCACCCGCTTCTCCAGGTGGAAAATATTATTGTAAGCAACCGTAATGGCGAATTTCGCGTCGTACGACACACAATTTCCCATGCTCCTCTTGAATCAGCACCCAATTACAAATTTACTGATCCTCGACCACCACTCGAGATACGGACTTGCGAATCGATAGTGTTAAATGAGATCAGACAGAGGTTCCACATTCCCCATCTGCGAGCAGCTGTTGATGGGTCCGCAAAAAATTGCCAGCGCTGTAAAATAAAGAAGAATCAGCCCAAAATTCCTCGCAGGGGTCCTCTTCCGGCTGAAAGACTTACCGCACTCTTCACCACGGCGTGCATTATGGCCATAAGACGGTTTATTGGCTGGAGAGGGCCACCCGCAGAGATCTGGTCCAATAACGGCACCAACTTCATCGGCGCCAGCAACGAGCTAAAAAGACAGTTAGCGAACACTCACCATAGCTGGGCGGACCTTCACCAACGCTAACACCAGGTGGAACTTTAACCCACCATCCGCACCACACATGGGTGATATTTGGGAGCATATGGTGCACAGTTTCAAGGAAAGGATGAGCGCACTGGACGACGGATGCAACGTAAACGATGAAACTCTCCTAACATCTCTAGCCGAAATCAAGTTCCTGATATATACGCGACCACTCGTATATCAGCCGCAAGTATCCGAAGCAGAACGGCCTACGGCATTCGTCTGGTCTGAAGCAGCACATGCGATCGTGTCCGGATCTTAGCGATGCGTTTAAGAGTAGCTGCCATAGATCCATGGTTATTGCAGACGGCATATTGGAACGCTGGTTTAAGGAGTATTTTCCAAATCTCAGCCGTCGGACGGTATGGCGAGAGTAAAATCCATCATTGCGTGTCAGGGACCTCGTCTTCATAGCGGCAGGACACCGGAAAGATTGTGCACACGCTCAAGTAGAAGAAGTGTTCACCGGCAATGACGGCAGAGTGAGGCAGGCGATTGTGCGTACAGCGCAGTGCAAGCGCGTGAAACGGCCAGTAGCGAAGCTAGCTAAGTTGCCAGTAGAGGTTGAAAGCAGGTGTTGAGTAGCGCTACGATTCGGAAAGTAAATCTTTTGGCAAAACCTTTTTTACATGCACTTTTGATAAGATCGCATAAAAAATTAGTTTTATTTGCTTCCGTATTGTTCGACTTCCTTTTTGCTACTGACCTTTCCGCCACTCTCTCTTTCTATCTCTCACACTCTCTCGTTTTGTCGCTCTCATTTCTATTCTTCTCGCAAATCACACTCTTTGCGGAAGCAGTTTACCGCGTTCAAGAAAGGCCTATTTACCTTGTCTATAGACCGATATCGGATTCTGCGGTCGTACCTTACAGCAGGAGTTGAATAAACAATGTTGATAGGAAGGTTTTCGATGCAAAGTGTTAAGAGAATCCGAAGAACTACTGAATCCACGCGGCGGGGGATGTTAGCACGAAAACAATGAAAGGTAAACAAATAATAGGCTGTCGCCGAGTGACAGCGAGAACCGAGCTAGATAGAGCGTAGTGTGAGCAGACAGCGCAGGTAGTTTACGTGTCCACGGCACACACTCAAGTAGAAGAAGTGTTCATCGGCAATGACGGCAGAGTGAGGCAGGCGATTGTGCGTACAGCGCAGTGCAAGCACGTGAAACGGCCAGTAGCGAAGCTAGCTAAGTTGCCAGTAGAGGTTGAAAGCAGGAGTTGAATAAACAATGTTGATAGGAAGGTTTTCGATGCAAAGTGTTAAGAGAATCCGAAGAACTACTGTATCCACGCGGCGGGGGATGTTAGCACGAAAACAATGAAAGGTAAACAAATAATAGGCTGTCGCCGAGTGACGGCGAGAACCGAGCTAGATAGAGCGTAGTGTGAGCAAACAGCGCAGGTAGTTTACATGCCCACCTGCAGAGGGCAGCACCTCGTGAAAATACTGCGAACAGGGCTGTTGATTCAACACCTGAAAGCCCGTAGCGTGCGCCATCGCGAAATACACCGGGAATACGCTGGTCATGGTCAGTAGCATTTGACAGCGAGAATAGAGCGACCAAATTTAAAAGGGCTGCAATTTTGAGACAAATTACTAAGTCGAATAAAATTCAATCCTGTAAAAAAGTCTAAATATTTCGCGTGATTTTCTTCGAGCTGCTATAAGTCTGCCTTTTGTGATTCTTTACAGCTTCCTAAAATCAGCCATCCTAGTTTAGTGTAGAATGCCACCGGCTCGTTATATTCCCCTTCTAGGCTTTTCGTTGCAAAACCTAGACTCGCGTTATCCTGACCAATTAGCAGTCGAGGATGTGCGTTGACGTATGATTCCATGTCTACTTCATCTAGTTGTGGGTACCTTTTTCCTAGTTCGGTCTGGTTCAACGTTTGGGGGCGGATGGATAAGTTGGAGACGGGCGTCACTTACGGTGCATAGGTTGGGTCATTTGGGGCTGGACACCTCGAATCCGACAAGTTTGGAGTCGTCCTCCCTGTTTGATATTCCTGCAGTCCAATGCAGGCAGAAAGGATTTGTTGGTCCTTCTAGTTCCAACTCGTCCGCTAGTGACTTTTCTATTAGCGTCAGTTTGAAACCGTCCTTGAACATAGAGTACGTCTGTACACTTCCGGTTTGCCGTACCTGCAATGTTCCTGTGTACCTGCATCGTCGTCTCGCATCAGCATACTGGCCTTCCCAACTATACCTTTAATCCAAGACGAGAAATCGTACTATGAGATTGTAGGTAAGTTTTCGCAGTATCTTCCCCAGTCAAACTTCATAGTGGATGGTAGTTTGTTCACCAACGCGTTCAAAAGGGAGGAACCATAGAAAAAGGTCTTATGTCGGTCATCACATGCTTACACCGTAGATAGGATGTTTTTTATAGCCAACCCGAAGTCAACAACAATTGATGGTCGGTCTAGGCACGGAAAAGTCAGATATCTTATGCGTTTTGCACACTGATCAATAATTCTCCTTGGCATTCCAAATCGCATTTTAAGCGTTTTGATTACGTCGTCCACGTAATATGCTGGTCCCATAAGGGACGCTTTAAGACGCTGAATGTTTTCCCTGTTTGTCACCCCACACATTTCGGTTGAATCTTCTAATGCCACATGGAAGTGCGATCACTCTTCTGAGGATCTATCGGACATGGGGAGAGCTGCTTGGATGATTTGTCGCGTAAGTAATTGGTGCTGTGTGGGCAGCGTGCGTTGGGAGCTAGAAGTGTCTCTCATGGATGGTGGTAGGTACTTTCTCATTAGAGATGTTGTTCTCTCGTTGTACGTGTTCTGCAATAGGTTATTCTCATGGTTATGAAAACCTCACTGAGCTAGGATGGTACCTGCGTGTTTAATTCTCTCTCATGTCGGCGACCCTCTCTGATTCTACTTCTACATCTACGACCTTTATCGCGGGTTTGTCGTCCCGAAGGGTTTGGGTTTTAGCTAGAATTTCGTCTTGCTCTCTCACATTGGGCTTACCTGCTTGAGTGCCTGTGAGTGGCTTAGGGGTTCGCCCTGTGTCTTCCTTCTGAGTGCTCTCCCGTTAAAAATTGCAAGGGTTGCGAGTAGTATCATCTGTTCGAAATATTTTATATTTTATATTATCTTTATATTTCATTAATAATTTTTTTTGCAGTGTTATTCATCTAAAAGTTCACTGTTTCAATAATTGTGGATTTTTGCAAAATATCATGTCAAAATTCAGGTGTTTAGTAAGCTAGAATTTGCAATGTTATACCTGCTCTCGGGATGCTATAATTATAACTGCTAAAACTAGCGGCGAAAAAATTGCCTAGGCTCGCAAGTTCTTCAATGCGAGGGCTCTGGGTCGGTGAACTTGTATGGCGTGCGAGCCCTCGCGCACCCTCGCAAATCGCTGTCAATTGCATGGCGGGATTCGATACAACAACCCAAAATCAGCAAAACCACCCATAATTTTGGTGTTTTTCGCCGTGAAATCTATTTAAAAAAATTCGCTTCGTTGAGTAACCCGCACGACAAAATCGAGCAGTTTTGTAGCTCGGATTTTCGATCGCTTTCCGCGAAAAGCGATCGAAAAAGCGAACAGAAATGTCAGGGAAAACGCTTGGATTCCGATCGAAGAAATATTTCAATCCTAAAATTTCAGCGCGGAAAATTTCGAAATATTTCATTTATAAACCCAACCCGCAGAAACCGGCAATGCTATAAAATTTTCGACGTCGTGCATAAGTCGTGTGAACGTCCACCCGTCGTCGGAGCTACGTCGCTTATAAGAGGTTACTCGACGAAGCGAATTTTTTGAAATAGATTTCACGGCGAAAAACAGCAAAATTATGGGTGGTTTTGCTGATTTTGGGTTGTTGTATCGAATAGCAGTCACAAAAAATAAATTTTAAGGATGGCTACAAAAAACTAATCTTGCCCTCCCCCCTTACTCCTTGCTTGTCGGTAGTGGCGATCACACCAGCTGTTCATAGGCTGCTAGTGGTGGGAGTGATAACACGCTTGTCTGCTGTCCTCTTTATCCGTTCTTCCAGATCACAGTCGCTTTGTGTGACGTCGCTTCCCACCACCTCCTTCGTTCCCCTCTTTCTCCCAGCGGCTATTGGCGAATGCTTGACCTTGTGTGAGCGCGCTTGGCTTGGGGCTATTGTTTTCTTCCTTCCCGTTTTTTTGGCTGCTGATGCATTGCGCGTTGCCTGCAGCCGTCGTTCGAATCCGGATTTGATCACCGCGCAAAGTTGTCGTGTGGATGTATAAATCGATCTACCGTTGGAGCTATTTGCTGGTTCGATTGAATAAATGCTTCGAGCGGGGTTTAAATTGTTTGCTAGTGTAGTTAGTTGCGCTTGTGCAAAAAAAAAAGAAACAATCAAAGGACAATTATCAATGCACTAGTACGCACATGTGAAGCCAACCAATGCTTAGTTAAACTTAACGGAAAGTCAAATGTTCAAATGAGGAATGTTATCATTGAACACATGTTGTCATTCCATTTATTACTTTTTTATCAATAATGCTCAAGCCCATCCAATCCTCCCCTACCCCTCTCCCTCCCTCCTTCCCTACCAATGGGGATTACAAGCAAGGATGCATTTTGTACTGTATTCTTGTGTATTACCGGGGTCTACTCTTCGGAAGAGAGAAAGGAACGTCTCCCCCGCCTCTTGCTCGATGCTGTAAGCGAGGAAGGCCCCGCCTCGACATGGCTGGCGCACGCATCGCTCGCTCGCGTTGCCTGGCTTGCTCCTTCTCTCGCCTTTTTTTGGAGACGCATCATCGTTGCGGATGGTGCGGCGCGGCCATGTCGCTGCCTGGCGGGTGGCATAGAGGGTTGTGATCTAGCCCGTCGCTGAACTCGCCATTGACGCAGCATGCGTAAGTGACGTTTATACTGCATACATTGTCGATAGCGCTGCGGCTGCGCTCGGGGATTGACTGTGGCGACCGGCCCTCGGGAGCCTCACATGCCGGCGATGCAGCCGGACCTTTCACGAGCCATGGTGCTCCACGCGTCCCCGCATTCTATGGATTGCTTGGTTGGTTTCGGCTGCCCCTCGTTGTCGTGATACCCGAACACAATACCACAACATACCCGTCCTAAGTTCAAGCCCCGTATGGTCTAGCTCAGGACTGGCTATCCCGCTATGGGTAAATCAATTAGTAACGACAACTCACACGACTTAACAACATGCTCGTCTTCGGTTCAATCCTCGTATGGGCTGACTATCCGGCTGCCGGCATGAACGCGTAGCGCGTTATGCCAAGATGAAGAAAAACAGGAGATCCGTGCTTAAGAGTGGTTGAGGCAGGTATAAAAACAATGGTTGTTGTGTAAAATAAGAAAAAGATAAATAAACTTTCTACGATCCTCCGCTCATAAGTTTGATGTAGACAATACTTTTGATTTCATTTTTAACAGAATTTTTTTTCGAATTGTGACGGGAAAGAAGAACATTTACTTACAAAAAATGCATGTTGCTTCCTTCCTGTATGTCCTTCCCGCTCCCCCTCCAGCTCGCTTCGCTCTCGTTCCCCATTGTTTAGAGACCATCGTCGCTCCGGAACAATGCGCGCTGCTGCACGCAATCCACGCATTCATCTTCTCATCTCACCTCTTCGTCTATCACCCTTCCCGCTCCTCCTTCCGCTCTTGTTTGCCCACCATTTCCTTACTTTCTTCCCTTTTCTTTCCTTTTTGATTCGTGTTAGGGGGGGAGGGGAGGGTCGTATTGGCACTGTTTGCTGGAGGGATATTTAACAGTAAACGTGAAAAAAAAAAATTGGGGGGGGGGGGGGGTGCAAATGATTCGCCAGCCTCGGGGCCCCAACGTCCATCCGTTCGAGGGCCCTTGTCGCTAGTACTCTTTCCATAGGCATACTATAGACTAGCGATCTACGGGGCCCCTAAATCGGCGGGGCCCCAGGTGACCACCTAGTCCGCCTACCGTTAGATTCGCCACTGCCAGTACGCAAATTAAGCGGCCGTGTGGGGCCCCCACTCAAAAGTAACATTACTTCGCAAACCTTCTCTGGTTTAGCATTCCTCATATAACTTCTCGCTCGACACATTCGTGTGACCGCTTAGGGCCTCTACACCTGTTAATCCGCCACTGGGTGGGGGTCGACCTACCGGGTGGGAACCATCCGTAAACGATCCGGATCATTTGAGCCGACTCGAACTCGTTGCTCCCACGGGACGGGATGGTGGCTGGCGAACTACATACTGCACTCGCTGACCACATACCAGCGCTTCGTGGAGCCACGTGATCGATTGCAGTCCGTGGCCGATAAGACCCCACTGCTCCCTGCCATCTTCCTAATCTCTTTGTTGTACAGGTGATCTTGCCTCCCTTACGAGCCGAAGCTGAGCGCAGCAATTCAAGCCACATCCTCCCGTACAAAGTTTCTTCTTCTTTGACGTAACGACCAATACTGTAGACCGGGCTGTAACAGCTTCTTCTTTACCTTACTAAAACCACGTTATCGGATAGTCAGTTCTTCATACCTGAGGAATGGTCCGGATGAGAATCGAACTCGTATGGCCTCGTAGGAAACGGTTTAATCACATCATGCGTTCAATGAGTCTGTGTGCATGTCAAATAGAGCAACAGAATGACGTTTAAATTGCATTCTGCCGTTTAGTTTAAAGGGTATACAATATGCGGCATTTAATTGTTGCCCGTCCGTTTAAAATGTACCAAATCTACACACAACATCATACCTTTGCTTTAGGTTCTTTTTAATTCAGGACTAAAGCCAGGGCTGTGTTGCTAAATTGTGTTGTTGTGCTAGTCACAAAACGTTTTCCGTACAGTGTGGCACATAAAGTGCACGGATTTGTGCAGCATTGAGTGTGCCACAGCCATTGCTGCTAACAATTTACCTTTAACTATCTAACGGATCAGGAGGATGATGATCGTTCGCAGCCAATGCCACACATGGGAATAACAAGGAGAAAGAAAACTCCCTCACGTGCGAGAAAGAGCAGCAACAACCACAGCTTTGCGCCTATAACATGGTGAGAATGGGACGGGACACCATCGTCTGTGAGCGTGAGCGAAACAGAAGTCAGAACCATAATCTTCCCATCCATAATCAGCCACCATAATTAGTGTGTGTGTGTTCGCCCCATACAAATGTTATAATTTTTATTTTCGCTTGGTCGTAAATCGCGGCGAAAATGTGCTTTTGCGGGTTGGGAATTTGCAATTTTGAATGCGAAATATTTCACAGCCATGGGCTGTGAAATTTGTTTGCAGTTTGAGTTTGAGAAGTTTTCGATCGCTTTGCGCAGCGGGATATATCAATCCAAAAATTTCAGCGCTGAAAATTTCGAAATATTTCATTTATAAATTTGCAACAATTTTGAATGCGAAATATTTCACAGCCTGGGGTGTGAAATGTCCCGCTGCGCAAAGCGACCGAAAACTTCTCAAACTCAAACTGCAAACATATTTCACAGCGCATGGCTGTGAAATATTTCGCATTCAGAATTGTTGCAAATTTATAAATGAAATATTTTGAAATTTTCAGCACTGAAATTTTTGGATTGATATATTTCTTTGATCGGAATCCAAGCGTTTTCCCTGACATTTCTACTCGCTTTCTCGATCGCTTTTGGCGGAAAGCGATCGAAAATCCGAGCTACAAAACTGCTCGATTTTGTCGTGCGGGGTGTTTGCAGTTTGAGTTTGAGAAGTTTTCGATCGCTTTGCGCAGCGGGCGTTCTTTGGACGTTTCTGCTCGAATTCTCGATCGGTTTCGGCGAAAAGTGAACTAGAAACCGAGCTCAAAAACTGCTCGATTTTGTTGTGCGGGAATGTGCACATGGGAGTGATCCACCCATGGATCTACCGTTCACGATGGTCTAGCTATCGCTTGCTCTGCACTCCAGCAAAAAAAAATCCCAAGGACTGGATCAGATTAGGAATAAATTGCTCCTTAATCTGCAGGTCCTGGCGAGAAAACGGCTGTTGAGATTATTCAACATTATGTTGTAGCTTAATACCGTCCCGTTGGAGTGGAGAAAAGTGAAAATAGTCACCCTTTTGAAAACTAGTAAACCGGCATCAGAATACAACTCATATTGACCGATAGCAAAGTTAGCTTGTCTGCGAAAATTATTTGAGAAAATGATTCTTTTTTTACCCAATTTGGCTTTCGTAAAGGCAAGGGTACCAACGATTGCTTGGCGCTGCTTGTATCCGAAATCGAGATAGCTCATTCTCGTAAAGAAATGATGGCATCTGTATTTCTTGACATCAAGGGAGTTTTTGACTCAGGATCAGTCGATGTTCTGTGTCAAAAGTTATAATCAGCGGGCTTAACCCCAAAACTGAATAACGTCTTATTCAACCTCCTTTCGGAAAAGGCAATGAATTTCGACAATGGTCACATGAAAATTCGGAGAGTCAGTTACTACCCGACCGACAAAGAGAACGAAATTTTCAGGCGAGGGCAAGGTGGATTTAAGAAGATCAGGTGGTGGAATATAGAGCATTTTGTCGTTTTGCGAGTTGACGTAAGGTCCCCAGATTTGGGGTTTGTTTACGTTGGGATTTGTTAACATTTGTTTTTGCAGTTGTTCCAGTTTTCATCACAGGAAGCTTATTAAAGTTAAAAGTGTTTTCTTCATGCCTTGTAGCTGTCCAGAGATTTGTTGCAAGAATGGCCCGTCTAAGGCCAAAAAGTTTGGGTTAAACATCAAATTTCATAAATTTCCTCCCGGTGAAGATTTGAGAACAAAGTGGATACAGTTTTTCGAACGCGAATCGGATTGAGAACCTTGTAACCGAACTGTGATTTGTTCGCTTAATTTTAATGAGGAAGATTACCAAATGTTACCTCGCAATTATACAGAACCAAACCCTTATAGATTTTATCTACATGGTAGTTTCAGAGTAATAATAGTAGTAAGTTTAGTTTGATTAAACAATAAATGTAAAACACATATAATAATTGACTCAACATTGGATTCGCAATGTGTTTTCATGTGTAATCGAGAGTGTTAGTGTTGTAGAGCTGAATTAAAATATGTTCTTTGTCGGTAGTAAATGTACGTTTTGAGTAAGAAAATAAACAGGAAAAAAACAACACACATGATTTTGCCGGTTCAAAATAACAAAGTCTAAAATGTAGTCAACTTTATCGAATCTGGACAACACGAAGGCGTCAGAGGATACCGCCATGCAAAAAGGACGTTGATTGCTCTAAACAATTTTTGCATTAATTTTAATACTGTTGAAATGATAAAAACATGTTTGATTTATTTAAACTTATATAGGGTAAATGTACCAATAGCGGTGCAATTTGTAGTGGTACCGATGTGTTTTAATGGATTTAAAGTGACAGGAAGGACATTTTCTGAATATTTTAACACATATGTTTTGGAATATGTTTTATCTTTGCAATCACAACCATTTTTACCCGAAAATACATCAAATTTACGAAAAAATACATATTTTTGTGACTGCTTCGTTGTACCTATAATGGTGGTATGGTTCCTATAGTCGTCGTATTGTGTTCCTATAGTGGTGGTAAACAAAGATGCATCAAAAACGGTGTATAATTTCAATAAAACTTAGTTTCGAAGCTGTTTTCGTATGAATAGCAAGGATTACTGTCATAATGTAGGTTTCTTGCGTAATTAGATCGTGAAAAAATGTATAAATTTGATCCATGAAACTATTGACTAAAGTACCGCATCACACCTGTAGTCAACCTACACCCGGAAGAGTGTGCTTGATTTGAAGTCAATTTTTCATTCCGCCATATAAGCGAATTTTGGCCTGTTTTTGGTAAATTACCTACATAAAACTCATTTCTGTTGATTATTTTAGTGAAAACAGTACGACATGTCAAAAATATCCTCGAAACAATCTAAAACGACCTGTTTTTATTGATTTTATAACTATAACCACTATAGGAACATGCCTGTTTTGTGTACCTATAATAGCACTATGGTAAAAAACACTTAAAAATGCATAAATATGGTCAAATGGCAAATAATTTTAGTAAAACAATAACATTACATAACAGTTATGTTGAAAAACTAGTAATTGCGTGGTTATGTGGTCGTTTAGAACGTTAACAGAAAAATGAGTTTCGTTATGAAATCCTAAGGATTTTGGAAAAATGTTGACACATTTCACAAAATAATGGATTTTTCGGTCACTAAGTAACGGAATGGCCCCATTTAACTTTTAAACCCTTTGTAAAAGGCTAAAGAACATTTCACACTAACTTAAATAACTTAATTACTTTTAATTTGCCCTATGAATCGCATTTTGGAGCAATAGCACCACTATTGGTACTACCACCACTATAGGTACATTTACCCTATCAGTGGTTATGTCCGAAACGAGCATTTCAACTACTGAAAAGTAATTAAGGGAAAATGAACAAAATACAGATGTTTGTGTTGAAGAAAGTAGTAATGAAAATGATACCCAAATAGTACCACTGAATAATTTAGAAAGTCCCATGATAGTTGTAGGATCGACCGATTTAGTAGATGCAGGAAAATCGCAGGAATCATTACAGGTATTGCGTAAGGCAAACCATGTACTGAAAGAAAAACTGAACGATTCTTATAAAGAGCTACATGCGTTGAAAATCGAAAACAAAAACATAAAAAAGAAGCTTGAAAAAACAAAAGAAGATGTATAGAACCGGTAGAGTTCGTTGACAAAATAAAAACTATTTTCATAGGGACTCTTTCCAGCAATCAGATACCCGCTGCGCAAAGAGATCGAAAACTTCTCAAACTCAAACTGCAAACATATAGTATTTCACAGCCCATAGCCGGCATCGCGAATAAATGAACACATTTTAATAGTCGTTTAAAGTTCATTTTGCTTTAACCGAGTTTATGTGTTATTCATTCTTGTTCAAATAAACGATCGTCAAAACAGTTAACGACTGCTCGATATCGCATATAGGCAAACACGGTACAATTAAACGACTGTTAATTTGTATCGCATACGCTTTTGATAGTCGTTTGCTTAACGACGGCATAGGACCAGTAGTTAAAATTTACAAATGAACTCAATGCGTTTGCGATGCCAAATTCTAGCAATTTTTAACGACTCTGGTTAATTTTTAACGACTGTTAATTTTAAACCATTTCTTTCGCGATGCCAGCTATTGGGCCTGATCGGGAACGAAAGTCGATAACGGAGTGGATAATTTAGTCAATCGGTTAGCAAAATTCCAATGTTATCCAATTGCGTTTTCTCAATCAGAATCTTTCCTAACCGATCGGTTAGGCAGTGGAGTGGAATGGTGTTTGCCGTCATAGCAACGTGGTTAAAAAGTCAAGCAGTGGGATATGCAGTCGAAAACTTCATGTAAAAAAACCATTTCAGTCGGATAGCTATATCTACTGCTCCACCCCAGTTGATATAACAGTGGAAATCTAAATAATATTAAAAACCATGTTTAACAGCTCGCAAAAAAGGATGTTTAATCGCTGTTTGAGTTATTTGAGATGTTTTATCACTCGATTTAGTTAAAACAATTTTTTATAAAATATTAATTTACCTGTTTTTATTATAAACAATCAAAACACATAAACTTAGGTTTATAACAGGTATCTAGTTTTTATAGTTCAACCTAAGAAATAATAAATCAACAAAAGAAATCCTTTTCTGCTAATCCTTCTCTTTTATCCAACTTTATAAAGCTTTATTAAACTTAATAAAGTATAAGCAACTCATATCCGTTGGAACGACGAGTTCCGGTCGGAATAGTTTGCGTTGTCTTGCCGCTATCGAAGGTGTTGTGCCTACTTGTACCTTCCGGACTATCCCCAAAAATTCGGGGTCGCTTATGCCCCTATCGTTCACGAGCCTCTATCGTCCACGGAGGCCTGCGATGAGACTACTGTACACACCATACTTACTGAACTTTATACCCACGGGGCCTCCCGCGGCCACTCAGTCCGCGTACCGCGTAATCCGCCATTGCGGAGGGGGTTTAAATTTAAGTGGCCAGATGACTTGGAGGCGTCAGTCATTAAGGCCAGGATAATGGACTGGCGAGGGCGAGAGACCGTGAGCGGTTTCGGACACTCCTTATTGCACGGAATAAGTGTACCGTGTTGTTTCAATATATTTTTGCGGACATGGTACATGGCACAGGACAAGCGTCAGCGAAGGCGGCAAGTTCAGAAAGGATTCTCGTCCTCCAGTTCATACGATTTTGTTTCAACTAGACTTGTTCAGCCAACAACCCGTTTACACTTTACCCGGATTGTTTGAACAGGCCTTCAGTCGGTACTGTCTAAGGCCATTTCTGGTGTGAATTCTGCACTAGCTGGTCCGTAAATAAGCCAAATTTACTATTTTATTCATTCCGCAAAACAACACCACTAAATGTAAACAAAAGTGTGATTGACAGATAGGCAAAACCAATGACTACTCGAATCGGAAAGAGTTATCCACCAGTGGAGAAATTATCCACCGGTGGAAAATGAATTCCACCGGTGGATTCCAGCACATTAACCGATCGGATAAATTTTATCGAATTTCATTGGCGATCAGACCCTGTGGGCCTCATCGCGAACGAAAGTCGATAACGGAGTGGATAATTTAGCCGATCGGTTAGCAAAATTCAATGTTATCCAATTGCGTTTTCTCAATCAGAATCTTCGCTAACCGATCGGTTTGGCAGTGGAGTGGAATGGTGTTTGCCGCCATAGCAACGTGGTTAAAAAGTCGAGCAGTGGGATATGCAGTTGAAAACTTCATATAAAAAAACCATTTCAGTCGGATAGCCATATCTACTGCTCCACCCCAGTTGATATAACAGTGGAAAACTAAATAATATTAAAAACCATGTTTAGCAGCTCGCAAAAAATGATATTTTATCGCTGTTTGAGTTATTTGAGATGTTTTATCACTCGATTTAGCTAAAATATTCTTTTTTAGAAAATATAAATTTACCTGTTTTTTTATAAACAATCAAAACACATAAATTTTAGGTTTACAACAGGTATCTAATTTTTATGGTTCAAGCTAAGAAATAAGAAACCAAAAAAAATCCTTTTCTGCTAATCCTTCTCTTTTATCCAACCTTATGTTATGGCCTTATGGCATGTTAGAATCGGTTCCGACACGTAAATGCAACGAGATTGGGAAGACCAGTATTATCACTAGGTACAAGAAATTATAAGCAACTCATATCCGTTGGAGCGGCGAGTTCCGGTCAGAATCGTTTGCGTTGTTTTGCACCTATCGAAGGTGTTGTGTTTACTTGTACCTTCCGGACTATCCCCAAAAACTCAGGGTCGCTTATGGAAGGGTACAGCCCGGGAGTGTTTGGATTGACACACACATCGCTATGTTCCACGCCTCGTGACAAACGTGTCCCCCTATGAATTTTTTTGTTCATCCATTTAAACGAATATGTACACTTGAATAGCTTCTCTTCTGAATCACATACATTACAATTTTAACGTAGTTATTTTATATTTATCAAATCTGACGCAATCATCATCGTACGTGTGGAAGCACACTCATTGTCGTATCAAGCTCGCCAGTCTTCAGTGGACGGTCCTTGTTCAAGGCATGGAAACGATCGTCCCAGGTGTTGTGCAGGGAGAGAGGGTGGGGGGATATTTCATCTCTTGGCTTTGAATCAAATACACTTTAATTTTTTTCTTGAGGGAGTGGGGGGTATTGGTCGGAATCCCTCATATATGGGCCCCTCTAGTCTTTGAGTCTCTTCGTCCATGGAGCCTCTATCGTTCATGGAGGTCCACGATGAGACTACTGTACACACCATATATACTGGACTTTATATCAGTTTGAACAGGCCTTCAGTCGGTACTGTCTAAGGCCATTTCTGGTGTGAATTCTGCACTAGCTGGTCCGTAAATAAGCCAAATTTACTATTTTATTCATTCCGCAAAACAACACCACTAAATGTAAACAAAAGTGTGATTGACAGATAGGCAAAACCAATGACTACTCGAATCGGAAAGAGTTATCCACCAGTGGAGAAATTATCCACCGGTGGAAAATGAATTCCACCGGTGGATTCCAGCACATTAACCGATCGGATAAATTTTATCGAATTTCATTGGCGATCAGACCCTGTGGGCCTCATCGCGAACGAAAGTCGATAACGGAGTGGATAATTTAGCCGATCGGTTAGCAAAATTCCAATGTTATCCAATTGCGTTTTCTCAATCAGAATCTTCGCTAACCGATCGGTTTGGCAGTGGAGTGGAATGGTGTTTGCCGCCATAGCAACGTGGTTAAAAAGTCAAGCAGTGGGATATGCAGTCGAAAACTTCATGTAAAAAAACCATTTCAGTCGGATAGCTATATCTACTGCTCCACCCCAGTTGATATAACAGTGGAAATCTAAATAATATTAAAAACCATGTTTAAAAGCTCGCTAAAAAGATGTTTTAATCGCTGTTTGAGTTATTTGAGATGTTTTATCACTCGATTTAGTTAAAACAATTTTTTATAAAATATTAATTTACCTGTTTTTATTATAAACAATCAAAACACATAAACTTAGGTTTATAACAGGTATCTAGTTTTTATAGTTCAACCTAAGAAATAATAAATCAACAAAAGAAATCCTTTTCTGCTAATCCTTCTCTTTTATCCAACTTTATAAAGCTTTATTAAACTTAATAAAGTATAAGCAACTCATATCCGTTGGAACGACGAGTTCCGGTCGGAATAGTTTGCGTTGTCTTGCCGCTATCGAAGGTGTTGTGCCTACTTGTACCTTCCGGACTATCCCCAAAAATTCGGGGTCGCTTATGCCCCTATCGTTCACGAGCCTCTATCGTCCACGGAGGCCTGCGATGAGACTACTGTACACACCATACTTACTGAACTTTATACCCACGGGGCCTCCCGCGGCCACTCAGTCCGCGTACCGCGTAATCCGCCATTGCGGAGGGGGTTTAAATTTAAGTGGCCAGATGACTTGGAGGCTTCAGCCATTAAGGCCAGGATAATGGAGTGGCAAGGGCGAGAGACCGTGAGCGGTTTCGGACACTCCTTATTGCACGGAATAAGTGTACCGCGTTGTTTCTATATATTTTTGCACGAGAGCGTAAAATACGGACGTTCACGGATCCAACGTTCGCGGTGACTGGAGTTGATGGACGCACATGGTATATGGCACAGGACAAGCGTCAGTGAAGGTGGCAAGCTCAGAAAGGATTCAAACCTCGTCCTCCAGTTCATACGATTTTGTTTCAACTAGACTTGTTCAGCCAACAACCCGTTTACACTTTACCCGGATTGTTTGAATAGGCCTACAGTCAGTACTGTCTAAGGCCTGGTGTGGATTCTTCACTAGATGATCCGTAAATAAGCAAAATTTACTATTTTATTCATTCCGCAAAACAACACCTCTAAATGTAAACAAAAGTGTGATTGACAGATAGGCAAAATCAATGGCTACTCGAATCGGAAAGAGTTATGCACCGGTGGAGAAATTATCCACCGGTGGAGAAAATTATCCACCGGTGGATTCGAGCATATTAACCGATCGGATAAATTTTATCGACTTTCGTTGGCGATCAGGCCCATTGCCATCTTGGAGCTGCTGCTCGAAAAATTCGCCAGGAAATTACCACCATTTTGAAAGGAAAACCCTTATGTTTGAAAATTGACTTGAACTCGTCTTGGACGCCACATATTAGGGATCAACATCCAATATTGGGCCTCATGGCGAACGAAAGTCGATAAAATTTATCCGATCGGTTAATTTGCTCGAATCCACCGGTGGAATTTATTTTCCACTAAAAACTATTAAAACTATTAACACTGTTATATCAACTGGGGTGGAGCAGTAGATATGGCTATCCGACTGAAATGGTTTTTTTACATGAAGTTTTCGACTGCATATCCCACTGCTTGACTTTTTAACCACGTTGCTATGGCGGCAAACACCATTCCACTCCACTGCCAAACCGATCGGTTAGCGAAGATTCTGATTGAGAAAACGCAATTGGATAACATTGCAATTTTGCTAACCGATCGGCTAAATTATCCACTCCGTTATCGACTTTCGTTCGCGATGAGGCCCATTATTGTGAATTACAAAAGGATATCGTCATTTATACAATTGATAGAAATTCTCATTCAACTTAATCTCTTTAATACACGCGTGCGAGTTGCCGCGGATTTCATGTTTCACCTATTTTGAAAGTTTTGATGAAATATGAATAATACTTTGTTTAAAGTAAATAAGAAATGGCTGAGCTGAATAATAGACACACCGGAAAAATTTTGAAAACAAAGATCATAGAAATACTCACTCTATATGAAATTTCATTGGTACAAATTTTCACGGTTACCTGTGATAATGGTGCGAACGTGATCGTTGCCGTTAAGCATCTTCAATCTGATGCCCAGGTCATGTTCAACCCACTTGAGGACGAAGAAAACTGTTCACTTCCGAATCATTATTTAGATTAGACAGAAACCATTGAAAAATAATTGTAGAAAATTACACCGGGTGTGAAATTGGAGGAAAACTTGTGATATTTTGGGAATAAGAAAATAACGTGTAGGCGGTTGAACTTTCACTTTGCTAATGTGTATTCACTTGTCCGTTTGAGTTCATTTGTACATGCTATAATAAAATTCAATTAAACATATACATTGAAATTCAAACATTCCGGCCACCACAAGAGAATTCTTTTTAAAATTTCAAAAATGCCATAAATTCAAATAAAGAAGTGAGAAAATTTCAAAAATGCCTTAAATTCAAATAAAGAAGTGAGCGAGCAATGTATAAACCTGGCTGACCTTTAACACTTGACATCTCGCTAATGTCAACAAGGTTTGTTTACTATATTTCACGTGGTGAAGCTGCGCGACATTCTAACCTTTGCTGCTCAATGGGATTAGGTAGCAATGCGATCCTATTTACTACTCTGACGATTTCCTCTCCCGTGCCTGTTCGTAGTGTAACTACTCTAACTACACCGTCTTTACCCGGATGTAAAGCAGTTATTCTCCCTTTCGGCCAAACGGTAGGTGGAACGTTGTCTTCCTTCACTATAACTAGCTGATTTATTTCTAGCTTGACCGGCGCATTGTTTGCGTGCCTTGCTCTGGCTTGCAGCTGCTGCAAATATTCTGGGTACCACCGGGACCAAATTACTTGTAAATGCTTTTGCACTACTTGGTACTCTTTTAACCGATTGGAAGAAAGCTTACTTAAATCAACCTCCGGTACTGCCTGCATACTACAACCTATAAGAAAATGAGCCGGGGTAAATGTTTCAAAATCAATTGGTTCGTCGGATAACGATACCAACGGGTTACAACGAGAATTTAAACATTGCTCAACTTGAGCTAAAAGGGTAAGCATATGCTCCTGTGTAATGCTACTAACTCTTATTGTTTTTTGAAGGTGCTTTTTGACCGATTTTACCGCCGCTTCCCAAAGACCTCCGAAATGAGGTGCACGCGGAGGGATACATTTGCACACCATCTCATTTTGGGCGCACCAATCAAAAACCTCTCTCCTATCAGCCTCATCGATTTTCAGCATCTTATGGATACGATGCAGTTCATGCGCTGCCCCCTTGAATGTTGTTGCATTATCTGAGTGCAATTCCGCAACTTTCCCTCTCCGCGCGACAAAACGACGTAACGCAGCCAAAAATGCAGTCGATGTGAGATCACTCACCAGTTCGATACGAACTGCCCTGGTCGCGAAGCAGACGAATATTGCGATATACGCCTTGGTGAGACTGCGATTGCGGATGGTAGACGCTCAACAAGAACGGACCGCAATAATCCACCCCACTCACCGCAAACGGTCTCGTTGGTGTTACCCGTGACTCAGGCAAATCCGCTACCGCCTGTTTCACCAACGTCGGCTTGTTTCTAAAGCAAGTGTGGCACTGGTGATACACACGCTTTACCATATTTTGGCCTCCAATCAACCAAAACTTCTGCCGCAGTATGGTTAACATTGCTTGTGGTCCGGCGTGCATCTCCTGCTGATGGACCCTTTCTGCCAATAGCACTGACAGACGATGTGATGCTGCAAGGACTTTCGGATGCTTCGTTGCCTCCGGGATGTTGGCATTACCTAGCCGGCCACCGACACGTAACACACCCTGTGCGTCGATGTATGGGGACAACCACTTCAGCTTCGATCTCGCACTAACCTGCTTCCCTCGTTGTAGATCGACCAGCTCTTCTGCGAACGACTCCTGTTGTGCTAGCTGGCACAAACGCAGCTCGGCTTGCTGTAGCTCCTCTGCTATAAGCGGTGGAACGGAGTGCAGCAACGTCTTGATGTCCGCTTTTACCTTAACGCGCTTGCACGATGATGCCTTGCTTGCCCTAAGCGCTGTGATGAACCGGAGCCGTTGGTGCGGAGCCGGCTCTGCTCCGACGGCTCCGGAGCCGGCTCCGCACCAACGGCTCCGTAGTCGGCTCCGGACTAACGGCTCTGCACTCACGGCTCCGTTCCAACGGCTGCGGAGCCGGCTTCGGGCCCACCGTTCCGGGGCCGGCGACGAATCAACGGCTCCAGACCAACGGCTCCGAACTAACGGTTCAATAAAGACATCATTGTATTATAGCGTAATAAAAAAACGAATATATCTCCTCGCACGGGTGGAAACCAATACACGATGTGATTGCAGTATTGACATGCATGACGTTGTGTAGCATTCGTTGGTCTCGCCTTTCTTAACAATATTCAAAAGCCATCGATGTTTTTTTTTTTTTTGATAAATTCTTTTAATCATGACCTACTCCGCTATTTACGGATTTTCTCGATTGAAACTTCATTGAAAAAGTTATTTTGGTCCTTTGTGTTAAAACCGGCTCCGGAGCCGTTGGTGCGGAGCCGGCTCCGGAGCCGTTGAAGCGGAGCCGGCTCCGGAGCCGTGGGTGCGGAGCCTGCTCCGGAGCCGTCGGAGCGGAGCCGTGGGTGCGGAGCCGGCTCCGGAGCCGGCTCCGAAATTGTCTGGAGCCGGTCGGAGCCGGCTCCGACTTCGGAGCCGTTTTGCCCATCACTAGCACCAATAGTCCAAACTCGGATATAATAACACCAGGTACCACGAAGAAAATAGCTGAACGAAAAAATAAGTTAAATTTGAGAAAAAAATTTGCGTGATAATGTCGATTTCAAAATTAAAAAACTGTCAGACGTTCAAAGCTGTAAAACCCTTATTGTAATCCCTAAAACGGATCAGTCGTGTGATAAAACGCGTTTGGATTTACGGGCTGAATTAAATCCAAAAGAACATAAAATTTTGAATTTCAGAAACGGTAAAACAGGGTAGATTCTAATTCAGTTTGAATCTGAAAATGAACACGAGAAAGCTAAACAGGCCATAGAGACAAAATTAGGAAGTTCGTATTCAACCTCAGACCCTTTAAGACGATTCAGAGTGTCTGGTATGAGCGAAAACCTCGAAAATGAGGAAATAATTGATTTGATCAAAACCCAAAACGAAGGTATCCCTGGTAAATGTATTAAAATCTTAGGCCGATATGAAAACAAGTCTTTTAAATATCAGAAATATAATGTGCTGATGGAAGTGGATTCCGCTACAGCTCTTTATTTTACAAAAAAAAAAGATAAGGTTTATATCGGATTTGATCGCTGTCTAGTGAAAGAGTCCTTCCATGTAATGATATGTTACAAATGTGGACGCTTTGGACATAAGAGTGTGGATTGTAGAAATGAAACGCATGTTCGCGTTGCAGTGACAACCACACAACGGAACAGTGCACAAAAGAACAGAAGAGTTTTCCTTATGTTTACTTAAATATTGGAGGTCTGTCGTCTAATTACAGTATGCTTAAAACTATGGTTGACGAAATACATCCATTACTAATATTTCTATCTGAGACTCACATAGTTGATCCGGAAGCTTTCGAACAATATTCCCTAAAAGACTACAATACAGTTTCATGTTTATCACATTCTAGAAACACTGGTGGTGTATCATTTTATATACATAACTCAGTACAATTTAAGGTGCCCCTAAATGAAGCGAAAGAAGGTAACTGGTTCTTAGCAATTTCAGTTTTGAAAAATACTACAAAAGCAAGGTACGGCCTAATCTATCATTCACCCAGTTCGAGTCCTTTTAGGTTCCTAGCTATTCTTGAGGAGTGGTTAGAACAATTTTTATAATACGATAAAATAAATATAGTGATGGGAGATTTTAATATCAACTGGATGAACGCATCTGAGTCTAGACATCTAAAAAGGATTACAGAAGGATTGGGCATACGACAAATAGTGAATCTGCCCACACAAATAACACGCAGTAGTAGAACATTGATTGACCATATGTATACAAATAACTATCCAGTTTCAAATTGCATTAATAACAACTTAAAAATTTCAGATCATGAAACAATTCAATGGTCAATCGATGAAAAATATACCCGTACTAATCGATTACGACTTAAGTGCTGGAAAGTACTCTCCAGAAATTTTGAATAGGATGGTGTCTGAAGGAATTCAGGAAAATGTTGCTAATATCAACGATAAATATATTAGGTAAACAGCTGTCTTAGAGAATAGTATGTCACAGCTTGTGCAAGAGAAAATAATAAACACAAATTGTTCAGCGAAATGGTACACAATTCAATTGGCCCAGCAGAAACATAAACGAGACAAATACTATAACAAATTTCTCCAAACAAACCAGAATTCTGATTGGACAATTTATAAAACAGCTAGAAATTTGTATAGTAGAGCTTTAACTACATCCCGAAGATCATACTTTGAACATAAAATTAATCAGAATAGAAAGAATAGCAAGGAACTTTGGAAAATCCTAAAATCTTTACTGAATCCAAGAGGAACTATTAATAGTCCTTGTATAATATTCAATGGATCAACGGTGTATGACTCAGAGAAAATTGCTGAAACTTTCAATAAATTCTTTGTCCAGAGCGTATTGGACATTCATCATAGTATTGGTCAAACTAATGAAGCATACGCAAGTCTTCGAGAAACGGACTATATATTTAAATTTAGATCTATCTCCTACGGACAATTGAAAACGTGGTCAAAAATCTAAATAATTCATCAGAAATCAATAATGTCAATTAAAAAATCCTACTAGATTGTTTTCACACTGTAGGACATGAACTACTAAACATTATTAATTATTCGATCACGTGAGGAGTGTTTCCAACCTCCTGGAAAGAGTCTCTTGTTGTACCTATACAAAAAGTATCGGGAACTGTTCTTGCAAATGAATTCAGGCCTATAAACAAATTAAATATTTTTGAAAAAGTAATAGAGACAGTTGTTAAAGAACAATTAGTAGAATATATAAACAGCAATCATTTATTTATACCTGAACAGTCGGGTTATAGGGTTGGTCATTCTTGCGAATCGGCTCTTAACCTAGTGCTGGCAAAATGGAAGGAAGCTTTTGATGGTAAAAATACTACAATTGCTGTATTCCTCGACCTAAAAAAGGCCTTTGAAACAATTTCGAGGCCACTATTATTAAAAGTGTTAATGAGTTTTGGCATTAAAGCCAACGAATTACGATGGTTCGAGAGTTATCTTCAAGACAGAACACAGAGAACTGTATTTAATAACAAAATATCAAGTGCCGTCGAGAACACCCTAGGAGTACCTCAGGGAAGTGAGCGAAGACCAATTATTTTCTTGATGTACATTAACGATATGAAAAGGGTTTTACAGAATTATGATATCAATTTATTTGTGGATGACACAGTCATCTTCATTAGTGGTAGTGATCATTGTGATATTGTTAGGAAACTCAATCAGGATCTGGACTCACTGGATGGGTGGCTGAAACATAAGAAACTCAAATTGAATCCTGAAAAAACTAAAGCCTTGATTGTGTGTCAAAGACTATTTAGCCTACCCACTCAATTAGTAATAAATAATGTATCAGTAGAAATTGTATCTAGATAAATATTTAGGAGATAGTTGACACATTGACAACGTTATAAAGAAAGTGGCCAAAAAGGTTGGAGTTATTTGCAGATTGAGAAAGGATGTAAACCGTTGCGGTAAGATACAATTATACTTATCACTTATTGGACCTCATCTAGATTTTTGTGCCTCGATTTTGTTTCTGGCGATTGATACACAGTTCACGCGACTTCAAAGGCTGCAGAATAAGGCAATGCGGGCTATCCTTGATTGTGGGCGTTATACCTCTTCTGTTACAATGCGAATGGTCTTAAAATGGATGTCCATAAAACAGAGAGTAACGTATCAGACAATGATATTCATTGATAATCTAATAAAAAGACGTCTACCTTCATATCTTACGCAAAGAGTTGTGAGAGGAGTAGACATTCACAATTACCCCACACGGGGAGCTAATGCTCCAAGAGTGCCAAACTATGTGACTGCAGGAGCCAGAAATTCTTTGTTTCACAGAGGTATCCAGTATTACAATAGAATGCCACAGGAAATTATCAATGCTGGTTCGTTATCTGAGTTTAGAAAATTGTGCTCTGATTTTGTTACAACTAATGTAGTCTAAATGTATTGTCAATTGTCAACTCTAGGTGATGATGATTTTTTTTTCATTCTTGTCTTTTGTCCTTTAAATATTTTTTTAAACTAATTTACATTCTAATTCACCAAAGTTTTAAAACTATAAATAAACAAAAAAATAATAGAATGAGACTACATTGAATTGAGACACTCGCGCGTACAGTAGACTCCGGGTTCGGAGCTTGGTAGATTGGTGTTGATCGGGCTAATAACTCGTCATACCTTTATGCTTTGCTCAGCTCTCAAACATCTACTCGTTTGAATATTTGTAGCTTTACCAAATTATCACAAGATACCTCGAACATCTCAATCCTTTGACGAAGGCGAAAACGTACATTAATCAATAATATAGTCGATGATCATGGAACTTTACTAGAAACGCCAAAGCAAGTACATGATTATATAGTTATGCACTTTGAAAATTTACTCTCGATGGAAGATCCAATCCAAGAGTCTCAATATTCTTGTTTATCAAAGATACCTGATAACTGTGAAATTAACCGAACTATAACAAAAGAAATAACTACAAAGGACATTTACAACACAATACTAAGATCATCAAAAAATCGTAGTCCTGGGATAGATGGACTGACAACTGAATTTTACATAACTTTTTTTGATGTAATACATAAAGAACTAAATTTGATAATCAATGAAGCTCTATGTAAAAATATTCCGGATAAATTCACGGAAGGTATTGTAGTCCTTGTTCGGAAAAACAATCTACAGAAGAAGGATATAGAAGCTTCTCGACCTATAACATTATTGAACACCGACTTTAAAATACTTAATAGAATAATGAAAACAAGGATCACAAAAGTTATAGATGAACACAACATACTTACAAACTCTCAAAAAATAAGGACGACATAGTAATAAGGACAATAATATTTTTCAAGCCCTCTTATCGATTAAAGATAAAATTCTAGAAATTAACAACAAAAAGTAAATTGGGAAACTCATCGCCTTTGATCTTTCTAAGGCATTTGATAGAGTAAATCACAGCTTTTTGTATAAAACAATGCAAGCAATAGGATTTAACCCAAGCTTGATTACATTCATTAAGAAAATAAATGCATGCACATATTCTAGACTCTATATTAACGGAAGCCTATCAAAAAAAATCCCGATCAAAAAGTCAGTGAGGCAAGGAGATCCACTTGCGATGCATTTGTTGGTGTTATACTTACACCCCTTACTGGAAAAATTAGAATCAGTGTGTAACGGATGTGACGACATCATAAACGCATACGCTGATGATATTTCTATCATAACAACAAAACAAGAGACAATTAATGACATCAGGAAAATATTTATGGAATATCAATCAGTATCAGGAGCTAAATTAAGCACCGAAAAAACAAAAGGTCTGGACATCGGTTATATCACAGAGCGTAACAAATTAAAAGTTCCTTGGATTAGCACAGAGTATCGCTTAAAAATTTTGGGAATAATTTTCACCAACTCGCTATAATTAACAATCAAATTAAATTGGGATAGAACCACACAAACATTTGCACAACTAATCAAACATCACAAACAGAGATATCAACTTGCAACAGAGAGCCAAATTATCAAACACATTCCTAACAGCTAAACTTAGGTACATAGGATCAATAATATCAGCACACAAAAAACAAACAGCAACGCTCACATCCTTACTGGGTGAGTTCATGTGGCCTAAAGGTGGACTGAGGGTCAGCATGAATCAACTTGGGCTATCCAAAGCTAAAGGAGGTCTAAATCTGCTCGTACCAAGCATAAAGCTACCATCATTACTGATCAATAGACATCTTAAAGAAAAAACTAATATGCCTTTTACCTCTAAATTCTTGCTAAAAATAGAAAACCCTCCAAACATTCAATCAGTGCCCAAATTCTATCCATGTTTGGAAGTAATAACAAAAGAATGTGCTTATTTAACAGATGCAATAATTCAAAAACCCACAGCTAGACAAATTCATACGACTATTTTAGACTTTCTTCCACTTCCCCCTATACAACTAAAAAACAGCCAATCAGTGGAATGGAGAAAAGTATGGCGAAATTTGAACTGCAATAAGCTTAATTTTAATCAAAGAAGTACATATTATCTATTAGTAAATGAAAAAATAATTTGCGAAGAACTGAAATTCAAACAAAAATATAAAGAAATAACTGACCCACATTGTACTTTTTGTGGAAACAAAGACAATTATGAACACAAATTTAAAACATACAAAAAAAATTGAACAATACTGGAGGATCTTTTCAGAAATAATAGTATTTTATAATATAAGGCTCCCTACATTAGTTGAAATGTTAAGACCGGAATTAAAAAAATTGAATTCAACAAAACGTGCGAAGGCTATGAGTCTATTCGTAAATTATATAGAACTTATAGAAAACAAACCGATATTTGAGGTATCGGATAAACATGAACTTAAAGCTTTGATAGGATAATTAGTAGATAAGAACCTTCTATTGTATTGTTTTAATAAAAAAAAAATAATAAAAAAAATCCTTTGTTGGGGTCAGAGGTGGGTCATCATCATCATCATCATCCAAAATTCCGCTTGCCGTTTTCGAGCCATAGTCCTCTATCGTAAAGTAGTCTCGCAGTTGGTCGTTTACTTCTTTGTCACTATCTATTGGCGGTACGGCATGAAAATTTACAAGCGCTGTCGGTACCCTTTTTGGGACTATTCCTCCATAGATCGACCAACCTAGTCGACACATGGCAGCAATGGGTTCGGACGGTTGTCCTTCACGGAGCTTGATCGGTACCCCGACTCGAATGTTGTCCAACCCGATCAGGAGCTGTGGCTGCACGTGTGTGTAGCTCTGTATCGGTAGCCCTCTAAGGTGTATATATCTTTCTTGCAGTGCTTTGTAATTAAGTGTTTGTGTTGGGAGCATTAGCCGGCCGACCGTTCTGACGTTCTCTAGTCTGTACCTCGTGTTTCTATCTTTTCCGGAAATGTAAAGGTTTATTACTTCGGAATTGGGCTCTTTCCTTGTTACATGTCCTGTAGCGTTGAAGCGTTAGTGGTGTTTTTTTACCGTGTACACCCAACTCTGTTGTTATTGATTCGTCGGTTAGTGAGTACGTCGATCCTTCATCTACGAAAGCGTGTATTGTTAGAGAGTTGTTGTTATGGTACAGGGTACCTCATTTGCATGTGTTGCGCACGCACATACGGCCGTCTTGAATACGCATACTACAACAAATTTCGAAGCGTCGCAGAGAAATGAGAGAGCAGCATCTCTATCTCGACCATCTAGTACGCCACATAAGAAATTTTGGCGGCCGTGGACTCTTACTTCATTTTGCACGCGGAACATACATACCTTGATGCTGGATCTTTGACGGTAACGGTCAGTCCCGCACACGTTGCATGTTCCCATTTTGTGCACAAGCAGCACTTCTCCATCGTGGCTTTCCCATCCTGTGGTTGGCTGCACAGCTGGCACTTCGGTGTAGTGTCCATCCTTCTATCTCTTTCTCTTACGTGGGAGAAAATTTCAGAATTTGTTGGGATGAATTTTCGCTAACCGCCTGTTGCGAAATGAAAACCAAGGCGGTGTAAATTCTTTGCCGAAACGATTTATTGTTCAACGTTTGCCAAAAAAATAGTCTTCGATTCCCGCTTTTGGTTTAGAGACCTTCTCCGTGTCCTGTCGCCCTTTTTATCCTTGCCGAACCGAACGCGATCGATTGAAACCCGAACCGATATCTTACATATTTCAAAACGCGCGTTTACAACAGGTTGTAAGGTCGCAATCGAATCTTGCGAAAAGGTTCCAACACCGCCTTTGACCCGGTTCTGAAACTATAGCTTTGATAGAATATCTACGCGAGTACCAGCTTAAGCGAGCCCAGCCCAACAATTTCCTTACCATCTTGCGTGCCAACCAATCAGTTCAGGAGTTTGAGTAAGTATTTAAATATTATTCTTCGTATTTTTAAACACTTTGAATTCATCGAGCTCTGTTGCGACGAAACCGTTCGACACCCTTGGCGTTTGGACACCCCTGACGAGACGAAAGTCATACAGGGCGAACGTCAAGAGAATCGCAGCGAAACGGGAGAAGCAATCCAACCAGCGAGGAGTAAGCAGCAGAGACAAAGCCGTAAGCGTAACACAGATTAATAAGTAAACGTAAATATTCTGATTAGTAACGGGACGAGAAAAGTACAGGGTTTACCAAGTCACTTTGCGATGTGAGCTGCACTATTCATCTCACTTGAGACGTATTTCTATTCTGACGTGCTACTTCATTTGGCCCGAAATAATTTTCTATTCCGCCGCATTCATTTTCATCCATTTTATGAAGTCTTTTCACAGGGGATGTTAGCTGGAGCCGTCCGCGATGTTTACATTTTTTTTTCAAAAATAAATGTTTGGGCTTTTAGTGCTGATTTGTGATACAAGTATGTTGTTTAACAAAGAATAGAAGTTAATCTTTGCTCCGCTGTAGCATTCTAGCCGAAAAATGGATTATTCGTTGAGATATTAGCAGTTGAACCTGCTCAGTCAAATCTGCTAATAACTCAATGAATAACCCATTTTCGGCTACGAAATAAATCTATTCTTTGTTAAACAACTATCAAAAAGCAAAATATTTTGAAAAAAAAACATCGCGCCAGGCTTGCATAAATGAATAAAGCAGCACGTCGAAAGCGTCCAAAGTGCCGTTAATCAGAATATTTACGCTTACTTATTAATCTGTGTTACGCTTACGGCTTTGTCTCTGCTACCTCGCTGGTTGGATTGCTTCTCCCGTTTCGTTGCGATTCTCTTGACGTTCGCCCTGTATGACTTTCGTCTCGTCAGGGGTGTCCAAACGCCAAGGGTGTCGAAATGAATTCAAAGTGTTTAAAATACTTACTCAAACTCCTGAACTGATTGGTTGGCACGCAAGATGGTAAGGAAATTGTTGGGCTGGGCTCGCTTAAGCTGGTACTCGCGTAGATATTCTATCAAAGCTCCCCGGTTTGTGTCTTTATATCTTAAAAAGGGCTTGACACAGCGCCATAAATTCTCGATGGTCTGTGTGTGTATTAATGGATCCCTTGAGTCGATAAAATTTTCGGAATGGTTCATCATCTCGTGCTCATATCCTTTTCGATCCGTCCTCTGTGATACTTCCGTTTGGTAACGACGGACTTTCTTGCACCTGCCGGATTTCCGGAATCGCTGCACCTACTGAACCTACTTGAATCTTACGAGTCGTTTCGAACGACTCCGAGTTGCTTCCGGATGTCTCCAATCCGGTTGGTGTGGATCGAGCAGGACATCACTACTTCACAAACCACACAATCAATCGTCGATATCGGTTAAGAGTGTTTAAATGTATTGTACTTACGAATGGGTAAAATCGGTTATGTGTGGAAGTGTTGGACGCGCGGGAAAATATTGCTCCGTATGTAGTTGAATGTTTTGATCAATAAAGTGGTGTACAGATTAAAGATTCTCTCTTTTTGAAAGTTTTATTATCAGGACAAACCATTTACCATGGATATATTTGCAGCAGTCAAAAATTCCAGTGACCTGAAGAAGCCTACCGCGGATGAGGAAGGGTTGGTTCGTCTTTTGCAGGAAGCGGAACTCTTGCCGCCAACGCAACAATGCAGCAAGTGCAAGAGACAAATGAAGCTGAAGGTAACCAAGCGCTCCAATGCTTGCAAATGGATTTGCAAGCTTACATCGAGCTGCACCGGCTGGGAATGTACTGTCCGCACGGATAGTATTTTCAAAAATTCGAGGCTGTCTCTATCCCAGTTGATGGAGATAACCTTCGGGTGGTCTCGAAATACGACGCGGATGGTTGCGGAAGCTGAATGTGCAGCCGGTAATTTATTTTTAGTATTTTTTTTTCAATCAGTCGGTTTTGATTAATTTTTTATTTTGTTTTATTTTTATCTCATTGTAGGTAAGACAGCCATTCTAAAATGGTTCAAAATACTCCGTGAAATAAGCGCTGAATATGTGGAAACCCACCGAAAACAGATCGGAGGCGAAGGGCTCACTGTGGAGATCTACGAGTCCGTCATTACCAAACGGAAGTACCACAGAGGACGCATCGCGGACAACAACCAGGTTTGGCTGGTCGGTGGTATTTGTCGGGAGACAAAAGAGATTTTTCTGGAGCTGGTTCAGAAACGCGACGCTGGCAACTTGCAGGGCATTATAATGAAGAATGTGGCCCCCGGAACGACAATTGTGACGGATGGTTGGCGTGCCTACATCGGATTAGACGGAAAAGGGTATGAGCACGAGATGATAAACCATTCCGAAAATTTTGTCGACCCAAGCGATCCATTAGTACACACACAGACCATCGAGAATTTATGACGCTGGGTCAAGCCCTTTTTAAGATCTAAAGGCACAAACCGGGGAGCTTTGATAGAATATCTACGCGAGTACCAGCTTAAGCGAGCCCAGCCCAACAATTTCCTTACCATCTTGCGTGCCAACCAATCAGTTCAGGAGTTTGAGTAAGTATTTAAATATTATTCTTCGTATTTTTAAACACTTTGAATTCATCGAGCTCTGTTGCGACGAAACCGTTCGACACCCTTGGCGTTTGGACACCCCTGACGAGACGAAAGTCATACAGGGCGAACGTCAAGAGAATCGCAGCGAAACGAGAGAAGCAATCCAACCAGCGAGGAGTAAGGAGCAGAGACAACCCGCTGCGCAAAGCGATCGAAAACTTCTCGAACTCAAACTGCAAACATATTTCACATCCCATGGCTGTGAAATATTTCGCATTCAAACTTGTTGCAAATTTATAAATGAAATATTTCGAAATTTTCAGCGCTGAAATTTTAGGATTGAAATATTTCTTCGATCGGAATCCAAGCGTTTTCCCTGACATTTCTGCTCGCTTTTTCGATCGCTTTTGGCGGAAAGCGATCGAAAATCCGAGCTACAAAACTGGTCGATTTTGTCGTGCGGGAAAGCCGTAAGCGTAACACAGATTAATAAGTAAACGTAAATATTCTGATTAGTAAAGGGACGAGAAAAGTAAGTGCAAAAGTGAAATTAAATGTAAACGTGTGTGTTATAAAATATTTGAAATATAGTTTCAGAACCGGGTCAAAGGCGGTTAGCGAAAATTCATCCCAACAAGCTCTTTCCAGCTGGATAGCTAATACCAGGAAGCGGATGTATCCAACTGCATCCGTTATCTTAGAACTCCGAATCCTACCTCCTCGTGGTGCTAGCTGGCATACGATGTCAGTTGCTGACGATCGTAAACTAACATGACCGGGGGACTATGTTTTTTTATATAGCTTATTATGATGACCATGCTCATAAGGAACTATCGCAGTACATTTCACATTTCTCTATTTCTCTCTATATCTTTAGCCTTAACCTTTTAGTTTCATTGACAAACATTATTTGAACGAACGTATTTTAAACAATAATTAATTGACAAAATGAACAAACTCTTACAACTATCATCAGGACAATCACTTGTTAATACTAATCACTCCCCTTCAAATAGTCCTTTTCTTTTCAACTGGGCTCTTGTTCGTAAAACACTGACCTTCCGCAACAGTGCTTAATGCCCGCTGTGGCCTGCGAGCGTTAAAAACTTCAATCGGTTTCCGATTGCTTTGGCTTCTCTGTTCTTCAATGAATTAAAATAAGTTGATTGTTATGCATTAAACTAGTTTTCCAAACAACATGCTCGTCATGGGCTCAAGCTCCGTATGGACCGCCTCCTCATACGTAGGACTGACAACCCTGCTGTGGGCAATCAATAGCTCGATTACACTGATAAACCCATTAGTGGTACAGGCATGCCTTGGACGACAACAGTTATGTCCAAAGACGAATAAGAGAAGTAGGAAAAAACCTTACTACAGTGAACCCCTCTCCAATTTGAATTATTTGACACCTCTTCAATTTGAAAAACCTCTTTTATTTGAACATTTTCTACAGTTCCTTCATTTCCAGTACATTTTTGTCTCTCTAATTTGGAAAACCTCTGAAATCTGTACCCCTCTTATTTGTGTATGGTGTTGATATATTTATTGAATGATGTGTGCTCCCATCTGCAAACGTGTTCGCAGTTTCCTATAGCAACAGTCACGGCTGCAAACTAAATGTTCTGTCTCTATCTAGTTTATATGTACAGTGAACCCTCTCTTATTTGACACCTCTCCAATTTGAAAAACCTCTCTTATTTGAACATTTTGCACAGTCCCTTGATTTCCAGTACATTTTTGTTCCTCTAATTTGGAAAACCTCTGAAATCTGTGTCCCTCTCATTTGTGTATGGTGTTGCCATGAATGATGTATGCTCAAATTGGCAATCGTATGCACAGTTTCCTGTAGCAACAGTTAAGGCTGCATACTAAATGATCTGTCTCTTTCTTGTTTGTTTGGACCTTTCATTCACTTTCAGCTTCTGTAATTTGAAAACCCCTCTTATTCGACAGTCCCATCGCCTCTTAAATAAGAGAGGGTTCACTGTATTTTTCATTCACATTCAACCTCTGTAATTTAAAAACCGCTCTTACTCGACAGTCTCTTCGCCTGTCAAAGAAGAGAGAGTTGGGTGTATTTTGATTTTTTTTTTCATGAAGCAGACTGACCAAACCATTTCGCAAGCTAGTACCATTTCTCACACAACGATTTGATAGATGATAGAACACCTTCTGTTTCGACGGAACCACTTGTATCGTATCCATCCCGACAACGCAGCACTTTCTTTCTATTTGGCTTAACGACCTACGCGATCATGTGGAACTTAACAGGCCTTCGAAACTGGTTTAGTACCATGTTGCCGTATAGTTAATCCCTGCTTCGGGGAGACGTTCCGTATGTGGTTTGAACCCATGACAGGCATGTTATTAGGTCGTACGAATTGATGACTGTATCACGGGACCGCACAGCGTTGCACTTTATTCCTATTTATATTGTAACAAATAAATAAGTTTTATGCTTTATTCTCGCTATAACCGACATACGTGATCATGCTGACGTTATGTAAAAATATTCACAAGACTTATTCGTATCATCTAACCGGATAGTCAATCACTGGTTGGTGTGTGCTCCGGGAGAAAATCGAACTACGTCTAGCCTATATTGAGACCAGCTTTCTGCTATTAGGGGATAGGGAATGATTAATATGTTTTCCTTTTCCAAATTACACCGTCATGAAGCTGGATGAATAGGTCCACTATATAAATAGCTGAACAAATTATGCTACAATAACAAATCATCAAAAACAAAACATAAACTCTATCTTATCGTTGCACTGTAAGGTGCATGGCTGCGCTGAAATGAATATAGCCATACCCTTCTACGCTCTCCTTTATATAAAACTGAGGCACCAAAGGTACCACGAGAGGCTGAGCACGATCTTGTTCATCACAATGCAACCCCATCAATTGCAGTCTCTCAATCCAAAGACGGTCTATAGCTTAAGAAATATTTTGCCATATTTGCTTTGCATTTGCATATTTGTTGATGATTGAAATAGGAACAGATGTTGATCACGAAGAAAATATAAAAACATTCGAGTGAACAAACAAATGACAATTATCATAACTTATCATTACACTTGCTTTTTTCATATCACTACTACATTCAATACCACTACTTCTTAGAAGAGAAAGGGGTTAAAAAAACTAAAGGGTATAGGTATCTTATAAACATACTTAGTGAGAACATAGCGATAAATTTCACATGGTAGCAGCAGTTCCGATTTACTTTTTGTGCACGTGGTGAATCCAGGGATAGACGCAACATTTTTTAGCAGCATACGGCTAGCCAGCTCCTAAAGGAACAGTCGCGAGATCAGATGCGCCACTGGCTTCGTCACATCTGGCGGCATCTTAAATTGCAGCGTCATGATTTTACGGTACGATTCCTGATAAGTGGTCGTCAAAAACGGGGCCTTACTGCACAGCAGCTTGTACGCCAGCACGCCCAAAGTCCATAGATCGACTGTTTTAGTGTGCGGCAGACATTGTGCCATCTCGGGAGATAAATACTCGAGCAAAACGCACAGCGTCGTACCGGAACAAGGTCGGCTCGTACACCGAAATCCCGTAACAAGGTCGGTCGTATCAAAATCGGCAGTCTTCAGAACACCACCGTACCCCAGCGGCAAGTTTTCCGGATGATGTCACGATGTATCACTCGCGCTCGTGCTGCGTCATTGGCCGACGATGAATGGGTATGTTACTTTATAGCATGCAATGGACAGCGGCGAAACACGACGACCAACGCATCCTCGGGATCATCTTTGGCGGTGCATTCGAGCATACCCAATTGACATTTTCGAGCATGAATAATCAGGAATTCGAGCAAATTCCCTTACACAGGATTCTTAAACTGCACCAGTTAAAGGGAATTTAGAATGAGTCCTTTAAAATCCACAGTGATGTGACTTTTTCGTTGCTTTATTCTATATTCGCCTGGAAATTATGTGTCCTATCGTTATAGTTGGGCATGTACCCATTTTATACTTAAATAATAGCTATTTTTAATAGAAAAACGTCACACAAAGAAATAACGTTATTATTGATCCTTCAGCATTGATTCTTTGCTATCAAAGAGGATTCCGAAATGGAAAATCAACCACTGATCAGATCTTCACCATGCGGCAGATCTTGGAGAAGATGGCTGAATAGAGAAACGACACATACCATCTCTTCATTGACTTCAAAGCCGCATATGATAGCATAGCCAGGGTAAAACTGTATGACGCTATGAGCTTTTTTAGAATCCCGGCCAAACTGATAAGGCTAGTTAGAATGACTATGACCAACTTCACATGCCAGGTGAGGATGGATGGAAAACCCTCAAGACATTTTGCTACCACCAAGGGTCTGCGCCAGGGGGACGGGCTTGCTTGTCTCCTATTCAACCTGGCGCTAGAGCCGGCAAATACATCAGCACCAACCAACATGGATTCATGCCTAAGAGATCAACTACGACAAATCTGATGCAATTCGATAGCGGCTGTTATAAGTCCATTGATGATGGTATGCAGGTTGATGCCATTTACACGGACATTAAGGCGGCTTTTCACAGTGTGTCCCACAACATTCTTCTGGCAAAACTTGATAGACTTGGATTATCACCACCCCTGGTAAAGTGGATGAAATCGTATTTATGTGGTCGTTCATATGCAGTTAGAATGGGCTCCCATCAATCTAGATCTATCGGTGCCTCTTCCGGCGTACCCCAGGGCAGCAACCTGCGGCCTCTATTGTTTCTGCTCTACATAAACGACTTGTGCACGGCACTCCCGGATAATAGTTGCCTACTCTACGCAGATGATGCTAAAATCTATCGTGAAATCCGTGAGCCCGAGGACCATCTTCAACTTCAAGCCACTTTGACTGAATTTGTCTCCTGGTGCAAGCGTAACGCACTAAGCGTCTGTATCGATAAATGCGCCATAATCTCATTCAGCCGTTCAAGAGCTCCAGCGCTGTTTAATTATACGCTTGATGGTCAGAACCTCGAAAGACTGAACTGTGTAAAGGATATAGGAGTCCTCCTAGATGCTAAACTCTCCTTCGAAGAACAGATAGACCAAGTAGTCGCTAATGCCAATCGTCTACTTGGCTTGGTCATAAACATGACGCGCGAGCATCGTGATCCTATGTGTTTCAAGACACTGTACTGCGCACTTATCAGACCACTGCTGGAATATGCTAGCATTGTTTGGTGGCTAGCATCTACTCGGGCACTTGCGCGGCTAGAGTCCATCCAACGGAAGGCAACGCCCTCCGCCCTTCGTGATTGGCCGCGTCGTCTCGACTACAGAACTAGGTGTTTGCTGCTTGGGATCCCGCCTCTCGCCAAACGTGTTGAGCACACCAGACTGGTATTTATCACGGGAATCTTAAACGGAACCATCGACAGTCCCGAGCTACTTTCAAGGATTCACCTCTATGTTCCTGCCAGAATACTTTGTCGCCGACCAATGCTGGCAGTCGCTGAAACCCGAACAACATTTGGCTCTCGCAACTCCCTTCTTTGTATGTGCCGTCTTTTAAATTCAGCTGACGATATTTACGAGCCTGGCATGACGATAACGGAACTGACTTCGCTTTTAAGTGTTTGGAATGCGTTCAACGATAACAATATATAAATGTTCTGTACGTTATCTAATGTGTATTGTAAACAAATTTTGACTCGAGAGGGTTTCATAGTCCATCGATTAATAAACTAAACTAAACTGCAAGCCGCTTAACCAGCCGGGATACGTGTGTCTGTGTACGTGCGTGTGTGTGACATAACGCCATTTCATAAAATGGTAGGCAAAGACGAACTTCGCCGGGCACTCATCGAAGCCGATGTGCCGAATACCGTCACCGTCACACAACTTAGGCAACTTTAAGCCTCTCTCGAGCTGGTCGCTCGTTCCCCCCGAGCAGCGCAGCCCACCACCTTGGCCATGGCATCGGTTTCCGCTTGCGCAAACCATCCCGAGGCCGACATTTTGTATCACCCTCATGAAAATGGCGGTGACGCCGTTAATGATGCCTCTTCGACGAACAACACCACCGACGCCAATGCTAATCTGCCCTCCGCCCAAGGTGTAGCCGCCCCCCTTCCCCGCGATTCCGACGATATGGAGGCTCACATCGAAGCGCTACGAATGCAGCTACAGTTAGCCGAATTGCGTCAGAAAGTGCATCAACTCGAGGCGCAGCAACCGACCGCCATCTGTGTAAAGGATTTCGAATCCTTCATCTAGCCGCTTGATGCTGAGAAAAATTCCGATGTCATCCGCTGGTTCCGTGATCTGGAACGCCTTTTCTCACTTCACCGACGCGGTATGCGACGCGGATAAATTATTGTTCACTCTTCGGCTCCTCACAGGCACGGCAGCTAACGTCGCAAAAGCATTTGTCGTCACCACTTACGACGAACTGAAGATGGAGCTAATCGACAACCTTCATTTCGTCGCTACTCCTGAATCTGTGTACCGCCAACTCCGCAATCGTCGGCTGCAGCCCCAAGAATCTGCCCTCCACTACCTGTTTGACATGCAGCGCATAGCTGGCCAAGCCGACATACCCGATTCGGAACTGATCCCGATCGTCATCGACGGCTTTAGAAGCCCGAAAATTACTTCAAGCCTGCATTTCATGCTTCTCACGATGGAAGATTTCCGGAAGAAGCTGAAGCTTTTGGAGTCTTGCCGTCACCTTCGTACCATCAAGCCCCCTTCCGCCGATTTTCGGGCCCCGATGAACAGCCGTATGGAACGGCCCCAACCGTCGCAGGAACCTGTCCGCTGCATCAACTTTTTTCTTGCTTTGACAGTTGTCAACATAGCGTGTCTACTGCTATCACTCCGCATTTATCCGCTATTTTATTGGTGTAATCTGGTTTTGCTATAAGCAGCACAATTTTTAGTGTGTCCATGAGTGTAGTCTCGTGACCCTGCCATCGTGTTCCTGACGAGAACCACCGTGTTCGCGATATATTTAGATTTTATTTGTGGCTCCTTCGACGTTCATCTGCAGCGGCATCTAAAATGGAGGATGTGTGTTATGCATGTTCGGAAGCACTGGGCCCGGTTGAAGGGTCAATTACGTGCCTATATTGTGAGGGTACATACCATCTGGCGTGCACTAAGGTGCCTGTATCGGTCATCGACGAAGTGAAACGGATGGCTTCCCTGCACTGGAGTTGCATTGGGTGTACTAACGCCATCGGGAATCCGCGTAGCAAGGCGATCAAGGGCATGGGTATGCAGGTTGGGTTTCAGGCAGCCCTCACAGCTGCTGTTGATGCCATGAAGGCTAGCTTGGTCCCACCGGTAATACAGGAGATTCGGGATGGCTTTGCCGGAATCGCCACGGCCCATTCGGCATCCTTGCAACATAGCAATCAATTGCTCCCAGATGCACTACCAAACGGAAAAAGACGAAGATTATTTCGTGATGCAGTTGCATCCTCAGATGCCGTGTTTGTTGACAGTGCAGCAATCTCAAACGTCACAAATACAAACAACAATCACCGGATCGATCGTCCTTGACTACCACCAATAATCACAGGTACTAATACAGCCTCCGCTTCAATACCAACTGTTTCACAGACACCAAGAACCGATTATTTATGGCTGCATCTTTCAAGGTTGGCTGCGTCCGTCACCATAGAGCAAGTTGTCTCGTTGGTGTGTTTGCAGTTGGACAATGCAGACGCAATTGCTTTTAGCCTGCTAAAAGCAGGAACGGTTCCTAGCCCATTGAGTGCTGTATCGTTCAAGGTCAGAATCCCTGCTGCCCTTCGTAGTAAGGCACTTAACGCAGCCTCCTGACCGGTCGGGCTCGGTGTGCGTGAGTTCATTTCACTCCCGCCGCGATCTCTACATTCACGAACACAACACACGAACACTTACACACCGATACCGCAACAACCCCGTACTCAGCAGACACCGGCACCACAACAGCCTCGCACTCAACACTCACCGGCACCACAGCAGCCTTGTACCCAACACAATAATCCCCACAATAATCCATACTCACCTGCACATATCCATGAACCTGCACGAACACAAACCGAACAATCACCAACCGATATGAACTGCACTCTCCCTTCACCCACTCTTCCGTCCACGTCACGTTCAAAAACACTTCAAACTACACTGGTTCAATTTTTTCCGAAGTAACCGCACTACAGCAGCGCACCCATATTTTGCGCATACGGCTCGAGCAAAACCTTCTACAACAAACACAATACACTCACCTTCTACGATAAGCTCGCTCAATTGCAACACCACAGCGCCTACTAACACTAAAATGAAAAAAATGATAAAAAAAAATTGATGAGTTCCGTTTGTCGGTTCTTGAGACGGAATACGATGTATTGGTACTCACTGAAATATGGCTTAATCCCTGTATTCCCACCGCTCTCCTTCTAGGAGATGAGTATCGTGTTTACCGATGCGACCGGGATGCCAATAACAGCTCTCACTCTCGTAGGGGTGGTGTTTTAATTGCATGCAACGTTTCTCTTCTCTCTTATGTGCTTCCTACGTTGCCGCCACTGTTAGAACTCACTTGCGTATGTATTCAGTTATGCGACCACCGTTTGTTTATTGCCGCTGCCTACCTGCCTCCTAACCATAGCAAGAATGAGGAGAAAATAAGTGCATTGATCGACATCGTTGCTAATATCTGCACTACTCTTGGTCCGAGAGACAGGTTCATGCTTATTGGTGATTTCAACCAGTCTACGCTATCCTGGACATCGGCGTCAGAGGAAAATGGAGCTGCTTTTGATTTCTATGAGCCTCATGCACGCTCCGCGCGCAGTGTCCAGTTCGTTGATGGTTTGCATCAGAGTGGACTATACCAGCTTAACTTCAATACTAACTCATCGGGGCGAATACTTGACCTAATTTACGCAAATTGGCCAGTTCTTCAATACGTGTCTGTGAATATCCCCTTACTACTATCGACGAACACCACCCTCCGCTTGACTTTGATTTGGACAACGTAGCCCCAGTTACGATCGCTACAGCCATTGATGCTGATAAAAGGCTGAATTATGCTCGTGTTGACCTTCCAAAATTGGAGCGATTGATTTTATCTTTTGACAATTCTTTTAACTGTTCAGACTATTCAACCATTGACGATGCCACAGAGGCTTTTTGTGAGTTCATGAGATCTGCTATATGTGAATGCACTCCTGTTAAAATTCCTCGTCGTGGACCACCATGGGCTGATCGCACACTAAATGCATTAAAAAAATAAAAAAGAAAAGCCTATTCTGATCAACCAGCAGAACGAAACAGCACGTCACGTCTTTATTACAACAGAGTTCATTCTCTCTATCGCCGATATAATAGATCCTGTCACCGAAGTTATTTGAAACAAACTGCACGTTCCCTCTGCAAGTACCCTAGGCGCTTTTGGAGTTATATGGACAAAAAACGAAAATCTGCTGGGCTACCGAGCATTATACGTTATGACGGTGACAGTACCTGTTCCCTGCCAGAAATGTGTAAATTGTTTGCCTTGCGCTTCAAGGACAACTTCGCTTCTCAAACTACTGGTCCAGAGGATTTGGCCGATGCTCTCTCTAACACACCTGTTGGTGCACTGCTCCCTATGCTACCAGTCATCACTGTCGATACGATCACCTCTGCCATCAAACGTGTCAACTCCTCATATACCCCTGGCCCAGATGGTATACCGGCCGTTATCCTAAAGTGGTGTGCTTCTGCGCTTGCTCCCTCGCTGATGAAGATTTTTAAGGAGTCCCTGAGATGTGGAACCTTTCCTGCCACTTGGAAATCTTCCTGGATGACACCCATCTACAAGAAGGGCTGTAAGAATGATGCTGTAAACTATCGTGGCATAACCTCACTCAGCGTGTGTGCAAAGGTGTTCGAAATGCTAATCTATGAGCCATTGTTGGCCTCGACCTGCAACTATATTAGTGTGAATCAACATGGTTTTGTACCCAGGCGATCTACAACGACTAATCTACTAGAATTTGTTAGCAAATGCCATAAATCTATCGATAACGGCTTACAACTAGATGCTATTTATACAGATATCAAGGCAGCATTCGACAGTGTATCGCACTCCATCTTGCTAGCGAAACTCGACTTACTTGGTCTCCCAAACCCTATGATAATGTGGCTTAGATCGTACCTTACAGATCGTCAATATTCTGTGAAGTTAGGCCCGTACATGTCAAGTCCAGTGCATGCATCTTCTGGAGTCCCCTAGGGCAGCAACCTGGGTCCTTTGCTGTTCCTTCTTTTCATCAACGACGCGACATTGATCCTTCCGGCTGATAATCATCTACTGTACGCAGATGACGCGAAAATTTTTCGTGTTATTCGTGAACCAGAAGACCATGCCCGACTGCAAACTTCCTTGCATGAGTTCCAGTGTTGGTGCAACCGTAATGCTTTATCCCTATGCACACATAAATGTGAAGTCATCACTTTCAGTCGTTCTCGCTGCCCATCATTGTATGAATATGCGCTTGATGGACAGTCCTTGGCGCAAAAACAATGTATTAAGGATCTAGGTGTTTTGCTCGATACAAAACTATCATTTAAGGATCAGCTGGATCACGTAGTAGCCACCAGCAATAGAATGCTAGGACTAGTTATCAATAACACTCGCGAGCTTAATGATATACCTTGCACCAAGGCGCTCTATTGCTCACTTATCCGGTCGTTGATGGAATATACAAATATCGTATGGTGGCCAACTGCAGCGCGTCCGTTAGCTCGAATGGATTCAATCCAGCGCAAAATTTCACGATTTGCACTTCGCTCATGGAACCAAAGGCTCGATTACCGAACTAGGTGTTTACTACTCGGGCTACCCACCCTAAGTGAGCGAATACGAAAAGCCAGGTTGTCGTTCATCACGGGACTTCTCGACGGCCGTATTGACTCTCCGTCACTACTGGCTGCCATCAACCTGTACGTTCCGGCCAGGCCGCTCCGGACTCGGGCAATGTTGGCCCTCGACGACCGTAGAACGCAATTTGGCTCCTTTGACCCGTTCCTACTCATGTGCTGAGTTTCAACGCAGTCAGCGACGCTTTTGAGCCGAGGATTTTGCCAACTGAGTTTAATGATCGTGTTTCTGTGTTAAATTTGGTTCCATAGTGCACAATTTTATGTTCTATGTTATTGTAATCCATTGTAAAGAACTCATTGTAAAACATTGCTAAAATGGTTCGAGAGGGCATTATTGTCCATCGATAGACAAATAAACATAAACATAAACATAAACATAAACTGCTCCCGATTTGGACACTTTCAGAGTGCCTGCTCCAAGCTTAAGCGCTCACCTGGCGGATGTTTCCGCTGTTTCCAGACTGTGCACGTCTACCGTAATTGTCCTGAACGTCGAGCCAACGCCACTGTTGAGGGATGTATTAGCTCGGATGATACTCTCGGCACAAACCAAGAGGTGAGTTTGACATTTTTACACCCTTCTACTAAGCGTACCACCCTCAATCGCGTTCGTTCCCTTCTCGATACAGGGAGTCCTGTGAGCTTCATCAGTGACACAGTAGTACCAGCTAGGCTGCTAGGACCTCTTCCAACAACTGAATACTGCACTATGGTTAAGAGACCACTTTATTCTCGAGGACGAATTAATTGCACAATCCAGTTTAGGGATCATTCTGTTTGACATTCTTTTATTATATTACCTGGAATTTCGTGGCCTATCATTATTGGTCGCGATTTACTTAGCTCTCTTAACATTTCTCTTACTTATTCATCTTTTTCAAAATCATGTATTACTAAAACTCCGTTGACGGAATTTGTAGAAGTTGATTCAACTCTTTCAGAAAAATAAGAAGATGCTATTAGGAGTATTTGCTCGCTCGACGTAATCGAAGCCGAAAATGAACTGGATTTAGGAGATACTAATGCTGCTGGCGGATGTGTTGCTCCGTCGCAGCGCCCAACGCCGGTGCTTTACACCGAGTCGGGTATATTTTTCCTTCGTCGACCGGAGAGTGCCTCCGACTATTAAGAAACGAGCGATTCTGAGGTTTGTGTTCGAATGCGCTTACTTTATTTAGGTTTTCACCTCTTATATGCTATTTAGTTGCTGACCGCATATAGGTCAGCTAACTGTATCTATGACTATTTTGATAACAAGTTTATTTATACTTAATGCGACATGTACCTATGGTTTATGAATTGCGTAAAGTTACTTCCTCGTTTGAACCGTGAGAACGGTTGAATACCTGTTTATGTTTGTTGCGTTTCTGAAGCGCGCGCTATTGCTTGAGGCGTGTTTTGCTTGAACTTTGTTTTAACTTGAGGTGTTTTATCTTGAAGTGTTTTACTTCGCTACATCCGCATATATGCTTTTACTTCATAATGAGGTCGTACGCAACATCCCGGCCCCCGTAACTTCTCGTGAGAGGTTACGCTTCTGTTGGTGCCTTAAACGGCGGAGGACGTTGACGTCTTCTATTACATCTTTTAATCGCAAAAATCGCAAATATAGTTAATGGTATGAGCGCGAGCGTTGTATTTGGTGTAGGATTGTTTTATCTATTGTTGAGGAGTACTCTTGCTTTACTACTTTTTCTGATTTTTCTATGAACTTTAAGCCTAGTGCGATTGCTCTTTTTGGAGCGTGTCCAACTAGAGCACCAGTCGATTGAACGCGTTTTCCTATCCTTAATTTGCACCGTTTTCTCTCTAATCATGTGTACCACCGGTCGGATTTCTATGTTTGTAGCAAATTGTTCTGATTTGGGGGCTGCTAATGTTTTTTGTTTCAAGAAATCTGGACCCTCTAGCCATATCGAGTGCCCCTGTTTAGGTTTCGTGGCTTCGTCTGCTGGGTTGTCTTTTGAAGCTACCCAGTGCCACTGAATTCTTGATGTTCGATGGATAATTTCTCCTATTCGACATGCCACAAATTGTTTGTAATTGCGAGCTTCTGAATTGATCCATCCTAGTACTGTCTTTGAATCTGTCCAATAGAATTCTTCATCTATATTCAGTCTCAATTCCTTTTTAATGGTATCGGCAAGTCTTACATCAAGTATTGCCCCTTGAAGTTCTAACTTTGGTATTGTAAGTGGTTTTGTGGGAGCTACTCTTGACTTAGCTGCCAAAATATTGACATTTACTGTGTCACCCTGTATTGTTTTTAGATATACCACAGCTGCGAAAGCCCTTTCTGAGGCATCTACAAATGTATGCAGCTCTCTGCGACAGTTTCCCTTAATGTTTGAATAGGATCTGACGATCTTAATATCTTCAACAGTTTTTATAGCGTCGAGCCATTCCTGCCATTTTCTTTGGAGGTTAATTGGCAATACATCATCCCAGTCAACTTTCTCCTTCCATAGTTCTTGCATGAGGACCTTTGATTCCGTAGTGAGATTGATGACCAGGCCCAATGGGTCGTAGATTCTCATTATATTTGAAAGTATGTTCCTTTTGGTCAATTTCTTATCCTCTAGTGGTGGAATTTTAAGTTTATATCTGAAAGTATCGTTTCTCGTGTCCCAGTGCATGCCAAGAATTTTCTCGTAGGTATCATCTTTGTTTTCGATAAAATGCATCTCTTTATTCGCTCTCCTGTTCTCAGGAAGAGAACTTATCAATTCATGAGAATTTGACACAAAGTTTCGTATAAAAAAATTAGCCTTATCATGAATTGTCATGATTTCGTTTACTGTTTTGGCAGCATCTTCAATACTGGCGAAACTATCCAGATAATCATCTACGTAATGATTATCGGTAATTGCCTTCACCGCCTTTGGGTTTTGTTTTTCGAATTTTAGAGCGTTTTGATTCTTTACAAATTGTGCGCATGCTGGAGAGCATGTCGCTCCAAATGTCATTACCTGCATAACATAGACCTGAGGGTCTTTGTTAGGAGATTCTCTGAACAAAAAACGTTGGGCACACTGATCTTCTTGCTTAACCTTTACCTGGTGGAACATTTCCTTTATATCACCAGAGCAAGCAATTTCGTGTTCGCGGAATCTGATGAGTACACCAAATAAAGAAGTGGTAGCATCAGGACCGGATAGGAGAAATGAGTTCAGTGACCTTCCTTCATTTTTTGCGGCTGCATCAAATACTAGACGAGGCTTAGGTGGAAACTTGTTCTTGTTTACTATAGCAAAGTGAGGAATGTAGTTTATCTTCCGGTTATGTTCGAGCAGCTCCCCAGGGGTAGCCTTTCGAGCATATCCTTTGCTTAGGTATTCCGCAATAATTCGGTGATACCATTCTTTTAATTCAACATCCTTTTCGAATTTTCTTTCTTGTGATTTTAATCTTGTCAGGGCTTGGGGATAGCTATTTGGTAACTGTGGTTTGTCTTCCTTCCAAAGTAATCCTATCTCGTATCGGTTTTCCTTATATGCCAAGGTATCCTTCATAATTTCCAACGCCTGCTGTTCTAATTTTGGCATTGGCGCTTCGTTTGACTTAACTCCAAATTCTTCAGTTGAGAAAAATTTCTGCATAAGTGATGACATTAATTTTTCACTTCTTCTTTTTGATCTTTGATTGTAAATAGAGGACTACACTTGTTTATATCATTTTGCCAATAATGTTTTCCTCCTCCAAATATTGTCCATCCCAGACGAGTCTCTTGAGCTACCGGCTGGTTAGGTTTTCCGGAGCGATATCCAATGCTTTGAGTATAATAAGCATGTGGAAGACCTAATAAAACTGTGGGAATGGCATCATAGTAACTTTCTAAATCGATATTTTTGAAGTGTTTGTACATTTTGCTTAATTTCTTAGCATCTACCGTTTGTCTGGGAAGGTCGAGTTCCTTCACCGAGCGTAGATTCTTGATGTTGAGCATTTTATTATTTGGCCCACGAACCCTCAAGGATACAATTTGACTATGTGGTTCGTCTTGTATGTTTCCATTCGTCCACGATAATTTAAGAGGCATATTGGGCCCTGTTAGTTGCAGCTGTTTTCTTACATCATCAACAATAAGACTTGTTGCTGACGCTGGATCCAACAAGGCAAATGTTTTTATTTCCGCACATTCGTGATATAATGTGATCGGTATGATTTGATAGTAAAGCTTTCTGTCCTCTTTGTGGAAGTTTAATCTTTGTGGAGGAATGTATGAGGGGGATTGTTCCTCTTTCCTATGGAGCAACGTATGGTGTTTTTGTGAGCAACGTTCCACTCTGCATTGAGGCAGGAAGGCGGCAGGTAACTGCCTTATGGTTTTGTATTTGCAGCAATTAGTACAAATGCCCTTTTGGGTTAACAGTTTCCATCTCTGCCATACTGGCTTATCTATGAGCTCTTGGCATTGAGTTGTTTCATGAGCCCTTCCACATACCAGACAATGATTGTCTTTAGAATACATCTTTGGCTGTAAGTGGGCATTTAATCGGTGCCCTCGAAATTTCTGACCATTTTCATTTGCTACCAAAACTGCTAGGTCCTCGGTTGGTTTTTATCCATAGTGCCAGATCACTTAATGTGTGAATCTCTTGGTCATTTAATGTTTTTGCAATCCATTTATTTCTAAGATCTGTTGATAGCCGTGCTATGAGGTCGCTCAGGAGCCTCTGATCATTTAAATATTGTGTTCTCCCCAGTAAATTCATATTATCTACCACATTATTCAACGCGTTGGAAAACTCTATTATTGATGTTGGATTTTCTATTGAAATGTGCCTGCAAGCTGTGAGATCGTTAAGCAAAGACTTGTAGACGCTTTCGGGGTTACCATAAAGTTTTTCTAATCGGTCGATAATTTTATCAAGATTATCAGGACTTAACATGAGACCACTGACTGATTTTAATGCATTCCCTTTTAAGTATCGCTGTAGTCTATTCAGATTCTCCAGCTTTGAAAAATGTCCTTTCTTAGTTGTTTCATCAAAGGCCGTTTTAAATCGAGGCCATAGTTTATAACTACCATCAAATTCAGGAAGTTCCATAAGCGTACTTTTGTCAGCAGAAGAACTAGCAGTTAGTGCGCTTACAAGTCTGTTAATATTTTCGGTAAGCGAAATATTTTCCTCGCTTGTTTCGGGTTTCAGAGCCTTATCGCTTAGCAATTGTTTTGTTTTCTGCTTTTTTGGTTCTATTATGATTTGATCTTCAAGAGTCTTCTGCAATCTTTCTATTTCTTCTTCTTGCTGCTTCTGTGATTCTTTGTTTCGTTTTTCATTATCTATCTTTTCCTGCAATAATTTCTCTGTTAGAATTAATGCTTCTCGCATTTCTTTCCCGTCGTTTGCGGCTTCGTTTAATTCCTCTTGTAACCGCTCCAAATCCTTTTTATTGTTATTACTTTGTTCTAATTCTTTCTCTCTTTTTTTCCTTTAATAATTCGCAAAGTCTTTGTGATTCTTCTAGAGCCTTCTTTATCTCCTTCCTTTCTTCTTCAGATTTCTTACATTTTGAACATACGAAATTCTTTGGGGTACTCTTCACCCCCAAACAACTCAGGTGAAACCACCTGTCGCATTCCGTGCAACTAACCTGTTTCCCCCACTCATCTTTGTTAGTACAAAGTTTACAATGACCGTTTGGATTAGTAATAAATTCCATTGTTACTCACTCAACGTTTGAGATGCTTTCGTATGCCGTATCACGGATGTCCGCTTGCTGATGATGCTAGTCGATCTGGTGGGTTCTTCTCTGGTCCGGCTACTGCTGTATAGTCGTCTCTAGTAGGTTGGATGCTTTCTTCAGTCACGTTATTGCCGGCCCGCTCTGCTGCTTGGAACGTCTGCGATCGCTGTCTGCTGCCTGAAGTCGCTGGTGCACTGACCGTTATCCGCTCGCTGTTTGTTTTGTTTGCCGGCCCTGGCGATGAGTCGCTGCTTGCTGCTTGGTGCTTGGAGACGCCGGTGGACTTGCCGCTTGTCGCTCGCTGTTCGTTTTGTTTGTCGGACCTGACGATGAGTCACTGCTTGCTGTCCGTTCCGAACCGAGTAAGCCTACTCGTTGTTGTTTAATTCGATGTTATTAATCAGCTATTTCCATTGAAACTTAAGCTGTTTGTTGTTACTCGTTGTTTTTATTTCGTTGTCGCCGACCTTGCTGTGTAACCACCGAATGGTCACTACGTTGGCGTAGCCTTTGCTGATTTGGCTTTTTGACGTTTTGCCGTTGGTTTGTTTATATCGTTGTCGGTACCCTCCGTGCTCTTGCGTTCGCTAACGGTTCTCGGGTTTTGTTTATGATGTCACCTTATTCTTATGGTGTTTCGGCGGTCGTGCTTAGTTATGCACTTATTTGCCGTTCTATTCCACTCCTGGTGTTGATTATAATGCTTTGTGCACTTTCATTCGCGGTGTTTCGGCGGTCGTGCTGGTTTACGCACCTTGTAGCCGATCTATTTCACTCACGGTTGTGATCCTTACTATTTCACTCACTTTAACTCGCGGTGTTTTGGCGGTCGTGCTGGTTTACGCACCTTGTAGCCGATCTATTTCACTCACGGTTGTGATCCTTACTATTTCACTCACTTTAACTCGCGGTGTTTTAGCGGTCGTGCTGGTTTACGCACCTTGTTGCCAATCTATTTCACTCACGGTTGTGATCTTCACTATTTTACGCACTTTCACTCGCGGTTTTTTGGCGGACGTGCTGTTTTACGCACTTAGTTGCCGTTCTATTTCACTCACGGTGCTTCGGCGCTTATGCTGGTCTGAATCACGTGCTATTCACTACGAGGAGGTCGTTAGTTCCTCTCTGGAGCCACCATTAATGCTGCTGGCGGATGTGTTGCTCCGTCGCAGCGCCCAACGCCGGTGCTTTACACCGAGTCGGGTATATTTTTCCTTCGTCGACCGGAGAGTGCCTCCGACTATTAAGAAACGAGCGATTCTGAGGTTTGTGTTCGAATGCGCTTACTTTATTTAGGTTTTCACCTCTTATATGCTATTTAGTTGCTGACCGCATATAGGTCAGCTAACTGTATCTATGACTATTTTGATAACAAGTTTATTTATACTTAATGCGACATGTACCTATGGTTTATGAATTGCGTAAAGTTACTTCCTCGTTTGAACCGTGAGAACGGTTGAATACCTGTTTATGTTTGTTGCGTTTCTGAAGCGCGCGCTATTGCTTGAGGCGTGTTTTGCTTGAACTTTGTTTTAACTTGAGGTGTTTTATCTTGAAGTGTTTTACTTCGCTACATCCGCATATATGCTTTTACTTCATAATGAGGTCGTACGCAACAGATACTCTATTCTTAGAGCAGCGTTTAATTGTTATTTCTATTATCGAGAATTCATACCTCAAATATATTTCAAACACTAAACCACTCGTACATCCAATGAAGATCAATCTCACCCATGATACACCGATATTCACTAAGCCACGTAGACTTTCTTATAGCGAAAGACAACAGGTGAATAAATCGATGATAAACTCCTAGCGGAAAACATCATCCGCCCTAGCAATTCTCCTTATGCTTCCGCATTAGTTCTCGTTAGGAAAAAGAGCGACGAGGTTCGTATGTGTGTGGATTACCGGCCGCTCAACAAAATCACCGTTCGGGATAATTACCCCCTACCCCTTATCGAGACTTGTTTGGAGCATCTGTTTGGAAAAAGATTCTTTAGTTTGCTGGACTTAAAAAGCGGTTTCCACCAAGTCCCAATGAGTGAGGAATCCATCCCTTACACTTCTTTTGTAACCCCAGACGGTCAGTTTGAATATTTGAAAATGCCCTTCGGTCTCCGCAACGCCCCTTCCGAATTCCAACGTTCCATCAACTCTATTTTAAGAGAATTTATTGATGATGGCAGAGTAGTCGTCTATCTTGATGACATCATCATCGCTTCCACCGATCTTAACTCACATCTTAGCACTCTTCGATCCGTCTTAAAAGATTAAACAGAACAATTTGGAACTCCGTCTTGATAAGTGTAAATTTACTCCCGAGGAAATAGAATACTTGGGCTATAAAGCTAATTTCAATGAAATTCAACCAAGCGATCGGCATATTCAAGCGCTTACCAATTACCCTATACCCACTAACCTGAAGCAGCATAGGCGCAACTTGCGTTCACGCTTTTGAAACCCTACGTGACAAACTTGTTCATTCCCCTGTTCTTTCCATCTTCGACCCAAAGCGGGAAACCGAATTACATTGTGACGCGAGTTCTTTTGGTTTTGGTGCCATACTCAAAAACAAGACGACAATAAATTACACCCTGTCACTTACTTTTCCAAAACCACTTCAAAAGACGAGTCCAAGTTACACAGTTATGAACTTGAAACTCTTTCCATCATTTACGCTCTTAAGCGCTTCCACACTTATGTTCATGGGCTCCCCATTAAGATAGTTACTGACTGCAACTCTCTGGTCGAGACCCTTAAGAACCGTAATGCTTCCGCTAAGATTGCTAGGTGGTCCTTGTTTCTGGAAAATTACGATTATACCATCTGTCATCGCTCAGGCACCTCTATGCCCCATGTCGACGCACTGAGTCGCACCGAAGCTGTAGGTGCCATCGGTGAGATCGATCTTGACTTCCAGCTTCAAGAAGCTCAGACACGTGACCCATCTATCGAAGCTCTTAAACATCGGTTAGAATCAGAAGAAGTTGACGGATTCTTACTTCAAGATGGGTTTGTCTATCGCGACATACCTGATGGTCAACCTCAATTGTATGTCCCTTCGGAATGGTCGACAACGTAATTAGATACACTCACGAGCGAATTGGCCACCTAGGCATTAACAAAACCTTTAGCTAAATTAGTCAGCATTACTGGTTCCCCCATATGAAGCCCAACATTGACAAATTCATTAAGAAGTGCCTCAAGTGTATTGTTTATTCTGCACCTCATCATACTAATGCCCGAAATATGTACAGCATCCCTAAAGAACCTTTGCCCTTCGATACAATTCATATCGATCATTTAGGTCCACTCCCTAGTTCCCCTTTACGCAAGAAGTACATACTTGTTGTTATCGATGCTTTCACTAAATTAACCAAACTTTACCCAACCTCTTCAACTAATGCAAAAGAAGTGTGTTCTGCCCTTTCCCAATACATGTCTCACGATAGCCGCCCTAAGCGGATTGTTAGCGATCGTGCTACTTGTTTCACCTCCACCTTGTTTAAGTACTTTTTGGAATCGCATAACATTAGCCATGTCCTCAACGCCACCGGATCCCCACAAGCCAATGGACAGGTAGAGCGGGTGAACCGCGTGTTGCGTCCTTTCCTTAGCAAGCTATCTGATGCTCCAGACCAGACCGATTGGGTGTCCAAGTTGCGATCAGCCGAGTATGCCTTAAACAATACCGTCCACATATCTACGAACTTCTGACCCTCTGTCTTGCTCTTTGGTGTTGAACAACGCGGTAAGATTCCAGATGAAATAGTCGAACACTTAGACGAAAAATTTGACCAAGTGCCTAGGAACCTAGGAACCATTAGGGCTAAAGCGTTAGAAAACATAGAAGAATTTCAACGGAAGAACGAGGATTATTTTAGCAAGAAGCATAAATCACCACAATGTTACAAAGAAGGTTATACGTTATACCGATACGACCGATAGCGGTAATAAGAAGCTCGATCCCAAATTCAGAGGACCGTATGTCATTCATAAAGTGTTACCTCACGACAGGTTCGTGATACGTGACGTAGAAGGGTGTCAACTCACACAACTACCCTACGATGGGGTTCTAGAAGCGAATAAGTTGCGACGTCGGACCGAGTCCAGTGATTAGGAAATTGAGGGCAATTTATTGTTTAGGATAGCCGAGCTGTAACGTCCACCTTAATATCGCCCACTGTGCACTCAACCCGAACCCCGAACGCAGCAGTATAAACGCATTATACCATGACCGCTGGAGCACCCGGTGTGCTAGATTAACTGTCATAGAATAAAGCTATCTTCTTGGCGCGACATTTAACTGAACAGACGTAAGCCACTCGGCCGTATCGGGCGAAAGGAACGCCCTGAAAGAACGCCGCGGGGGAACTCATCTTGAAGAATATTTTAATCACAGTATTCAGGCATGTCGGTATAAACACAACTGAATGGCGTTTAGGTTGTCAATTACAACCAAGATGTACAGTTTACATACATACCTTGATTTTCACGCGCGCTGTTTACCACTTCTGTTTTGACAACAAAAATAGTGTTGGTTTGTGTTTATCTAATTAAAGCAATGAATTTCATACGTTTTCCGGTTGATCCTCAACCCGAAAAAAAGAGAAATTTAAGGCTGGTTCGAAAGCATTTGCACAACAACATAGATCCGTTCAATTTAACCGATGAGGTGTAAGTAAAATACAAAAAAAAAACAATTCGAACCGGGTGACGAAGGAAATGTTTACCTACTTGCACAGTAATGTTGGACCTTCGCTAGAGCCGAAAAGCGCGAGCGGTATAAGTGCGAAACAAAAAATAGCCGCATGTCTCAGATTTTTTGCAGAGGGACGATACCAACACGGGACCGGCAAGGATTTTCATTACGCAATAGCACAGGCTTCGTTTTCAGAAACACTGCGTGATGCTTTGCCTCCACTTGAATCCCTTCTCGGTGATTGCATTTCATTGGCGATGAATGAGGACGAAAGAAATGATTCCATGGAATATTTCCACCGCAAAACAGGCATTGCCAACAGTTATGAACTTGAAACTCTTTCCATCATTTACGCTCTTAAGCGCTTCCACACTTATGTTCATGGGCTCCCCATTAAGATAGTTACTGACTGCAACTCTCTGGTCGAGACCCTTAAGAACCGTAATGCTTCCGCTAAGATTGCTAGGTGGTCCTTGTTTCTGGAAAATTACGATTATACCATCTGTCATCGCTCAGGCACCTCTATGCCCCATGTCGACGCACTGAGTCGCACCGAAGCTGTAGGTGCCATCGGTGAGATCGATCTTGACTTCCAGCTTCAAGTAGCTCAGACACGTGACCCATCTATCGAAGCTCTTAAACATCGGTTAGAATCAGAAGAAGTTGACGGATTCTTACTTCAAGATGGGTTTGTCTATCGCGACATACCTGATGGTCAACCTCAATTGTATGTCCCTTCGGAATGGTCGACAACGTAATTAGATACACTCACGAGCGAATTGGCCACCTAGGCATTAACAAAACCTTTAGCTAAATTAGTCAGCATTACTGGTTCCCCCATATGAAGCCCAACATTGACAAATTCATTAAGAAGTGCCTCAAGTGTATTGTTTATTCTGCACCTCATCATACTAATGCCCGAAATATGTACAGCATCCCTAAAGAACCTTTGCCCTTCGATACAATTCATATCGATCATTTAGGTCCACTCCCTAGTTCCCCTTTACGCAAGAAGTACATACTTGTTGTTATCGATGCTTTCACTAAATTAACCAAACTTTACCCAACCTCTTCAACTAATGCAAAAGAAGTGTGTTCTGCCCTTTCCCAATACATGTCTCACGATAGCCGCCCTAAGCGGATTGTTAGCGATCGTGCTACTTGTTTCACCTCCACCTTGTTTAAGTACTTTTTGGAATCGCATAACATTAGCCATGTCCTCAACGCCACCGGATCCCCACAAGCCAATGGACAGGTAGAGCAGGTGAACCGCGTGTTGCGTCCTTTCCTTAGCAAGCTATCTGATGCTCCAGACCAGACCGATTGGGTGTCCAAGTTGCGATCAGCCGAGTATGCCTTAAACAATACCGTCCACATATCTACGAACTTCTGACCCTCTGTCTTGCTCTTTGGTGTTGAACAACGCGGTAAGATTCCAGATGAAATAGTCGAACACTTAGACGAAAAATTTGACCAAGTGCCTAGGAACCTAGGAACCATTAGGGCTAAAGCGTTAGAAAACATAGAAGAATTTCAACGGAAGAACGAGGATTATTTTAGCAAGAAGCATAAATCACCACAATGTTACAAAGAAGGTTATACGTTATACCGATACGACCGATAGCGGTAATAAGAAGCTCGATCCCAAATTCAGAGGACCGTATGTCATTCATAAAGTGTTACCTCACGACAGGTTCGTGATACGTGACGTAGAAGGGTGTCAACTCACACAACTACCCTACGATGGGGTTCTAGAAGCGAATAAGTTGCGACGTCGGACCGAGTCCAGTGATTAGGAAATTGAGGGCAATTTATTGTTTAGGATAGCCGAGCTGTAACGTCCACCTTAATATCGCCCACTGTGCACTCAACCCGAACCCCGAACGCAGCAGTATAAACGCATTATACCATGACCGCTGGAGCACCCGGTGTGCTAGATTAACTGTCATAGAATAAAGCTATCTTCTTGGCGCGACATTTAACTGAACAGACGTAAGCCACTCGGCCGTATCGGGCGAAAGGAACGCCCCTGAAAGAACGCCGCGGGGGGAACTCATCTTGAAGAATATTTTAATCACAGTATTCAGGCATGTCGGTATAAACACAACTGAATGGCGTTTAGGTTGTCAATTACAACCAAGATGTACAGTTTACATACATACCTTGATTTTCACGCGCGCTGTTTACCACTTCTGTTTTGACAACAAAAATAGTGTTGGTTTGTGTTTATCTAATTAAAGCAATGAATTTCATACGTTTTCCGGTTGATCCTCAACCCGAAAAAAAAGAGAAATTTAAGGCTGGTTCGAAAGCATTTGCACAACAACATAGATCCGTTCAATTTAACCGATGAGGTGTAAGTAAAATACAAAAAAAAAAACAATTCGAACCGGGTGACGAAGGAAATGTTTACCTACTTGCACAGTAATGTTGGACCTTCGCTAGAGCCGAAAAGCGCGAGCGGTATAAGTGCGAAACAAAAATTAGCCGCATGTCTCAGATTTTTTGCAGAGGGACGATACCAACACGGGACCGGCAAGGATTTTCATTACGCAATAGCACAGGCTTCGTTTTCAGAAACACTGCGTGATGCTTTGCCTCCACTTGAATCCCTTCTCGGTGATTGGATTTCATTGGCGATGAATGAGGACGAAAGAAATGATTCCATGGAATATTTCCACCGCAAAACAGGCATTGCCAACAGTTATGAACTTGAAACTCTTTCCATCATTTACGCTCTTAAGCGCTTCCACACTTATGTTCATGGGCTCCCCATTAAGATAGTTACTGACTGCAACTCTCTGGTCGAGACCCTTAAGAACCGTAATGCTTCCGCTAAGATTGCTAGGTGGTCCTTGTTTCTGGAAAATTACGATTATACCATCTGTCATCGCTCAGGCACCTCTATGCCCCATGTCGACGCACTGAGTCGCACCGAAGCTGTAGGTGCCATCGGTGAGATCGATCTTGACTTCCAGCTTCAAGTAGCTCAGACACGTGACCCATCTATCGAAGCTCTTAAACATCGGTTAGAATCAGAATCGCGATTCTTACTTCAAGATGGGTTTGTCTATCGCGACATACCTGATGGTCAACCTCAATTGTATGTCCCTTCGGAATGGTCGACAACGTAATTAGATACACTCACGAGCGAATTGGCCACCTAGGCATTAACAAAACCTTTAGCTAAAGCTAACAATTGCCAACATTACCATGTGCGTCGATGATACATACATAAAAATTAAAAAAACCACACCACCGACCTTTATTGTACATCAATCGAAAACGATTTTATAGCCTCAACGCTAAGTTGGTTTGAACTTCCGATGTGGAATCATGTGTAAAGTATTGTTTTTATGGTATGAAGTAACATATTGGTTGGTTTAATTCTGGATTTGTGATCATAAATGTCGCATACTATCAATCAATGCCAAATTTCCAGGCAGCTATCACGATGCTTTTGTATGGGGAGTGAGTGCTGCTCGAAAACATTTCGAAAAACTACACAGAACCGGAAGAATTGATAAATTACTTGGTAATTTAAATCAGTACACCTATACAGACTTGCGTAATTATAGTACTACTGTTTTAACACAGGTGACTCCGGGTACCCAGGAGAACCTTGGCTTGTTAGACCACATAGATATCCTGATCCTGGATCTGAAGAAGCATTATTCAACTCATCTCATTCCTCTGGCCGGATACTCGTAGAGATGACTATAGGAATATTAAAATCGAGATTTAGATGCCTTAATGGTATAGACCATGGGTCTCCAAACTACGGCCCGCGGGCCGCATGCGGCCCGCAGAGCTCAAACGTCGATTTCGATACGCCCAAGTCTGACACTCGGTCTTTCTATTCAGAACGGATGAGCATGAAAGAGAGAACGAGAACGACATGTGCTACGCCGCTCATCGCTTACTTCACTGGAATTAAAGTGAATTCTTAATGCTTAAGTCTACTGCGTGAATGTGTGTATGCGCTTCTGCCAAGCCAACCGAGCCGTGTGTCGCCAAGTGTGTGCATGTGTGTATTTGCACCACTGAATTCTGAACGTCCACCGCATCGCATGAAACAACGTGTATCGCCAAGTGAGTGGCTGTATGTAGTATCACCGTGGACTGCAGAAAACTACCTGCACTAGAACAGAGCGCTGGTGTGGCCAAATGTGTCCATGTGTGCACTTGCTCCAGAGCCGGTATCGCAGCAGATTTCGTGTGTCGCCAAGTGTGCACGTGTGTGCTATTGCCACAGCACACTCTTTCGTCATTTTTTCTTCTTTCGCTTCGATTTCGTTCTTCGTCTGATTTTAACATACATGCAATACAGGGTTTTCAGTAGCTGTTTGGTATTTCGGTTTTAGTTTACCCACCATTTATTGTTTGCTCAATGTTTTTTTTCTATGCGTTCTACGATTTTATAGGACGGTGCCAAGAGTTTAGGAACAAATAATATATCAAATAAAGGCAAACACTCATTAAATTGTTGAACGAATCATAAAAAATCAGAGAGCATTTAAAACGGAAACAAATAACGATTGAGAACCCTGTAAATCCAATGATGTGAGCTTCTTCGATAGTTCTGAACTATTGTTTGGCTACAAATGAGAAAAGAGGGAGGGCTAGGAGGAAGATATGATGAGTTGAGGATTTCTTGATATTTTTTGTTATCACCGCAGTTGTCATATTGATTTTGAGGCCGCCACTTTCCAAAATCTTTCGAAGCAATCGACAGTAATCTGCTATCAGTCGGACTGGGAACTCTTGACCGTGTAGAAAATTTACATTTAAATTGGTTAATTGGTTAATTTCAATGACCGAGAGCAAGAAAAGAAAAATTGTTGACGAGTGTCGGCAATTTGAAGAAGAATGGAACATAAAATATTTTTTTGCAAAACATGCGGACAAAGCGCTGTGCGTGATTTGTAACGAAACTGTGTCAGTAATGAAGGATTATAACCTGCGTCGCCATTACCAAAGCAAACACGAGGATAAATATGGTCAGTTGCAGGGAAAAGAACGCAACGAAAAGTTTTCTAAGTTACACCACCAACTTTCATCGCAAAAGGCTCTGTTTTGCAAATTAGCCAATGAAAACGAATCTATAACTAACGCCAGTTACAAAGTGGCATATATTTTGGCTAAAAGAGGTAAACCATTTACTGATGGTGAATTAGTGAAGGAGTGCATGTTGGAAGTGGTCCAAGAACTGTGCCCAGAAATGATAAAAAAATTTACAAATATATCACTGAGTCCAAATACCATGGCTCGTCGTGTCGAAGATATTGGTGAAAATATTATGAATCAAGTTAAAACACATGCAACCAATTTTAGATATTTTTCAATTGCAATGGACGAATCGTTGGACATTTCATCAACATCCCAGCTTCTTGTGTTCATCAGAGGAGTGGATGAAAACATGAAAGTAACACAAGAATTGGCTGCCTTACATAGCATGTATGACACTGTTACCGGGGAAGATATTTTCAACAAACTGCTTAACACTTTTTCAGAGTACAATTTAGAATGGAGTAACCTAAGTTGTGTAACTGTTGATGGAGGAAGAAATATGAGTGGCACTAAGAAAGGTTTGGTAGGCCAAGTGAAAGAAGAGTGCAAAAAAAGAAAAATTCCGCAGCCTATGTTTGTGCATTGTATGATTCATCAAGAAGCGTTATGTGCTAAATATTTAGATATTAGCTGCGTTCTTCAACCAGTGGTTAAAATTGTTAATTTTATACGGTCACATGGTCTGAATCATCGACAATTTAGAAACATGTTGAAAGATAATGATGCAGATTATCAAGATCTACCTTATTACACAGCAGTGAGATGGTTAAGCTGTGGAAAACTTTTGACCAGAATGCTCGAATTAAGAAAGGATGTAATGGAATTTTTAGATGTCAAGGGCAAACAAGAACCATTGCTACGTGATGAAAACTGGATATGGAAATTGGCATTCGCTGCGGACATTACAAATCATTTAAATGTATTGAATCTAAAACTTCAAGGGCAAGATAATCTTATTTCTGACCTATACACGCATATAAAAGCTTTCAGATCAAAGCTCAGATTGTTTATAGAACAACTACAAGTAAAAAAATTAACGCATTTTCCGGAGTGTCAGAAATTTCAAGAAGAAACAAACGTAGAGTTTCCAGTTGACTACGCTAGTTATCTTTTACGTGAACTACAAACCCAGTTTAATGATAGGTTTGCTGAAGTAGAAGAAAAAGCTTCAGAAATAAGAATTTTTCAAAATCCATTTGAAGCTGTTGTTGAGGATTGTCCCGATGAGTTGCAAATGGAAATAATAGAAATGCAAGCAAACGACTATTTGAAGGACAAGTTTAAAGAAAGGTTTAATTGAATTTTATAATTTTTTACCAAAAACCGATTTCCCAAAGATGAAGGATTTTGCATGTCGATATATTTCGTTGTTTGGAACAACATATTTGTGCGAACAAACATTTTCACGTATGAAATATGTGAAAAATAGCTTAAGATCAAATATGACAGACAAACATATGGAATCAATATTATTAATAGGAACGTCAAATCTGAAACCTGAATTGACAGCGATAACAGGATCCAAGAAGCAATTCCATCGCTCGCATTGATATACTCATTAGTAGAGTGGTATAAACTTACATCAACATATAACAATGAAAATAATATGAAAGATAAAAATATAAAGTGAATTAGGATTTGGATTTCCCATAAAACATAAAAAGATGTGTTATTTTTTTCCTTATGCCATCCCCCCCCCCCCCCCGACACAATTGATATTTTTTCTAAAGATTAACTACGATTGGCCCTCACCCACGGAGTTTGCCCCCTATGTGGCCCGCTCACCAAAAAGTTTGGAGACCCCTGGTATAGACGGTTGCCTTAATTATGCACTAGAAAAATGTGGAAAAATCATTAATGTTTGCAGTGCATTGCAGAACATATGTGTTGAGCATAATTTGGAGTGGAATCAGCTGTTCAATGACATTATGCTCAGTGTGCATTAGATAGCATCAGATTAATTTGCCGCTTTGTTATAAAATCAACCTCAACTATAATGCATTATTAGCGAAATTAAATACACTAATACTGAGGCCGGTCCGGTCTCGTAGTACAGTCTTCAACTCATACGACTTAACAGCATGCCCGTCATGGGTTCAATCCCCAAATAGACCGTGTCGCCATACGATGGACTGACTATCCTATGGGGGGAAATCAATTAGTCACTGAAAGCCAAGCCCACAAGTGGTACAGGCAGGCCTTGCCCGATAACGGTTGTTGAGCCAAAGAAGAAGAAGAATACTGAGGCTTTTTATACTTCTTAGATGGGACAGACAGAGGAGAGTGTTTGTTATCCTACAGAAAGATCCATTCCCGTTTCAGCTTTGTTTTTCTACATCCATACCAGCAGAATCAACCTACGAGCAGAATCATACCGGCTGTGACTATATCGTTACTTTTTAACACTTTTGCGCATACCTTTGAGGCCACTCCGAAATTTACGAAGCACTTTGAACTGCGTCAAACGACGATGGTGGACCCGGTATAAAAATACTAGGTATAAAGCTACATGACATGTATGTCAACATATCTCCCCGTCATGAAATGAATCAAACTCACTAGGCCACGATGAACTGTGAATGTTATGTGCATGACACTCGATGACCAAGCTCAAAGATTGCATCGTAGCCTGGCGAAGCTGTAGTAGCGTCTGATTAATATGTAAATGAGCTGCTTTTTCATGCCTGGCTATCTTCTCGGCGTTAGAAATGTGAGCATTGTAGAGACTAAACAAGTTATCACAAATTGGGTTAGGAATTGTATTTATTGGTTATATTAAAGTTCGCATTTATTCTTTACTAATTTGTTTATACCCTAGCTCTAGTTCCATTTTGGCTATGGTTAATTTTAACTCGCGGTCTCTCTACGCTAACTCCCTTGTGAGATTCAATTCTTCTCTTTTTAGATCAAGCTTTGCTTGTTTTAATTCCATATTTTTTAATTATATTTCTTTTTCGAATTCAAATTTTTGTTTTTCTAAATCTAGTCTTTCCTTATCCAAATCTAGCTGTTGTTGGCAAATAATATTTTGCTGCTGTTTAATTCGACCATAATGCTTACGTTCTAGCAATTGCAATTCAGCTATTGTTCTTTTGCGTCGTGTTGTACGTTGATTTGTGTTATTTTGCGCTGACTGAGATGATCTCTGTGGTGTTCTTTCACTGTCATTCGTTTGGTTTAGATGCTGTAGAGATGGTGATGACGGTAACTCCATAACCTGTGGAGTTGATGCTGCACGAGATGGTGACGCAGGCAATGGTGATGAGAGTGAAATTGGTTGGGTTGTTGATTGTGATGGCCTTTCTGGCAACGGGTTTTCTCGAACAGAGATAGGTGCTGAACCTGATGAATTAGATGGTGCTCCTAACCCTTTAATGTTTAGCCCAGCAACGCTATCTTTTAACTGCAAGATGTCAATAACGTGACTTTCAAGTGCAGAAAAACTATACATCGTGCATGGTCCTCCTCCAGTTGCTCTATACTCGCGGTTATTGTGCGATAGTTTTTTCTTCATCCCCGATCTAAAATCTGCACATACCTGTCTCGTGAACGATTAAAATGCATATAAATACATAATTAACATGCTCAATAGCTCCAAAATGTTGAAGACTTGTTGACTACTTTCCTTTTTCCACCCAGAACCGTCTTTAGTCGGGGGTCCTAAGAGATTCAGATCTCTGGCAATACAGGGTTTACCAAGTCACTTTGCGATGTGAGCTGCACAATTCATCTCACTTGAGACCAAGGTGTATATATTTAGAAGGTTGAGTTATTTAGAGCAATTTGACATTTCTCAACATGACACTTCTCTTCCATGGTCCTCGAGGGGTAGGAGGAGGTGGGGAAGAACAAAACAAGGAAGGGGGTGTGGGTGTTGGTGTTGCGAGCATTATTTACGTTCAAAGCTTTTGGTTCCTTCGTGCAGTTCGGCTGGTGTTTATTTGATCTCTGTTGGCTTTGAATTGAAATTGCTAGGAAGTGTGTTTTCGTTGGTTATTTTTTAGTTATAGTGGAATAGAATTATCGCTTTATATCGTTCTTAGGTTTTCGGATAAGTGATAATAGCTATAACTTGCTTAGATGTGTAGATTCTTTATGAACCGCATCAACAGTTCTTTGAATTAAATTTTTGCTCATAATTTGTTTGGATTTTTGTGCCTTTTTTCCAGTTATTTTCAATTAAGTTAGTTAGGTTTTTAGTCTTTTAAGATTTACGTTAAGTGTAGTTTTATTTAATTTCAAAAGAACTTAAAATTTTTCAATTTTTATCATGCCTGTTCCGTGTTCCGTTTCATTGTGTGGTAACAATCCACGCAATGTAAAGAAACGTGCATTGGAAATTTCTTTCCACATTTTTCCAAACTATGACCCTCTTCGACATGCATGGGTTCAGTTTTGTAACCGGGAAGAAAATTGGGAACCTTCGAAAAGGGACGTTATTTGCTCAGCACACTTTCAAGAAAGCGATTTTCAAATGCCTGAGAGCGGTATTGTTGGAGGTAAAGTGCTTAGAAGGACTCTTTTTCCTAACGGTAAGTTTTTATTAGCTTATTTTCCTAATGATGATACAACTAACATTTTATGTTTCTGTTGGCTTTTAGCGATTCCATCAATACACTCTGTATTATCATCTGAAATAGAGAATCGGGAAGAGGTTTCTTCTGAAAATTTTGTTCCTTCAACTTCCGACACTTTATTGGTAAGTGATGTTTCGAACATACCACAAAACACCAGCACAGCGTTTTTAAATGAAAATATAAAACTGCGAGAGGCAAACAAAAGGCTAAAAGCCACATTGAGCCACATTGCTTCTGAAAATTATCAGCTAAAAAAAAAAAGTACAGGACCTAGAAAAGGAATTAAATTCAATTAAAAATAGTAGTATCCCACCGAGCGATCTAATCCCCAAAATGAAGAACATGTTGAAATCTACTCTAACTTCAAATCAAGTTGATTTGATAATAGGGGAGAAAAAGCGTGTTAGATGGACAAAGGAGGAAGTCAGCCGTGCTCTGACATTGAGGTATTTTGGGAAAAAGGCATACGATTACGTAAAAGATGATTTAAAAATATATTTACCATCACCCTCCACTTTGCAAAAATATGCCAGAACCTTTAAGTTGCGTGAAGGTATCCTAGAAGACGTTTTAGTTTTCATGGGGAATTTTGTTAGTTCTTTGAGCAGTAGGGATGCCGAATGTATTCTTAGTTTTGATGAGATGAAGATCAAAAACGTAATGGAATATGATCCGTCGGCAGATGAGGTTATTGGCCCATATAATTATATACAGGTAGTAATGGCCAGAGGCTTGTTCAAGAATTGGAAGCAACCAATCTATATTGGTTTTGATAAAAAAATGACGAAAGAAATTCTCATGAATATTATAATTAAATTGGATGAGAAGAAAATTAACGTTGCTGGAATTGTGAGTGATAACTGCTCAAGCAATATTAGTTGTTGGAGAGACCTCGGTGCTCATGATTATACTAAACCATACTTCGAGCACCCAATTACAAAAAAAAATATTTATGTATCGCCAGACGCGCCGCATTTGCTTAAATTATTGCGAAATTGGTTTATTGATCATGGGTTTGTATTTAACGGAACAATTGTCACTGCACAACCTTTGCGCGATCTAGTGGAAGGCAGATTAGGAGCGGAGATAACTCCTCTTTTAAATTAAACACAGGACATTTGGAACTATCTAGTCAAGAACGCCAAAATGTACGCAGAGCAGCAGAACTGTTGTCTCGAACTACAGCTGTATCATTAAGACGATATATGCCAAAAGAAAAAGAGTTAGCTGACATTATAGAAATGGTAGATTTATGGTTCAGTGTATCCAATTCATTCCATCCCAATGCCAAATTGCATTACAAAAGATCGTATACTGCTAGTGAAGACCAACTAAAAGCTTTAGATGACATGTTTAATTTTATCGCAAACATGATAGTTGTAGGCAAAAAAAAATATGCAAGTATTTCAAAAAGTATATTAATGCAGATTAATTCTTTAAAAATGCTGTTTGTCGACATGAAAGCAAAGCACGATATCAACTATTTATCCACGCATAAGGTAAGATCATAAAAAAATATTTAAATAATTACACCAACCAATTTAAATAATGGTTTTTATCGTTTTCGTTCGTATCTTTTCAGCTTAATCAAGACCTGTTAGAAAACTTTTTTCTCAGTTGAGACAAAAAGGTGGTACGTATGACCATCCATCTCCTTTAAATTGTATATACAGAATACGTCTAATGATTCTGGGGAAATCGCCAAGCGTATTGAAATCGGTTACAGATAATGAAAACAACAAAAAAAATATTGAGCCTGATGTATTTGTCACATCAGCTGATTTTGAAAATGAAACAGACCAGCTAAATGAAATATGCGTTAGTCAAGAACACTACGTATCAGCTACCATATTTCATGAAGCTGAGATTGTTCCTTCCCTTCTGGATTTTGATGCGACAGACGCAGACGATGAGTTTAGCGCAACAAATTTTGACTCACTGTTTATTTTAAATGAACAGGAGAAGGATGGCCTTGAATATATAATAGGCTATCTTCTTCTTTGGCTCAACAACCGATGTCGGTCAAGGCCTGCCTGTACCCACTAGTGGCCTTGGCTTTCAGTGACTAATTGATTCCCCCCCATAGCAGGATAGTCAGTCCTACGTATGGCGGCGCGGTCTATTTGGGGATTGAACCCATGACGGGCATGTTGTTAAGTCGTACGAGTTGACGACTGTACTACGAGACCGGCTACGAGAATAGGCTATATTGGTCGAAAATTTAGGGATAAATATCCATATTTAGGACAATATACGTGTAATTTGACAGAGGACCATTGCTACAGTCAACCACAGTCTTATGTTGAACACATATCGGCTGGAGGTTTATACAAGCCATCCGCTAGCTTCCTTGACCAAGGATTGAAAATGGAGGAAATTTTTCAAAGAACTCACAAGGATGGAAAACTAATTCAAAGTAAACGAATTGTAAATACATTTACAGACCTCCTCCAAACACATTTCCCTGATTTCCCAATAGAAATTCTAAAAACATTTGCTAAACTTAGAATAATCATGAGAATGAGATTCCTCAATATAAAAAAGAGGAAATTCGAAGGAACAAAAAAAGAAAGACACCAATGGAAAGACAAGCGGCTAAAAAATTTAGAAGAATAGTGAATTAGTCGTTGTATGCATTGCAAACTGTTGCTCATTTTATTTATTTATTTATTTATTTTTGTTCTTGTAACTTTGATTTTAGTTTTGTTAACTGTTACTTAGTTCTGTTTTTGATATTATTTATGTTAACTTATTATTTTGAATGGCATCATTCTTGATAGCTTTATTGGAACAAACTGTGATATTTTATTAATAGATTACAAAACTCATTAATTTAAAAGATGCTGTGCTAAAATACTGTGGTAGTCCCTAGCTGGTGGAGTAATCGGAACCGGCTGGAGCTGCTGGAATCTTTACAAACTTTCTAAACTATTTGATATAGTGTGACCTCAAAACGTATCACCGAAGTTAGTGTAATGCCGTTGGCATTTATATTTTGGTATTAAGTATAGACAAAATATAGTATTAAGTGCAACTTAATACAGCACTAAAAATAATAACAAAATTTAGAGCCGGTCTGAAGGTATATACGATACACGCGCTGGCTCCAAAAAGCCCGGACGTGTATGACTACAATACAAGTAAGAAATGGCTATCTGGTTGTGTCATACAGTAATCTGTGAAGACTTTATAAGCCAACATCACCTCGCAGAGAAGAAAGAAGAGCACAGGCGGAAATAATGTCAAAGTCTATATGTATAGATATGTACAGAGTGCAGAGAAACATACTATACAAACTGAACTATATCACACCAAAGACATTACACTAACCTAAGTCACACGTAAAGATGTCGATCTGTATTATTCATTTTAGAATATTTGTAACGCTGTCATCGGCTCCGAACGGTTTATATTATTCCAACGTGTTGGTAGAATTTCGCTAACCTTCCAAAGTAGCTTTCGATTGTGGTATTATAACACGGGTACGGAGGTAGTTATCATTTAAATATAGTCTATTAAAAGTAAAATTTCATCAAACTGGATATTGCTGTAGGCGGAGTAAAATGCCGCAAGATTCTTATAATGAACTATATGCAACGAAAACGAACAAAATAAGTACAAGCTACCTTTCTAGTCTGACCATTGTGATATGATACATGTTAATCATAAAGTGCTGAACTTGTAGCTATACATTAGATTTCAAACGTAGGATTTATTAAATTCAAAAACAGGTATTGACCTGTTTTGTGAACGAACTCAAATTGAAAGGTAACAATACTACAAATAAATTATTTTTTCGAATCAGATCGAATTCCAAAACCAAATGTTTATGTCTACAATTCATTACTTTCACTTCTGAGATATAAATACTGTAAGTATATGTTTCGTCTTTGTTTGGGGGTGATGAAGGGTTATAAAAATATATAATGGAAATTTAAACTCACGTCGATCGGGTGCGCGGAATAAGCACAAATGCATTGATTTCTTTTGAGAATTATATCATCTCCAATTATTCTTTCCTGAACGGAAGTTTCCGTTTACTTCTTTTTGTACTATTTGGCTACCATTTGTGTGTTTATGACTATTGCTTTCGGTCGATCGAGTTTGTGTTCTGATATACCATTACATCCCTCTCATTATCTGTATATACTCTACGCTCAAGAAAGAATGTGTTTCTGCGTATAATTTATTTATTTCATATATATAAAGCGTTTTTTTCACTGCACGTTTTTATCTGTAAAGAAGTAAAGAAAAAACTTGAAAGAACAAATAAAAGGAACTATCTGTCGATTTAAGCGAGATAGAAACCACTCACCGGAAGGAGATCACTGTTTTCACACCACCAACCGAAATATCACAATGTAGGATACCAATCTGCAGCGCCACTGGTCTTCAATCACTACCGGGTAAAAATACATTAGCAGTATAAAACTGCTTCTACGTAACCATGCAATGACGATAACAATATTGGTGGATGCTTAAGCTTTAACCAGGAAATTACATAAAACCTTTAAAGATGGGAAATATATAGTTCATTTGTAGAAAAACAGACGAAACCGTTGGAGAGCTAAAAGAGAAGAAAGAACGACTGATGAACTGAAATATTAACACGGAAGCTACTTGCGGATAATGGCTTTGTGGCTGGAAAATCGTTCTGGTCCTTAAGTTGGGTCAACAGATACGTTCGGTGGCCAAATCGAACTAGGTAGCTGTAGTAGACGAAGGTGCGAGACCATGAGCAGTTTCGGAAACTCTTGCAGCAGCTCAAGCCGCAAAGCGGTTTTAACACAGGCTACGTGATAAGCTGGCGAAATTTTAACCTATTTCAACGGAAAATCGTCGTTCATGTGGTCGATTAGGTCGAATGATGGATAAATAAAATCACAAGTTAATTAAAATGAACTGAACCGAAACTATTCATCGGCTGCTTGTTTCTTCTTGTTTTGGGCGAACCATGCGAGCTTGTAAACAAACATTGACAGGTCTCCCCCACAATATGGCGCCCAGAAAAAGCTATAAAAATCAACCTTCTAAATATATACACCTTGCTTGAGACGTATTTCTATTCTGACGTGCTACTTCATTTGGCCCGAAATAATTTTCTATTCCGCCGCATTCATTTTCATCCATTATATGAAGTCTTTTCACAGGGGATGTTAGCTGGAGCCGTCCGCGATGTTTAAATTTTTTTTCAAAAATAAATGTTTGGGCTTTTAGTGCTGATTTGTGATACAACTATTTATTTATTTATTTTTCTTTATTATTTATTTATTTATTTACATAACTGCTGTCTGAGTTGAATTCTTAACAACATACCTATTAACTAAACTTATTAAATATTTGCTCGGAGGATGGATCGGAAGGATGGTAAGGAGAGGTGATGGTCAAACAGGTGTGCGCAGGAATTAAACAATCTCACAGCACGTAATAAAGGGTCATTTAAACCAACTGAAGTGCGTCGATTTGGAACAAATAAAGGAGCACGAGGACGTAAGGAACGAATTGGAACATAGAAATGCAGGGATGAAAGAATGATATGTGAATCCACTGCATTAGATATGAGCGAGGCAACAAACATTATTTGGGAAATGTGACGGCGTTTATCCAATGAGTCCAGACCCAACAGATGGCATCTTTGCTCATAGCCCGGTAGGGTTTCTGACATGTAGTCGGGCATTTTGCTGACAATATACCGAGTAAATGATCTCTGCACTCTTTCTATGCGGTCAATCGATGTAAATGAGGTGGCACACCAAACAACAACACAGTATTCCAAAATCGGTCTTACTAACGAACAATATAACGCTTTTAAACACAGAGGGTCGGTTATGCGGATTGAAAAACGTTTTATCATACCGATTGTTTTACGAGCCTTATTAACGGTAACGTCAATGTGATCGAGGAATGATAACCTGCTATCGAAAGTTACACCAAGATCTTTTACCGAGAGTACACGATTTATTGCTATACCCTCAAAGTTATAAGCAGTCGTAACGGGACAACGTGAACGACTGAAGGACATGACATGACATTTTTCGGGGCATAGAACTAGCTGGTTCGATGAGCACCATGATGCAAATCGGTTGAGGATGTTTTGGAGCGATACGCAGTCACCAACAGACGATATAGATTTTAAAATCTTTAGGTCATCTGCATAACAAAGAAAACAATCGTGTGGAATGACTGAGTTAACATCATTAATAAATAAAACGAACAATAAAGGACTCAACACGCTACCTTGAGGCACTCCCGATTTGGATGAAAAGGATTTGGAAAAACAGGAGTTTAGTTTAACACGAAAAGAGCGATTGCTGAGAAACGAATCAAGCCAACGAATGTGTGAGTCAATGAAACCCATTTTGGATAGCGTCGCAAGAAGGATAGGGTGAGGAATACGGTCAAAGGCTGCTTTAAAATCAGTATAAATGATATCAACCTGAGAACCGCTGTCTAAACTGGAGGTGATAACGGAAGTCAAGGAAATAAGGTTTGTCAAGGTAGAACGTTTAGGAAAGAAACCGTGTTGCTGAGGTATAATGCAGTTTCTTGCAATAAAGAGGATATGTGAGTGGACTATAGATTCAAATATTTTGGAGCTTGCACAGAGGATGCTTATTCCACGATAATTGGTAGCGTTTGCACGATTACCTTTCTTAGGGATAGGAGTAATATGAGCTAATTTCCATGTGTCCGGGAATGAACATAATTTAATGGATATACGGTACAGTTTTAATAGGAGAGAACCGAGCACAGTATTGCATTTCTTATATACTGCTGCTGGAATGCCATCTGGACCGGGATTATATGACTGTTTCAGATTTTTTATTGCTTGTAAAACTGTGCTAAGGTGTAAGTTTAGATTACTGTCATTGATTACATCGGTGGGAGTGTTATGAGTGCTATTAGAGATTGATGCTTTGGTTTTGATTGATTCAGCATACACACTTGAAAAATGTTCAGCTAGAAGGTTGCAGCAGCCGTCAGTACCGGATGCAGAGAGATTGCCAAGATTCAAATGAGAAGGGATATCATTAGATTTACGACGTTTATCAGCATATCCCCAAAAGGCTTTAGGATGAATTTTAAACTGTGCTTGCACTCGGTGGACGTAAGATCTAAAGCAAGCCCTGTTATATATGCGATATGCATTAGAGGCGTATTTGAATATGCGCTTATGATGAGGATCTCGCATGTCTTGATAATTACGTAGTGTGCGATTGCGATCTCTTTTGAGGGAGCGGAGTGTAGAGTCAGACCAGGGAGGGGAGTTGTTAGGTTTATAGGTAGGACAGCAAGAGGGGAAAGCCGAGATAATATTAGCATTAAAAGCAGTAACCGCATCATTAATTGAAATATCTGTATCTAAGAACGACCAGTTCATATTCGAAAGCATAGCTGAAAGTTTAGAGTAATCCATTTTTTTAAAGTTATATCTACAAATATTTGACGATACTGAGCGCGGAGCCTTTTGAATATTTGCAGAGAGAGAGAATTCTAAAGCTGGATGATAATCATCTGGTCTAAGTAAAGGTGCTACAGCCGATAGCACCTGAGAGTTTATATCAACTGCGCTCTCATTAACAAAAATTAGATCTAATTGACGTCCCAGACTGTTTTTGATCCCTGAGATTTGACGGAGACTACACTCTGTTATTATGTCGCAAAATACATTATGTTGAGCGTTGCTTGATGAGTGTGCATTACTTGAAACATAATAGTTTTCAATGGGCGTCCAAACAATAGAAGGCATATTGAAATCACCTAACAATAACATTGAATCGTTTCTTTTTAGGCGGTGTTGAACCGCATCAATACTATCGCTAAGGCTATTTAACAATGCGTTATTTGCTATCATACCTGGCGGGATATAAATGCCGCCTATAAATAGTGATACTCTCTGCATCCTAATCTTTACCCAAACCATCTCGATGTTGGCTGGAGATGAAATCAATTCGGTGATCAGATCCGTTGCACATGCAATTAGTACACCACCACCACGAGTATGCGCTGTTATTAGGAGAGCGATCGCAACGGTAAATGTTGTATTTGTTACCCGAGAAGAGCGAAGACGGTATTTGTTCGTTTAGCCACGTTTCGGTAAAAACAATGACGTCATAGATGTGATCGCTGAGCACGAGAAGTAACTCGTCCAGTTTCGTACGAACGCCACGCACATTTTGATAGTAGATCGTGAGAGTATTGCGTTTCGGCGAGCGATTATTGCGATTGACATATCCTGTTGGAGTTCTCTCAGTTGTTGTAGTTATTGATGTCGAGGGATCGTATGTGTGGGTTATAAATTGGATGTGTGAGCAGTGGCCAGCGGTGATGCTATTAGTGTATGATTGTTGGTAGTGGTTATGACAGGTTTCACGCGTAAAACCGATGTTGGTATTTGTTGTTTGCGATTATCAATAAATTCCCTGTAGGTTATAGTGCATGGCCAAGTGGACGGAGAGAGCGCTTTGTCCCTTAGTGCTGACGACATCCCAACTTTGAAGGATAAAAATGTTAGTGTGCCAGTATCACGATCTTTCGGAGTCAGCTTGATGATAATGACGTCATCAGTCCCTAGTTGTTCCTTAACGAATGTCTCAACGTCGGATTCGGATACCGAAGGAGCGATACGAGTAAGGTACAACCAAAATCTTGGTGGTGCTGGGGGTACCGTCAAAATAGGGTGAGACGATGTTGGCGGTGCTGCTGTACCCGAAAGAAGTGCAGGAATTACATTCGATGAAGGCGGTGAACGATCGATGAGTCTACGTTTCGATGTGTTGGACAGGTCTTGTTGATGTGTTGTGTGTGCGGTGAGTGATGGTCTGCGTAGTGACGTTGTCGGTGCAAGTGGAGTGGAATGGGTTTGGGCTATTGCTCGAGGAACCATATCACCAAGTGCAGTGGCTAACGCTTTTTTAGTTTCGTCCAAAGCCGAAGCCACGCGCCGCTCAAATTCCTCTATTAATTGCTCTTTGAGAGATGAGAGAGCAGATGACAGCTCTTGTAGCATCAAGGATCGACCAGTACGTCGCGACTCTAGGCAATCCAAACAAAACCACAGTCACTGTGTGTCTGTTTTAGTGAGTTCCTTGTACACGGCACTTGTTATACTAATACAGGAGGTGTGGAACCGGCGTTTACAAACACCATCACACGTGTATGTCGGGTTATCTGAGGTCACAGGGCGCGAACAAGTTACGCAAATATCGGTCATTATGAAATGCGTTTACACTCGAAAATTTACCGAACTATAACAAGTGTAACAATTCACTGAAGCAGGAGATACTTGGGAAACTGTTGAGTTTATGTGGCGACTGTCGGAAGTGATCAAACAGAGTAGTGTAGATTATTCACGACGATAATACTGTGGACGAAATCGGAAGGACGTTTGCACTCGATGACGTGTGAGATGTGAGTTGTTTAATGTTGTTTAACTATGTTATTTAACAAAGAATAGAAGTTTATCTTTGCTCCGCTGTAGCATTCTAGCCGTAACATGGGTTATTCATTGAGATATTAGCAGATTTGACTGAGCAGGTTCAACTGCTAATATCTCAACGAATAATCCATTTTTCGGCTAGAATGCTACAGCGGAGCAAAGATAAACTTCTATTCTTTGTTAAATAACATAGTCGTATCACAAATCAGCACTAAAAGCCCAAACATTTATTTTTGAAAAAAAATTTAAACATCGCGGACGGCTCCAGCTAACATCCCCTGTGAAAAGACTTCATATAATGGATGAAAATGAATGCGGCGGAATAGAAAATTATTTCGGGCCAAATGAAGTAGCACATCAGAATAGAAATACGTCTCAAGTAAGATGAATTGTACAGCTCACATCGCAAAGTGACTTGGTAAACCCTGTATCATTCCAAAAAGTTGAGGTTCATTTTTGCTTATCATTATCATGTATGATAGCTTCGTTCCTTTCTATCAGCTCCACCATTTTTTCAAACTGTGCCTTTGCTGTAGTTTTTCGTTTTTCCTAAAATTAAAATTTACGTCATCATTACAGGGTTTTCGAGGATTATACAGACATGTTTAGCGAGTTGTAGATTCGTTCAGGCATATAATAGACTCTTTCAGCGAGATATAGAATTGTTTGGAAGTAGGCGTAGACATGTTCAGCGATTCTGTAGAGCTGTCATTTGTTTTGTTTACACACTGTGCCGCAGGGTTCAATTTTTTATTCTTAAAAGTCCTAAAAGTAGCTAATAATTATTCCCCAAGCTGTTTAATACATGAATTAGTTAAAACAAACATATTTTACGAAAACCGTTTGTTTACCTCCTGATGAGAATGATCCAAGCTGCAGTCCAAGGGGTACGAAAGTGACAGCTCTACAGTATAACCGAACATGTCAACGCCTATTTCCGAGCAATTCTATATCTCGCTGAAAGAGTCTATTATATGCCTGAACGAATCTACAACTTGCTGAACATGTCTATATAATCCTCGACAACCCTGTATTATGTTCGAAGCGGGTATAGAAGTTTACATCAGGCAATAGGTAAAATTCTATTACTGCGAGAAATTGAGGTAGCCACGTAAAATCAAGATCTAGAATTTCCCAGGCTAAAGATGAATGTTATGACTTAATTTACAATTATTTGTTTGAGTAGCTCAAATATAACATTTTCACTTCCATTTTCTTCCATAAATGCAGCAGGAACAATCGTTTCTTCAACTACATAATTAGCTACAAAATTTTCTACAATATCATCGTCAATTCCTACACTTGGATTAAAATCCATCCTTTCAATGGAATAGGATTTTCTTTATATTAGTTAATAATGGAACGTTTTACGTGCCCTGAAATGGAGTAAATGTTAAGCAGAGCTATACTGATTCGATGAACTGCAGTTCAAAACCAACTGTAAGCATGAAAATTTACCGTATTAAATAATTTTATATCTTCTTTCAATTCCAGATCATCCAGTCGTCGAGTAACAGAGCCTGCTAAGCCTGTCAAACATTCCCTTCAAACATTGCGAGGGTTGCAAATGGTACCATCTGCTCGAAATCTTAAGATATTTTAAAAATATTTTAAAATATTTATTTTTTAATTATTTTTTTTGCTGTAGTCGTAAAGACAACAAATGATAGTCGAAAAGATCACTTTTCCATTTTTTTATTTTTGCAAAATAAAATCTCAGTATTTAGGTGTTTAGTAAGCTATAATTTCCAATGTTATACCTGCTCTCGGGGTGCTATAATTATAACTGCTAAAACTAGCGGCGAAAAAACTGCCTAGGCTCGCAAGCTCTTTAATTAATGCGAGGGCTTTAGGGCTTTGAACTTGTATGGCGTGCGAGCCCTCGCGCGCCCTGGCAAATCGTTAAATAACACAGCAAAAAAAATTAATGAATAAAATATAAACATTTTTAAAATATATTGAGATTTCGAGTAGATAATACCACTTGCAACCCTCGCAATGTTTGACGGGTTAATAAAGTAAGAAAAATAGTGAATTATTTCATAACGAATTCGACTGCGTTGTACAAGCAAAATTAAATGCAGAAAAATCTAAACAATGAAGAACTGAAGCTCAAGATGAATCCGCGCGCTAGAACTTCATTTACTTCATGTTGGACCGGTTCAGATCCAACAAAGAGCCTATCATTTCTGATCTCGCTCTTCTGGGAACAGAATCAAAGCTCAATGAAAACGATTGGACCATTATGGAGCAATCTTGTATTATTTTAAAAGTCTATGATGTTTTAAAAAAGGAAATATCTATCGAACAAATGTTACACTCTCAAAAGCACGTGTTTTAAATGCATTATTACTCAATAGCCTAGAAAACATGATTTTTAACAACACTTTTTAGCCATAAATTCAAAATTTGTTAATAGAGGTGATAGCAGAATTAAAACGTAGATTTAACTATGAAAATACTTATATAATGTCCAGAGCTACGGTCCTTGATCAGCGATTTAAACTAAAGGGATATTCAAATTCAAATTTATTCAGAGAGTGTTGCGATAACATTTAAATTGAAATGGATTCAATTGTTTTAGATAGCAATAACAATCAAGAAAATATTTCCGAGCCGGTAGTAATAGAATCAGAAAATTCAATAGATAATATCTGGGAAGAGTTTGATTTGAACGTAGTTCACCCACAAACCGTACTTCATGCACGTACCAAACATTTACCAAATCATGCTTCGGGTGTTATACGCTCGCAAGGAAGTGAGGTAGCTGGGATACATATTATCCAAGGTAGGAGACTAGTAAAAGATATCACTTGAAACCCAGCAAGCAAGGCAAGATGTTGTTTATAAAAAATAAATAAAACAAATTAGAGTAGGCAAAAACTGTATATAAAAGAAGCCAACAAAACAAAATGAATACACAAAAATGAATAACTCAACAAAAATTACTACAAGTAATAAATTAAAAAGCCTGTCTATAAAGCGGTGTTCTGGAGAATGATGACGGGATTTTTGTTATTATTTTTTCCTAACGAAGTGTGCTCGCCCTGTGCGAAGTATGCGAAAAGTGCGGAGTGCGCGCACCGTGCGGAGTGCGCGAACAGTGCGTAGTGCACTGCACACTGTGATGTGCGTACGTGTGCGCTCAGCACACTTAATTGTGCTATTTTACCCAACACTAATCGAGGCACCATCTTTCCTCCATAGAGCCAATTCCGAATTTATATCTCTGACAAACTCCAATATCAAGGATATCACGGCCGTGGTACCATAAACCCCCCACAATAGACTGGCATTTCAAGCACATACTAAAAGCAGGTTAAACGAACATCCAAAAGCTCTACCAGCTTACTAGCCTGCACATCAACCAATAACAGCAACTCACCATCTTCTGGATACCTGGCCACTCCGGAATCAAAGGCAACGAGATCGCCGACCGCCTCGCCAACAAAGGCAGAAGAAAAACATCTTCCTTCAACACCTCACTGCCTAAGAGAGATGCAATCAAATTCATTAACGGCGTAACAAGAGTATCATTGGAAAAGAAATGGTTTAAAACCAAGAACAACTTCCTTCGTCTAGTGAAAACAACAACGACATCATGGCCATCTGTAGAAAAGAATCAAGACCAGAAGATCCTTACTCGAGTAAGAATAGGCCACACTTGACTGACCCACAGTCATCTCATGGATGATCCAGCCCTCCTCTATGGCAATTCTACGGTACCGACATAACAATCTTCCACCTTTTGACTGAATGCCACGGTTACTCACTTCTAAGGAATAATTGCTCTCTTGACTTTAACATAGATTCAATACTATCAGCCTATCCACAGAAACAGAAACATCTTCTTAAATTTCTAAAGCTTTCTCTTCTTTTACATCAAATTTAACAGTCAAATACTTTCTCACAAAGAGGCGAAACATCCGACTTCACTCGATTTGGCGACGAACAGACACTCTACGTCTGTCCCAGCGTGGAGAAATTTGCGGAGCAGATCGATAAGATAAGCCAGGCAGTGCAACTTGAGGCAATTTAGGAGCAAGAGAGGTAGCAGGCGAGCAGCAGGCAGACATATACATGCCAGGAACACCATGCCTTGCTCGGTATAGTGGTGACGGATTATACTACCGGGGAATTATGGAAGAGGTGGACGACGTACATGATACTGTGCGTGTCGTCTACGTTGCCTTCCTTAAGAAGGACCTCTGCACAACGTATGTGTGCGACTGGCAGGCGTTCGGCCGAATGCACAACTACCCATTTCAGAGGTTTACTGACGGCTGGAGCAGCAACTTTATCGGACGTCGTTTTACGTGCGAAATATCCATCGCTCTGACATGGAGAAAGGTAAGACACTAGAGGTAGAGCTGTGCACGGCGAGCAACTGCAAAACGCTTGTCTACCAGAAAGAATCGAGACCAGAAGATCCTTACTCGAATAAGAATAGGCCACACTAGACTGACACACAGTCATCTCATGGATGATTCAGCCCTCCTCTATGGCAATTCTGCGGTACCGACATAACAATCTTCCACCTTTTGACTGAATGCCACGGTTACTCACTTCTAAGGAATAATTGCTCTCTTGACTATAACATAGATTCAATACTATCAGCCCATCCACAGAAACAGAAATATCTTCTTAAATTTCTAAAGCTTTCTCTTTTTAACAGTCAAATATATTCTCACAAAGAGGCGAAACATCCGACTTCACTCGATTTGGCGACGAATAGACACTCTACGTCTGTCCCAGCGTGGAGAAATTTGCGGAGCAGATCGATCAGATAAGCCAGGCAGTGCAACTCGAGGCAATGTAGGAGCAAGAGAGGTAGCAGGCGAGCAGCAGGCAGACATATACATGCCAGGAACACCATGCCTTGCTCGGTATAGTGGTGACGGATTATACTACCGGGGAATTATGGAAGAGGTGGACGACGTACATGATACTGTGCGTGTCGTCTACGTTGCCTTTCTTAAGAAGGACCTCTGCACAACGTATGTGTGCGACTGGCGGGCGTTCGGCCGAATGCACAACTACCCATTTTAGAGGTTTACCGACGGCTGGAGCAGCAACTTTATCGAGCGTCGTTTTACGTGCGAAATATCCATCGCTCTGACATGAAGAAAGGTAAGACACTAGAGGTAGAGCTGTACACGGCGAGCAACTGCAAAACGCTTGTCTACCAGAAGCTGATAGATGAGGAATACTTGGTTGCTGTTGCCAATAGTGATGGGCAAAACAACACAATTTCGGAGCAGGCTCTGACCGGCTCCTTACCCAGCTTCGCCTTGGCGACTCCGTACCACCGGCTCCACCAGTCCAGGGCCGGCTAAGGAGTTACTGTTGTGCTTCAAAAAGCAAGTTGACTAGATGCCAAGAAGTTAATAATTTGCGACCTATGGACAACACCAAGTCCAAGGATTTTCAAGGCTCCAACCTTCAATCTATCCTCAACTCTCTGTCCTGCTGGTGCTCAGATAGTTATCTTGATTTGTGTACCAACAAAAGTTCTATTATTTCCTTCTCCTGTTTCCTCCAACTTATACAATGTAACTATTTCCTGAACTCCTTCCAACTTCTTCTTCTTTGGCTCAACAACCGTTGTCGGTCAAGGCCTGCCTGTACCACTTGTGGGCTTGGCTTTCAGTGACTAATTGATTTACCCCATAGGAGGATAGTCAGTGCTACGTATGGCGGCACGGTCCATTCACTGTTTGGCGGGTTGCATCTATCTTCCGGCCCAGATAACCGAGTAATGTAGCCACTTGTACCTCTGTCTTCATTTTTAGCTTTTTTGGAACCTCAAACAAGAACCTGGGCTTTATTTCGATGCTTTGATTGTTGCCTATTAGTGCCAAGATATTGGTGACCAAAACGCAGAAATGTGACGACAGACTTCAGTACGCATTCCATTTAAGACGCTACGGGGTGTCATTCATTGATCGCGCACGCTTCTAAGTTGGATGGTTCACTTTTTTGGTAATCATGGTTAGAGTTCGACTGATAGAGGTTTCAAGGTGAGGTGACTGATAGAGGTTGTCTGTTGCCTCATGGGATACTGCTATTTAAAGTGCAATTAACGTTTTGTTAGAGCGGGTGAAGATAATCCCATGATAAATCCATGAATTTGTCAATTTTGTTGATGCAACCGTTATGTAATTTTTACATTGATTCAACAAGATAGTAAGACTTTCGAAATGAAGGAAATAGCACACGAAATTTAATATTGCTGAGATATACTAAAGCCTGGTTACAATAAATTTATTTAAAGATTTGCATGCGACTTGCATTTGACGGGAGAGCATTAGACTATCGCCAGCGCAAAACATGCAATACAAAATATAAAGTATAGTGAAAAAGCTCCATACATTTTCACGCGATATTTTTTTCTTTTTTCTTAATTTCACACATATCAGTTGCTTTCCCTTTGAACTATTTTAGGGATATTTTCGATCGTATTTGAAAGCAAAAACAAATATTTAAAACCCCTGTTATTTTAATGAGAACGACGATACCACACTGTTGCTGTTTACGAGTACAACGATTGTCAAAGTGCTTTTTCGTAAGGAAAAAGTTATCAATTGATCTGACATGGCATGACATCTGACTTGTCCATAAAGCATTTTTATAATTACTGAATCTATGTGATTATAGCTTCGATAATTTTTCAGCCGTTCAGACTTTTGTATCATCCCCGGAATATATTCAATATTTTTTGCGGCGTGGGAGGAGGGGTCTTTAAGAAGCGACATTAGTCCCTTTTTGTTATTTTTTGACTGATCAAATGTTTGGTCATGTATTGCTGATTCTCAAATGACTAAGATCGTTTTTAAAGTGACTCAAATGACTCAAATGACTCGTTTTTAAAGTTGGTATCATTATTTTTGAACCGTATTTTGATGATTTAATAACAGAAAAACAACAGTAACACCTGAACTGTTTGTAAAAGATTAAAATGTAATAATTTAAGCGCAATAATAAAAATACCGCATTCACCTGGCCCGCGGCACTCGATCATTTACTGAAGTTGGCCCTTTGCCTCAAAAGTTTGCCAACCGCCGTAATCGATTCCGAAGCTGATTCCCAGGGACCTGCCAATCGTATTTAGTGATGGGTAAATACAATTTTTTTCGGAGTTGGATTGATCCGACTCCGGCACCCCTCGGGGATCCGGAATGACTGTCCATTATCGTTTAGACAATTCTTGATGAGTTCATTGACTTTCAAGTCGTACATCTAATATGTACGAAAACTGATCCTGACTGATCCGGAGTGATCCGGAGTGATCCGGAGTGATCCGGAGTGATCCGGACTGATCCGGAGTAATCCGGAGTGATCCGGAGTAATCCGGAGTGATCCGGAGTAGTCCGGACTGATCCGGAGTCGAATCCAGTTATGATCCGGAGCCGGAGTCATATTTTGCGCACCGGAGTCGGAGTTGATCCATGACTCCGCTCCGGATTACCCATCACTAATCGTATTATGCTATGGAAACAACATACATTGAAAACTGTACTCTACTCGCTTGAACAGCAGCAGTGGGCAAATAAAATAATGTTGTGAGAATAATTTTGGTTGATAAAAACATCGTCCCACACATAACAGTATTGGTGAACAGAGAACAGTTTGAGGTTTAGCTAAAAAAAACTCAATTTTGCACATTTGGTTTACAGTCAACTGCTAGCGTTCTAGATTCCGGCGGAACGGAAAGTTGATGAAAATCAGCGCCGGGCTGAACGTGTAAATTTCCATTCGAAATTGTGTTTAAAGCACTGCCGGATTTCATCAACCGCATATCTCGGATTAAGTGTAATATGCTGTAATATAAAACACATTTCAGAATTCCACTCTCGCCTGTTAGTTATTTTAATTGAACAAGCTATGATCCAACATCTAGTATGTTGGCATTGAATAAGTAACGCGTTATTTATTATAATACCAAACAATTCGTAGAAAATTTACCTGTTATGATTGCTTAATGCATACAACTTCACGAAAACTGCGTCTCTTTATCCATCACACACAAAAATGCACCACGATTTGGAATACGACAACTATTTTAAAAACAGCTTATGTATTTTTCTCAATCCACACAAAGGGATACTTTTGCCAGTAAAAATGCCTTTGCTCTACTTCGGTACCCTGTTCATTCGTTTCGTTAAATGCAACTTCAAGTTTCAAACAAATTACCAATTGCGTATAGTAAATGTGCAAAATGTCCAACTGATGCCAAATGACCGTGCTGCCAACTGGATCCAAACATTTTCTAGACGACCCCGCTCAAGGTGTATGAGTATGACAAGGTGAAATTGTAAAAGCAAATCCTGACCAGAGTGACCAGAAATACCGATTTTAGGCCCGATTATAAGGGGCGGTGGCAACGCTTTTTCGCATGCGATTTTATCGGACGACCTGTCAAATTTTTATATGGCAATTGACAGATAACGTCGGACGACGAAATCGCACTTCCGACGTTATCATACGGCAGAATAAAACAAAATATGCCAATGTAATTATACACGATGTGTAGGAACAAACTCAAACGTATATTTTTTATCATTATTGTTAAGTTCAACTCACTAAGGGCTTGGTACTTGTTCTGACGCAGCGTATCGCAACGCATTGCGTGACGCACGCTGGTATCTGTTCGCTGCGTTCTGCATGGATATGTCAACACATTTTACAAATAAAAACATCGACAAACAGCAATAATGCCTCTTATTTATAGGTTCTGATGTGATTATAATGTTAAATTACAACTGGAAAATCATTTACAGTTCTGCCTAAAACAGTGCAAAGCATGTTTTCGCTTTTTTATTGCATTTTGCATGCTGACCCACACTCACCTGTTTTGCAGCAATTACGAAATTACTTTCTCTACATTTATTTTGTTTTGTTAATAAAATTATTTAGTTGTCCAATTACACGCAAAACTGCGCTCGAAACAATTTAACATGAAAATATATCGATTTTCTCCCGATATGGTTAAACCATTTTGACAGACGCGTCACGACGTGCGTCGAAATAGAAATTTTTCTACTTTGACGCTGCGTCGTGCGTCGTTAACGCATGCGTCTGTCAAATCCCATACATTTTGGCAAAATCGCAACGCATTGCGTCGGAACAAGTACCGCTCTCTAATTGATCAAAATAATCGCAATATTAATCTAAACCACGCAAACAATGAGACCCCAAATTTTGAGTGATTCAGGCCGAGGGGTACGAGGAAGCTTGAGGAAGCAAGGAGACCACGCAAACAATGAGACCCCAAATTTTGAGTGATTCAGGCCGAGGGGTATGAGGAAGCTTGAGGAAGCAAGGAGAAACGCGCTGCGATGAGAGTTCGCATTCTGTTTTATACGCGCGCTTCACTAACACCAATACAAATACCGTGCTTTGACCTGCCGTCTGTGAATGTGTGTGTCTTCTTTCAGCGAGCTCACCAACTTGGATCTGCTCGTCACATCGTGTTGTCTCGCTTACACTACAGCATCGAACCATCGCTCCGTATGTCCCCCCCCCTCCTACGCGTACAAAACAACCAGTACAGCGCGACGCTTTGTCGGAGATGGTTGTGCGCGTTTCGTTCTAAGTCCCGCGTGCAGTGTTTGTGCGTTGATGTGCATTTCGTGCGCCGATGTGTTTTGATGAAGTGTGAAGTGAACAGTGTGTACAGACGCACATGCAGTGCATGCATCGACAGGTAAGAATTTGCTGAACAGAGGCAACGCAGATTGTCGACAAGTTTCCCGCAGCCTGGCTCCCGGTACTTTACAGTATGACGCCATTCGTGAGTATGAAGGATTCTAAATGTGTTGTGAAAGTGTAATTTTTGTTTCAATAAAGTTTTTAATGTAACCAAAAATGACCGTGCTTGTATTTGTTGTTAGAATAAGTGCGTATTTGCGATCGTGGCAATGCATGAAAGAAAAAGAGAAACGAAAGAAACAAATATCTTTGGATGTGTTGGTAGCATGATTGGAAAGAACACAACACATTGAGAACTGCAGAGCGCACCGTGCGTTACGGGTGGGGAGGGGAAGGGCTCGCGCGAGGGTGTAACTCATTCCTCCAAGAGTAACTGCTAACGGGGGACGGTACTCAAATCACTCAAAAAATACACTCATTTTGCCGGACGGGAATAGCTGTTGACAGCACATACTGTTGGCAACCACCCTGTGTCTGTACCGCTGTACCAAGACAGCTCGCAATGACAGTTGTACAGGCGTCCCCCGAGTTACGACCCCCTCGAGTTACGACGATTCGTAGATACGACGATTTTGATTTTGACAGTTGAAAGTTGTCATTGACAAGAAATTGATTTAGTTTTGGAATTTCTGGGCTCATAACCGTTATACACACATTTCCAAAAAATCCTCAACCACCCTATCTTGAATATCTATATTGTGTACGGTTTTTAAAATATAATTATTACATTATCGAACATTATTTTAAATTAAATACACGATGTCATAAATTCCAACTCTTCACCTTCGGTTATAAACTTTGTATTCATAGATATTCGACATACGACTTTTTCGACATACGCCTTGCTTTGGGACATTTTTTCGGTCCCAAATACAGTCGTATCTCGGGGGACACCTGTACTATGCTTGTAGAGGTATGTGTGCGGTGCAGGACACGATCGAACGATCGTTCTACGAAGAGAGATCGTTGACCGTCCGGACAGAACAGACTACCTTTTTAACGTGTCATGTTATTTGTTAGGCCGAAAATACGCGGACCGGAATTTCGCGGCCGCGGAATTCCGTTTGCTGAAAAATGTATGGATATGACAGTTCGGGAAAGTTGTTGTTGTATTTTCGGCCTTATAAATTATATTTTAATGTGTTAATAAATAAGTAATAGTACCAAAGAACACCTAATATACGATAAAATCACACTCGAGTTAGCACTGCCACTGCAACTGGCTCTAAACGGCTGCGTGGAACCCCGGGAAAAGGGAATCACAACCACTCAAAAGGAAATATGCATCTCAATCCTTCATTTGCGTAGAATCCTAGTACAATTTTCCGACACTTTTTGAACACACCCAGGATTAGGCAATGTATTAACAACGCCTATGCATAGGCAACACGCATTACATGTATTTTCCTATTAGCCAGAATTCCCATTTAAACTAGTTCAAACAGAATCCAATTTGAATAGTGCCAACGCAACAAGAATTTAACAAGAAAGTGTATGTATCGCTTACGGAGCATGTAGGCTCCTGATAAGAACACCTCAGAAATTATCAATAAATCAAGTTAGAATTCCAGTGTAATAAACTAGTTCTTCATAATAAGATTGATGGAAAAGATTCAGAATATTAGTTCAAGCTTTTTATTTCACACTTGACGTAGTTAGGTTAATGAGTCGAATGCAGAATACAAAAGAAAAAGTTTGAAAGAGACAGAACGTGACGTTACGAAAAGCGCGGACACACACTTCTGTCAGTTTGAAGTCCGGTTGGTTGCAGGTTTATGGAGTCGGGTTAAAGGATCGAAGTGTAGGATATTGTCAATCCTAACACTTCATCCAAGTTTTGGTGAGCATTGCTCTTCTTGGGAAATTCGATTCTCATTAAGAGTGGCGAGACCCTTTTGGTAAAATCCGTTGTTAGATAGGCGGAAGTTTGCATCGGGGTGCCAGCCTTTTTCAAGGCTTTAGCTCGGGAGTACTGCTCCCCTTTCTTAATACAGTCCAAGAGACGGAGTAGGCCGTAGAAACCTACAATAACAAAGAAATCTGTTCTATTTGCTAAGCTTTGTGTGCGGAAACCAATGGATAACGGTTTTAAAATGACGTTAAGTCCCTCAACTATGGCGACCCCCCAAATAACCTTATCCACTACTTGATATTTTTAATCCACCTTGAACAAACCCATAAAATCATATGGTGGTGCACTGTCAGACACAAACAGACAAACAAGACATACATGTTAAATCCCATACATTTTTCATGTTCGATGTCGTGAGTTAACACGACATCACAGCACTGAAACCAAAACACCAGCACCAAAACAATGCAACACCATTCATAGCGAAGTATGCTATGATAAACAAAGTAATCATCGGAACCAGAACCAGCATCAACATCGTATCAACATCTGGCCAAATCAAACCTCTAATAAATAACCGTAGCATAAACATAATAACCATAGCATAAACAATGAAAAGTAGGGAACCGAACATATATAACATGAAATCAGGAAAGGTTAGGCAGTTCTAATCAACATCTTGAACTAAGAATATGTGCGCGACGAATTGAAAAAATAAAATTATTTTTTTATACAATTCTAACGCATGTGTTCTTAACTAACAATGTGAAGCATTTCATCAAATATCATTTTGAATTTCATTGGATGTGAGTCTCATTTTTCATCTACTATCTGCAGATTTTCCATGCAAGATACCAAATGCAAAATGGTGGTTATGGAAATTCCACGATCCAATTCTTATTAATATTATTTCACTCATTTGTTGCATACTTTAAATTAAGATAATGTGCTTTGTATTAATAGCTAGTTAAGCAGGCTCGATTAGAAGGTTAGGAGATAAAATAAGGATATATATTCTAAAACAAACAAAGTATAATGTACCCCTGCATATTTATTGAAGTATCCTAAATTTGATATCTTACTGATCATACGATCGTTCTACTTCCGGTAACTAAACGAGAGCGAGCTAATTATATTGAAATCTGATTTCACACAGAAACAATCATAAAAATGGCATCAATGTGTAATTAATATCATTAAAAATAGATATAATGAATCATATTGTAATACATTGATAAATCCGGTTGCACATAAATAACCCCGTACTGGTGGATTATATAATTGTTGGATATCACAGTACACATATACAACCATATAGAATAGTTATTGTACGATCGTAGTATACATGTATAACCTTATAGAATAGTCTGTTGGAATAAAGCTATTAATCTGAACACATCGTAGTCTGGCAACTAAGTACAAGCGTCCCCCGAGTTACGACCCCCTCGAGTTACGACGATTCGCAGATACGACGATTTTGATTTTGACATTTAAAAGTTGTAATTGAGACTTCGAAATTGATTGTATTGAAATTGATGTATTTTTTTGAATTTCTTTGCTGATAATCGTTACAAATACATTTCCACAGATTCTACAACTCCCCGGTCTTGAATATCTATATTGTGCAAACGGCTTTTGGAGAAAACTTATACATTATCGTACATTATTTTAAATAAAATACACGATTTCATAGATTACGACTCTTCAATTTCAGTTATAAACTTTATATTCACAGATATTCGACATACGACTATTTCGACTTACGCCTTCCTTTGGGACATTTTTTCGGTCCCAAATACAGTCGTATCTCGGGGGACACCTGTATATAACAATAATAAACATTTAATCTTTTTTTATTTTTTTATTGTTTTTTTATTAATCAAACGGGATTATGCTAACGGGATTAGGACCAGACAACACTTGAAGGCTAGAATATAAATAACCGGGAAATAGATGAGGATTAGATGAATTACATAATGAATTATAGCGTGTACAAATGAACTCAAACGGACAATTCAATACACATTAGCAAATGGAAAGTACAACCGCCTACACGTTATTTCATCATATTCCCAAAACATCACAATTTTCCTCTCATTTCACACCCAGTGTTGCAAATGCAACTCCGTCGGCTCCTCGACGGCGGCGAACAAGATATAACGACCGTACCGTGTCATTTTAGCTTGTTTACATTCCGCATGCCATAATAAAGGACACGCGGTTTGTCGGCACGGTTACTTGTAACGCCCAGTGTAATTCTATACAGTAGTAGAAAGCACATTTTTAATACTAGATTATCAATACCATCAACCATCAATAATACATACGCGATCACAGCCGTATTTACATATTTACAATCTATTTCTTATTTTACAGGATTTTGACAACTAGTTTTCTTTATTCCCTTTAAACTTATGCAACCCCAAGCATATCGCAGTTTCAGCTTAAAAAGTGCTTCCACATCACCTGTATTTGGCTGATTATATTCAGTACTTCCAATATTTTTAAAAAGATTACAAATATTTCTACACTTCATAAATGGTATTTTAAGGTTGTTTGGTGGACCACATTGCCAACTACACGTTGCAAAAAAAAAATACGGGATCAAATCACCGTTGGCGCGTGAGTGATCATCGGTTGATGTGTGCGTGCAATCCATCCGGGTCATCGTTTGCGCGGTCAACGGGGTCGACCGGCGAACACGCCGGCACTTGGCAACTGGCAATTAACTGGATAGCGCACGGAAAGGAAAGGCGGAAACAGTCTTCGTTTTTACGTTAAAATAACATATTTTATGTTAATACAGTTATATGTTCGTTTTATGTTACAAACGCACCTCTCTGAGTAGTAATAACCGAAGAAAGAAAGGAACATAACAGCTATCACATCGTATGTTGATTTCATTCAGCCACTGGGTAATGTTGTTGACATATTCTGTGTCATTCAATCGTTCTTCCAGCTCATCGAGTTCCTTTTTCGTCGAAACAGGTTTAAACTCAACCGAGGAAAGATGATACTTCTATACTGCATGTCACGGATGATATTGCTTCGGAAATCACTTGCACTTCTAACATTTTCAATTCCTGCTTTGTTAATGTTTGTCTCATTTCTTCTTGGAACTTGTACTGAGCTGCTTCCATTGAAGAAATAATTTCTGGCTGAATTTTCAATTGTTATGCCTTAATTTACAATTATTTGTTTGAGTAGCTCAAATATAACATTTTCACTTCCATTTTCTTCCATAAATGCAGCAGGAACAATCGTTTCTTCAACTACATAATTAGCTACAAAATTTTCTACAATATCATCGTCAATTCCTACACTTGGATTAAAATCCATCCTTTCAATGGAATAGGATTTTCTTTATATTAGTTAATAATGGAACGTTTTACGTGCCCTGAAATGGAGTAAGTGTTAAGCAGAGCTATACTGATTCGATGAACTGCAGTTCAAAACCAACTGTAAGCATGAAAATTTACCGTATTAAATAATTTTATATCTTCTTTCAATTCCAGATCATCCAGTCGTCGAGTAACAGAGCCTGCTAAGCCTGTCAAACATTCCCTTCAAACATTGCGAGGGTTGCAAATGGTACCATCTGCTCGAAATCTTAAGATATTTTAAAAATATTTTAAAATATTTATTTTTTAATCTTTTTTTTTTTTTGCTGTAGTCGTAAAGACAACAAATGATAGTCGAAAAGATCACTTTTCCATTTTTTTATTTTTGCAAAATAAAATCTCAGTATTTAGGTGTTTAGTAAGCTATAATTTCCAATGTTATACCTGCTCTCGGGGTGCTATAATTATAACTGCTAAAACTAGCGGCGAAAAAACTGCCTAGGCTCGCAAGCTCTTTAATGCGAGGGCTTTAGGGCTTTGAACTTGTATGGCGTGCGAGCCCTCGCGCGCCCTGGCAAATCGTTAAATAACACAGCAAAAAACAATTAATGAATAAAATATAAACATTTTTAAAATATAGTTATGTTACACACATAGGGTGTAGTTCCAGCTAAACGGAAGCAAAGCAGACATCTACTTCCTCTCGCGAGAACCACACCACAAGATCATCATAGCACCCTCCCATGGTTCGGCACAGCGAAACATCGCAGAACACATTTTATGCTGAGCTAGCATAAAATGTGCCATGCCCGATGGAGCAGCGATCACCAGCATCTACCCGTAGACAACCGTCGTGGAGCATCCGCCCGAACACAACCGTCGTGGAGCATCCGCCCGAAGACAACCGTCGTAGAACATCCGCCCGAAGATGACATCGTGAAACATCGGCGCAATAGGCTTAGGCTCGAGCTAGTTAGGACTAGGGAGTTTAAGTCAGTTCAGAATTGTAACTCACCAGCGATAGACGCATTAGGTTGATTAAGAAAAATAAATGTTTTTTTTTATAAGACTTAATATGTCCCTCGCATAACTGGCGCAGCCGTCCGGAGTGTTAAATGCTTAAAGTGTAACAAGTGGAAAGGCGGAACCTAATAAATTTCGTCGAAGCGATCCCGCAAAAGCATCCAGAGCACCAAAGGAAATAATTTCCGCCGAGGAGTAGAGGATCCCCGCGCTTCAAGTATCCAGTAACTGGCAAAGTTAGCACGAACCCGCGACACGACAGCAATAACGTAAGTATTTTGTTTATTTCTGTGCACGAATTCATACTACCAGATAGGTGAAGCTTTCGTGGGAGAACTACAAGATAGGGCCCACGGAAATAGTGTAAAGTGAAGTGACAATTACTTACAACGAAATCGCGAGTGTACAAGTTTAAAAAGTTAATGTGTATGCGCACTACCAGATAGACGTGACATATTGACTCGTTAAAGTTTGTGACATTCACGTCCTTGCAAGGCACTACCAGATAGACCGTGCAAGTAGAAAGTATACATACTATTAGATAGATAGGTGTTACTTTTACACAATTTTTGCACTACAAGATAGACGAAATTTGTGACATCGTAGGGAGTACTACCAGATAGGGCCCGCGATACCAGATAAAACAAAACAAGTTAATGCCGAAGTTACCCAAAACACAAAACGCTCTAAAGAAAGCAAGGGAACTGTTCAGTAAAAAACTTGGCAACACCGATTCGGATACGGAAAACTCTAGTTCGGAACACTCCGAAGAGTATTCACATATTCCACTTAAATCGGATATTCCATTAGTCAATTCGTTGAACTTAAACGAAATGGAAATGGAATCATTGCAAAATGAAATTCTTGCTCTGCGACAAGTTGTGCAGAATTTGCAAGCTAATCAATCGAGACAAACGACAGGAGAACTAAGATTGGACTCATACGAATCTCTATGCAAAATCCCTGACCCGATAAAATCATTACCGAAATTCGACGGTAATAGAAAACAATTAGCATCATGGCTAAACACAGCCGAAAGCACCTTACAGATTTTTCATGGCATCGTGTCAGAACAACAAATGTCAATATTTGTTACAGCCGTAATAAATAAAATAGAAGGAAGAGCAAAAGATATAATTTGTCTTGCTGGAAACCCTAATACTTTTCTAGGAATAAAAGAGATTCTCTTAAACGCCTTAGGAGATCGACAAGAGATTACCTATTATAAAAGTCAACTTTGGCAAACTAAAATGACTGATAATATGAGCATTCACAAATATTACAATAAAATCAATGAGATCATGCAAAGTATAAAAACCCAAGCTAAACAGAACGAGAAATATCGAAAAATTGGGACGCTATAAATGATTTTATTGAAGAGGATGGTTTAGCAGCATTTTTAGCTGGCCTAAAACAACCTTATTTCGGTTATGCGCAAGCAGCTACTCCCAAGGATTTGGAAGCAGCATACGCTTTCGTATGCAAATTTAAATGTTCGGAAAATGTCGCGAATCGTATCGATTCGACACAACCATCTCAATCCAAAAATCAGATTCAAAAACCCAAAAATCAAGAATATAAAACGAGAGATAGATATTCACCAAATCATGGCAACGAAAAATATGAGAGCAAAAAAGAAAAATTTCCACAACCCATGGAAGTGGAATCAACTAAAAGTAAGTTGACCTCAACCGGAAGCAACTTCATAACAATGAAGTGTGCTCCAACGAAGTACCGTCTGATTCGGAATCAGATGAAGAAGAAAATATCGACATAAATTTTTGTTGGGGAATAATAAACCCAGAAAAAACGTAGACTACCTTCCTTACCTAACAAGTCAAAACAGTATAACCCAACAAACCATAAAAATATTAATAGACACTGGAGCGAACAAAAATGTCATTCGCCCAGGAATAGTAAGAAATTGCAAAAGTACTGAAAATATAACGATAAAAAATATTTCAGGAAAGCTCACCATTGAGAAGAAAGGCAAAGCAAATCTTATTGGCTATAACCTTCCTTGCCAAACCTATTATGAACTAAACTTCCATCACTTTTTCGACGGAATCTTAGGATCCGAATATTTGGCTAGAAACAATGCCATTATTAATTACAAAAAGAACAACTAGAAATTGAAAATATTGAAATACCATTTAAAAAATATTATCCGGCAAAAAACTATACTCACATAACATCGAAGTAAAACAAATACAGACGGAGATTGGCTAGTCCCAACCTTCCAAAAATTTGATAATGACACCGTTATTGAACCAGGTCTTTACAATGCCAGTGACAACAAAACTATAGTTAAAATCCTGAGCAGTAAAAAGAAAATAAAATCCTATGACAAAGAACTTAATATCAACGTTAATAATTTTGAAACTATAACTCCTATTCCAATAGAATATAACGATGCTATCAATGAAAAAACTCTAGATAAAATTATTCGCACAAGCCACCTTTCAAATTTCGAAAAAGAAAAATTATATCAAATCATTCTCGAAAACAAAAATGTTTTACTACGGGAAAACGAAAAGCTGACCTGCACTACAGCTGTAAAACATAAAATTATCACTAATGATAATATGCCGACCTACACAAAAACTTACAGATATCCTCATCACTTTAAAAAAGATGTAGAGGAACAGATTCAAGAAATGCTAAAAACAGGTGTTATACAGCCCTCATCAAGTCCATATTCGTCACCAATTTGGGTTGTACCGAAAAAAACAGACGCTTCTGGTAAAAAGAAAATTAGAGTCGTCATAGATTATCGTAAACTTAATGAAAAAACCATCGATGATAAATTTCCTATTCCACAAATCGAAGACATTTTAGATAGTCTAGGAAAATCACAATATTTCACAACACTAGATTTGAAATCTGGATTTCATCAAATCGAAATGGATCCAAAACACAGTGCAAAAACCGCTTTTTCTACAGACAAAGGTCATTTTGAATTTACAAGAATGCCTTTTGGTCTCAAAAACGCTCCTGCCACATTCCAAAGAGCAATGAATAACATACTTCAAGAATTTATAGGAAAATTTTGTTATGTCTATTTAGATGACATAATAATCACTGGTAACAATTTAAAACATCATTTGCAAAATATTTCAATTATATTGAAACGATTATCTGAATTTAATTTGAAAATTCAGCTTGATAAATGTGAATTCTTAAAAAAGAAACAGAATTCCTAGGACATGTAATAACAGCAGAAGGGATAAAACCAGACCCAACTAAAATAGAAAAAATAAAAACTGGAAACTCCCAACCAACCAGAAAGAAATTAAACAATTCCTTGGACTGATAGGATATTACAGACGTTTTATTAAAGACTTTTCGAAACTTGCCAAACCTTTGACACAATACCTAAAAAAGAAGAAACAGTAAATGTTAAAGATACAAATTACACACAAGCATTCGAGAAACTTAAAAACATCTTGACATCGGACCAAATACTTTCATACCCTAACTTCAACCTACCATTTATCCTAACGACGGATGCAAGCAACTATGCATTAGGAGCAGTACTATCACAAGTACAAGACAAAATAGAACGACCAATTGCATTCGCAAGCAGATCATTAAATAAAACAGAAAATAATTATTCTACAACAGAAAAAGAAGCCTTAGCAATAATTTGGGCAGTAAATAAATACTATCCATATCTCTATGGTCAAAAATTCACATTGATAACGGATCACAAACCGTTGACATTTATTAAAACTTCCACCAGAAATTCTAAAATTCTTAGATGGAGATTGGAACTAGAAAACTTTGACAACGATATACAATACAAAGAAGGAAAAGCAAACGTTGTTGCTGACGCTTTGAGTCGAAAAGATGAAACTAATACCATTTCCTGTCTTTCAGAAACAAAAACAAGGCACCACTTGAAGAACGGAAGAACCATCTCACAATGGATATGAATGCTAACGAAACAAATTCCATTTCAGATTCTCAACATAATAACCCACCAACATCCGAAAGTGATTCAGATACAGTTCATTCAGCTGAAACTTCTGACAACTATTTCATTCACTTTTCAGAAAGACCCATTAATAATTATCGTAACCAAATAATATTTAAAATTTCTCATATCGATTCAACAATTACAGAAAGTCCCTTTCCTAATTTTCGAAGAGTAGTTATCTGTAAACCTCAATTTGATGAATCAGATATTAAAGAAAAACTGATAGCTTTTCACAACAATAAACAATCTGCAATAATGGCACCGGAAGAGATAATTCCATTGGTACAGTCTGTATACCGTAAATTTTTTAATCAAAAAGGACATTTTGTTCTCACTCAGAAAATTGTACAAGATGTAACCAATGAAAACAGACAAGACGCTATTGTTTCCAAAGAACATGATAGAGCTCATAGAGGAATAACTGAAGTTGAAAATCAATTAAAAGAGCTTATTTTTTCCCCAAAATGATATCCAAAATCAAAAAGTATGCAATTTATGTAGAATCTGTAATATACATAAATATGAAAGGAAACCATACAATATAAAATTATCCCCTAGACCAGTAACTGAAACACCGTTTCAACGCGTTCACATGGATATTTTTCAAATCGATAATAAAACTTCCTTTCACTAGTGGATTCATTTTCAAAACATGCTCAACTTATAAAAATCGAAACGAAAAATCTAACCGATGTTAAAAATGCATTAGCACAATATTTTTCAACATACGAAATCCCTACACAAATAGTAACAGATCATGAGACGACCTTCAGATCTATACAACTTCAAAACTATTTAGCTAACCTGAATGTTGAATTAGTTTATGCCTCTTGCTCAGAATCAAATGGTCAAGTAGAAAAAACTCATTCCACAATCATCGAGGTATTTAACACAAATAAACACAAGTTTCCCGATTTAAATACCGAAGAAAAAAATACTGTTAGCAGTATCTTTATATAATAGCTCGGTACATTCGTCAACAAAATTTACCCCAAATGAAATTGTTTTTAACCAAACAAACAGGCGAAATGAAAATATTCAGGAGTTATTCAAGAAAGTAAAAGAAAACTTAGAAAATGCTAAACTAATCCAAATCAAGCGAAATGAACAAAAAGAAGAACCCCCAGACCTTGAAGAAAACAATGAAGTTTATGTTAAACCAAACATTAGGAAAAAGTTAGACCCCAGGGCAAATCCAACAAAAGTTTTACAAAATAACACAAGAACGTTTAAAAATTTTAAGAATATCAAAAGAAACAAAAACAAAATTAAACGAATAAAATCTTTATCTTTTTAGATGCAAAAACTAATATTGATGACCATCCTAATAACTTACGTTCATGGTGCATCTCTCCAAATCAGGAATCTCAATCAGGATCCCGTACTACTCATAGAGAAGCAAGAATGTAAAATTCAAAACGGTATAATGAAAATCATACATCCAATCAATATGACAAATATCGAACACAATGTAATTAAATTTGAAGAGATAGCAAGAAAAGTCAATAAGAAACTCCCTATATCAAACTTAATAATAGAAAGGAGTAAGGAAATCAAAGATAGACTTAACCAGCTAGCGCCTTCAAGAAACCGTCACAAGCGTTGGGATATGCTAGGATCAGCATGGAAATGGCTTGCGGGTACACCAGACGCCGAAGACCTTCGAATCATCAACAAAACACTAAACGACCTGATCAGTGAAAACAATGCACAAATCAACATTAACAATGTTATTAATAACAAAATTGCCGAAATGACTGTAACGATCAACTTGCTGATAGAAAAACACTCAACTAAAGAAAAGCTATTGTTACAAGAAATAGATGCAATTACTTTACTAGTATACATGGATGCAACTAACCGCATTTTAGAAGACATAGAAGATGCAATCCTACGAACACGTATACAACTAACGAATAGTAAACTGCTATCCATTAACGAGATACTTGCTATCGAAACGATAATCAACAACCAAGGTATTCAAACGCAATTTCCAGAAGAAGCCTTGAAATACGCAATACCAAAAATTGCTATAAAAGAAAAGATGTTTTACATATTGGAAATTCCCAAAGTCGAAAATAATTGTAAAATATTCCAAATCGTACCGCTCACCTTAAACGATTCAACTATAGTTAACATACCACAATACATCATTATGAGCAAACAAGGAATATTTTTAACAAACAAACCATTCGACTTGGTGCAGCTAGGCGAATACACAAAACCGTTCAAAGACACCTGCCTCATGCCAATATTAGATGGCAAAGAAAGCAACTGCCAAGCTATTGAAGACGACAAAACAATGGTCACTCTCGTTACGAACAATAAAATCTTGCTGAATAACGTAAAAATTCGCAAGTAAAATCGAACTGTGGACCGCACGATCGAATACTTAACGGGAACTTCATTCTTACATTCAATAATTGCACAATATCAATTGATAACCACACCTTCACGTCAGAAGAAACAACAACAAGTGCAAGAGAAGTACTAGGAGCTTTCCCCAACCTTACAGTAAATTGGAATATCATAGAAACAACAAACATTACAAAATCCAAAATGAAATGATTTCCAACAGAAAACATTTCGAACATATCGCATTAAAGCAGTATTCTCATGTGAAAATTACTTTCACAATATTTGGAAGCATAACTATTACAATAGCAATACTGACGATCATTGTATTCGTGTACATAAAAACAAGAAAATACACGAATATCACCATTGAATCAGCAATCATCAGAAGATCGCGCAAAGTCAAGAAGACACCACCCAGCGAGAACTTCGAGGACGAACTTCAATCTACCCCCGGAGGAGTTATGTTACACACATAGGGTGTAGTTCCAGCTAAACGGAAGCAAAGCAGACATCTACTTCCTCTCGCGAGAACCACACCACAAGATCATCATAGCACCCTCCCATGGTTCGGCACAGCGAAACATCGCAGAACACATTTTATGCTGAGCTAGCATAAAATGTGCCATGCCCGATGGAGCAGCGATCACCAGCATCTACCCGTAGACAACCGTCGTGGAGCATCCGCCCGAACACAACCGTCGTGGAGCATCCGCCCGAAGACAACCGTCGTAGAACATCCGCCCGAAGATGACATCGTGAAACATCGGCGCAATAGGCTTAGGCTCGAGCTAGTTAGGACTAGGGAGTTTAAGTCAGTTCAGAATTGTAACTCACCAGCGATAGACGCATTAGGTTGATTAAGAAAAATAAATGTTTTTTTTTATAAGACTTAATATGTCCCTCGCATAACTGGCGCAGCCGTCCGGAGTGTTAAATGCTTAAAGTGTAACAAGTGGAAAGGCGGAACCTAATAAATTTCGTCGAAGCGATCCCGCAAAAGCATCCAGAGCACCAAAGGAAATAATTTCCGCCGAGGAGTAGAGGATCCCCCGCGCTTCAAGTATCCAGTAACTGGCAAAGTTAGCACGAACCCGCGACACGACAGCAATAACGTAAGTATTTTGTTTATTTCTGTGCACGAATTCATACTACCAGATAGGTGAAGCTTTCGTGGGAGAACTACAAGATAGGGCCCACGGAAATAGTGTAAAGTGAAGTGACAATTACTTACAACGAAATCGCGAGTGTACAAGTTTAAAAAGTTAATGTGTATGCGCACTACCAGATAGACGTGACATATTGACTCGTTAAAGTTTGTGACATTCACGTCCTTGCAAGGCACTACCAGATAGACCGTGCAAGTAGAAAGTATACATACTATTAGATAGATAGGTGTTACTTTTACACAATTTTTGCACTACAAGATAGACGAAATTTGTGACATCGTAGGGAGTACTACCAGATAGGGCCCGCGATACCAGATAAAACAAAACAAGTTAATGCCGAAGTTACCCAAAACACAAAACGCTCTAAAGAAAGCAAGGGAACTGTTCAGTAAAAACTTGGCAACACCGATTCGGATACGGAAAACTCTAGTTCGGAACACTCCGAAGAGTATTCACATATTCCACTTAAATCGGATATTCCATTAGTCAATTCGTTGAACTTAAACGAAATGGAAATGGAATCATTGCAAAATGAAATTCTTGCTCTGCGACAAGTTGTGCAGAATTTGCAAGCTAATCAATCGAGACAAACGACAGGAGAACTAAAATTGGACTCATACGAATCTCTATGCAAAATCCCTGACCCGATAAAATCATTACCGAAATTCGACGGTAATAGAAAACAATTAGCATCATGGCTAAACACAGCCGAAAGCACCTTACAGATTTTTCATGGCATCGTGTCAGAACAACAAATGTCAATATTTGTTACAGCCGTAATAAATAAAATAGAAGGAAGAGCAAAAGATATAATTTGTCTTGCTGGAAACCCTAATACTTTTCTAGGAATAAAAGAGATTCTCTTAAACGCCTTAGGAGATCGACAAGAGATTACCTATTATAAAAGTCAACTTTGGCAAACTAAAATGACTGATAATATGAGCATTCACAAATATTACAATAAAATCAATGAGATCATGCAAAGTATAAAAACCCAAGCTAAACAGAACGAGAAATATCGAAAAAATTGGGACGCTATAAATGATTTTATTGAAGAGGATGGTTTAGCAGCATTTTTAGCTGGCCTAAAACAACCTTATTTCGGTTATGCGCAAGCAGCTACTCCCAAGGATTTGGAAGCAGCATACGCTTTCGTATGCAAATTTAAATGTTCGGAAAATGTCGCGAATCGTATCGATTCGACACAACCATCTCAATCCAAAAATCAGATTCAAAACCCAAAAATCAAGAATATAAAACGAGAGATAGATATTCACCAAATCATGGCAACGAAAAATATGAGAGCAAAAAAGAAAAATTTCCACAACCCATGGAAGTGGAATCAACTAAAAGTAAGTTGACCCTCAACCGGAAGCAACTTCATAACAATGAAGTGTGCTCCAACGAAGTACCGTCTGATTCGGAATCAGATGAAGAAGAAAATATCGACATAAATTTTTGTTGGGGAATAATAAACCCAGAAAAAACGTAGACTACCTTCCTTACCTAACAAGTCAAAACAGTATAACCCAACAAACCATAAAAATATTAATAGACACTGGAGCGAACAAAAATGTCATTCGCCCAGGAATAGTAAGAAATTGCAAAAGTACTGAAAATATAACGATAAAAAATATTTCAGGAAAGCTCACCATTGAGAAGAAAGGCAAAGCAAATCTTATTGGCTATAACCTTCCTTGCCAAACCTATTATGAACTAAACTTCCATCACTTTTTCGACGGAATCTTAGGATCCGAATATTTGGCTAGAAACAATGCCATTATTAATTACAAAAAAGAACAACTAGAAATTGAAAATATTGAAATACCATTTAAAAAATATTATCCGGCAAAAAAACTATACTCACATAACATCGAAGTAAAAACAAATACAGACGGAGATTGGCTAGTCCCAACCTTCCAAAAATTTGATAATGACACCGTTATTGAACCAGGTCTTTACAATGCCAGTGACAACAAAACTATAGTTAAAATCCTGAGCAGTAAAAAGAAAATAAAATCCTATGACAAAGAACTTAATATCAACGTTAATAATTTTGAAACTATAACTCCTATTCCAATAGAATATAACGATGCTATCAATGAAAAAACTCTAGATAAAATTATTCGCACAAGCCACCTTTCAAATTTCGAAAAGAAAAATTATATCAAATCATTCTCGAAAACAAAAATGTTTTACTACGGGAAAACGAAAAGCTGACCTGCACTACAGCTGTAAAACATAAAATTATCACTAATGATAATATGCCGACCTACACAAAACTTACAGATATCCTCATCACTTTAAAAAGATGTAGAGGAACAGATTCAAGAAATGCTAAAAACAGGTGTTATACAGCCCTCATCAAGTCCATATTCGTCACCAATTTGGGTTGTACCGAAAAAAACAGACGCTTCTGGTAAAAAGAAAATTAGAGTCGTCATAGATTATCGTAAACTTAATGAAAAAACCATCGATGATAAATTTCCTATTCCACAAATCGAAGACATTTTAGATAGTCTAGGAAAATCACAATATTTCACAACACTAGATTTGAAATCTGGATTTCATCAAATCGAAATGGATCCAAAACACAGTGCAAAAACCGCTTTTTCTACAGACAAAGGTCATTTTGAATTTACAAGAATGCCTTTTGGTCTCAAAAACGCTCCTGCCACATTCCAAAGAGCAATGAATAACATACTTCAAGAATTTATAGGAAAATTTTGTTATGTCTATTTAGATGACATAATAATCACTGGTAACAATTTAAAACATCATTTGCAAAATATTTCAATTATATTGAAACGATTATCTGAATTTAATTTGAAAATTCAGCTTGATAAATGTGAATTCTTAAAAAAGAAACAGAATTCCTAGGACATGTAATAACAGCAGAAGGGATAAAACCAGACCCAACTAAAATAGAAAAAATAAAAACTGGAAACTCCCAACCAACCAGAAAGAAATTAAACAATTCCTTGGACTGATAGGATATTACAGACGTTTTATTAAAGACTTTTCGAAACTTGCCAAACCTTTGACACAATACCTAAAAAAGAAGAAACAGTAAATGTTAAAGATACAAATTACACACAAGCATTCGAGAAACTTAAAAACATCTTGACATCGGACCAAATACTTTCATACCCTAACTTCAACCTACCATTTATCCTAACGACGGATGCAAGCAACTATGCATTAGGAGCAGTACTATCACAAGTACAAGACAAAATAGAACGACCAATTGCATTCGCAAGCAGATCATTAAATAAAACAGAAAATAATTATTCTACAACAGAAAAAGAAGCCTTAGCAATAATTTGGGCAGTAAATAAATACTATCCATATCTCTATGGTCAAAAATTCACATTGATAACGGATCACAAACCGTTGACATTTATTAAAACTTCCACCAGAAATTCTAAAATTCTTAGATGGAGATTGGAACTAGAAAACTTTGACAACGATATACAATACAAAGAAGGAAAAGCAAACGTTGTTGCTGACGCTTTGAGTCGAAAAGATGAAACTAATACCATTTCCTGTCTTTCAGAAACAAAAACAAGGCACCACTTGAAGAACGGAAGAACCATCTCACAATGGATATGAATGCTAACGAAACAAATTCCATTTCAGATTCTCAACATAATAACCCACCAACATCCGAAAGTGATTCAGATACAGTTCATTCAGCTGAAACTTCTGACAACTATTTCATTCACTTTTCAGAAAGACCCATTAATAATTATCGTAACCAAATAATATTTAAAATTTCTCATATCGATTCAACAATTACAGAAAGTCCCTTTCCTAATTTTCGAAGAGTAGTTATCTGTAAACCTCAATTTGATGAATCAGATATTAAAGAAAAACTGATAGCTTTTCACAACAATAAACAATCTGCAATAATGGCACCGGAAGAGATAATTCCATTGGTACAGTCTGTATACCGTAAATTTTTTAATCAAAAAGGACATTTTGTTCTCACTCAGAAAATTGTACAAGATGTAACCAATGAAAACAGACAAGACGCTATTGTTTCCAAAGAACATGATAGAGCTCATAGAGGAATAACTGAAGTTGAAAATCAATTAAAAAGAGCTTATTTTTTCCCCAAAATGATATCCAAAATCAAAAAGTATGCAATTTATGTAGAATCTGTAATATACATAAATATGAAAGGAAACCATACAATATAAAATTATCCCCTAGACCAGTAACTGAAACACCGTTTCAACGCGTTCACATGGATATTTTTCAAATCGATAATAAAAACTTCCTTTCACTAGTGGATTCATTTTCAAAACATGCTCAACTTATAAAAATCGAAACGAAAAATCTAACCGATGTTAAAAATGCATTAGCACAATATTTTTCAACATACGAAATCCCTACACAAATAGTAACAGATCATGAGACGACCTTCAGATCTATACAACTTCAAAACTATTTAGCTAACCTGAATGTTGAATTAGTTTATGCCTCTTGCTCAGAATCAAATGGTCAAGTAGAAAAAACTCATTCCACAATCATCGAGGTATTTAACACAAATAAACACAAGTTTCCCGATTTAAATACCGAAGAAAAAATACTGTTAGCAGTATCTTTATATAATAGCTCGGTACATTCGTCAACAAAATTTACCCCAAATGAAATTGTTTTTAACCAAACAAACAGGCGAAATGAAAATATTCAGGAGTTATTCAAGAAAGTAAAAGAAAACTTAGAAAATGCTAAACTAATCCAAATCAAGCGAAATGAACAAAAAGAAGAACCCCCAGACCTTGAAGAAAACAATGAAGTTTATGTTAAACCAAACATTAGGAAAAAGTTAGACCCCAGGGCAAATCCAACAAAAGTTTTACAAAATAACACAAGAACGTTTAAAAATTTTAAGAATATCAAAAGAAACAAAACAAAATTAAACGAATAAAATCTTTATCTTTTTAGATGCAAAAACTAATATTGATGACCATCCTAATAACTTACGTTCATGGTGCATCTCTCCAAATCAGGAATCTCAATCAGGATCCCGTACTACTCATAGAGAAGCAAGAATGTAAAATTCAAAACGGTATAATGAAAATCATACATCCAATCAATATGACAAATATCGAACACAATGTAATTAAATTTGAAGAGATAGCAAGAAAAGTCAATAAGAAACTCCCTATATCAAACTTAATAATAGAAAGGAGTAAGGAAATCAAAGATAGACTTAACCAGCTAGCGCCTTCAAGAAACCGTCACAAGCGTTGGGATATGCTAGGATCAGCATGGAAATGGCTTGCGGGTACACCAGACGCCGAAGACCTTCGAATCATCAACAAAACACTAAACGACCTGATCAGTGAAAACAATGCACAAATCAACATTAACAATGTTATTAATAACAAAATTGCCGAAATGACTGTAACGATCAACTTGCTGATAGAAAAACACTCAACTAAAGAAAAGCTATTGTTACAAGAAATAGATGCAATTACTTTACTAGTATACATGGATGCAACTAACCGCATTTTAGAAGACATAGAAGATGCAATCCTACGAACACGTATACAACTAACGAATAGTAAACTGCTATCCATTAACGAGATACTTGCTATCGAAACGATAATCAACAACCAAGGTATTCAAACGCAATTTCCAGAAGAAGCCTTGAAATACGCAATACCAAAAATTGCTATAAAAGAAAAGATGTTGTTTTACATATTGGAAATTCCCAAAGTCGAAAATAATTGTAAAATATTCCAAATCGTACCGCTCACCTTAAACGATTCAACTATAGTTAACATACCACAATACATCATTATGAGCAAACAAGGAATATTTTTAACAAACAAACCATTCGACTTGGTGCAGCTAGGCGAATACACAAAACCGTTCAAAGACACCTGCCTCATGCCAATATTAGATGGCAAAGAAAGCAACTGCCAAGCTATTGAAGACGACAAAACAATGGTCACTCTCGTTACGAACAATAAAATCTTGCTGAATAACGTAAAAAATTCGCAAGTAAAATCGAACTGTGGACCGCACGATCGAATACTTAACGGGAACTTCATTCTTACATTCAATAATTGCACAATATCAATTGATAACCACACCTTCACGTCAGAAGAAACAACAACAAGTGCAAGAGAAGTACTAGGAGCTTTCCCCAACCTTACAGTAAATTGGAATATCATAGAAACAACAAACATTACAAAAATCCAAAATGAAATGATTTCCAACAGAAAACATCTCGAACATATCGCATTAAAGCAGTATTCTCATGTGAAAATTACTTTCACAATATTTGGAAGCATAACTATTACAATAGCAATACTGACGATCATTGTATTCGTGTACATAAAAACAAGAAAATACACGAATATCACCATTGAATCAGCAATCATCAGAAGATCGCGCAAAGTCAAGAAGACACCACCCAGCGAGAACTTCGAGGACGAACTTCAATCTACCCCCGGAGGAGTTATGTTACACACATAGGGTGTAGTTCCAGCTAAACGGAAGCAAAGCAGACATATACTTCCTCTCGCGAGAACCACACCACAAGATCATCATAGCACCCTCCCATGGTTCGGCACAGCGAAACATCGCAGAACACATTTTATGCTGAGCTAGCATAAAATGTGCCATGCCCTGATGGAGCAGCGATCACCAGCATCTACCCGTAGACAACCGTCGTGGAGCATCCGCCCGAACACAACCGTCGTGGAGCATCCGCCCGAAGACAACCGTCGTAGAACATCCGCCCGAAGATGACATCGTGAAACATCGGCGCAATAGGCTTAGGCTCGAGCTAGTTAGGACTAGGGAGTTTAAGTCAGTTCAGAATTGTAACTCACCAGCGATAGACGCATTAGGTTGATTAAGAAAAATAAATGTTTTTTTTTATAAGACTTAATATGTCCCTCGCATAACTATATATTGAGATTTCGAGTAGATAATACCACTTGCAACCCTCGCATTGTTTGACGGGTTAATAAAGTAAGAAAAATAGTGAATTATTTCATAACGAATTCGACTGCGTTGTACAAGCAAAATTAAATGCAGAAAAATCCAAACAATGAAGAACTGAAGCTCACACAAGATGAATCCGCGCGCTAGAACTTCATTTACTTCATGTTGGACCGGTTCAGATCCAACAAAGAGCCTATCATTTCTGATCTCGCTCTTCTGGGAACAGAATCAAAGCTCAATGAAAACGATTGGACCATTATGGAGCAATCTTGTATTATTTTAAAAGTCTATGATGTTTTAAAAAAGAAAATATCTATCGAACAAATGTTACACTCTCAAAAGCACGTGTTTTAAATGCATTATTACTCAATAGCCTAGATAACATGATTTTTAACAACACTTTTTAGCCACAAATTCAAAATTTGTTAATAGAGGTGATAGCAGAATTAAAACGTAGATTTAACTATGAAAATACTTATATAATGTCCAGAGCTACGGTCCTTGATCAGCGATTTAAACTAAAGGGATATTCAAATTCAAATTTATTCAGAGAGTGTTGCGATAACATTTAAATTGAAATGGATTCAATTGTTTTAGATAGCAATTACAATCAAGAAAATATTTCCGAGCCGGTAGTAATAGAATCAGAAAATTCAATAGATAATATCTGGGAAGAGTTTGATTTGAACGTAGTTCACCCACAAACCGTACTTCATGCACGTACCAAACATTTACCAAATCATGCTTCGGGTGTTATACGCTCGCAAGGAAGTGATGTAGCTGGGATACATATTATCCAAGGTAGGAGACTAGTAAAAGATATCACTTGAAACCCAGCAAGCAAGGCAAGATGTTGTTTATAAAAAATAAATATAACAAATTAGAGTAGGCAAAAACTGTATATAAAAGAAGCCAACAAAACAAAATGAATACACAAAAATGAATAACTCAACAAAAATTACTACAAGTAATAAATTAAAAAGCCTGTCTATAAAGCGGTGTTCTGGAGAATGATGACGGGATTTTTGTTATTATTTTTTCCTAACGAAGTGTGCTCGCCCTGTGCGAAGTATGCGAAAAGTGCGGAGTGCGCGCACCGTGCGGAGTGCGCGAACAGTGCGTAGTGCACTGCACACTGTGATGTGCGTACGTGTGCGCTCAGCACACTTAATTGTGCTATTTTACCCAACACTAATCGAGGCACCATCTTTCCTCCATAGAGCCAATTCCGAATTTATATCTCTGACAAACTCCAATATCAAGGATATCACGGCCGTGGTACCATAAACCCCCCACAATAGACTGGCATTTCAAGCACATACTAAAAGCAGGTTGAACGAACATCCAAAAGCTCTACCAGCTCACTAGCCTGCACATCAACCAAGACCAGCAACTCACCATCTGCTGGATACCTGGCCACTCCGGAATCAAAGGCAACGAGATCGCCGACCGCCTCGCCAACAAAGGCAGAAGAAAAACATCTTCCTTCAACACCTCACTGCCTAAGAGAGATGCAATCAAATTCATTAACGGCGTAACAAGAGTATCATTGGAAAAGAAATGGTTTAAAACCAAGAACAACTTCCTTCGTCTAGTGAAAACAACAACGACATCATGGCCATCTGTAGAAAAGAATCAAGACCAGAAGATCCTTACTCGAGTAAGAATAGGTCACACTTGACTGACCCACAGTCATCTCATGGATGATCCAGCCCTCCTCTATGGCAATTCTACGGTACCGACATAACAATCTTCCACCTTTTGACTGAATGCCACGGTTACTCACTTCTAAGGAATAATTGCTCTCTTGACTTTAACATAGATTCAATACTATCAGCCTATCCACAGAAACAGAAACATCTTCTTAAATTTCTAAAGCTTTCTCTTCTTTTACATCAAATTTAACAGTCAAATATATTCTCACAAAGAGGCGAAACATCCGACTTCACTCGATTTGGCGACGAACAGACACTCTACGTCTGTCCCAGCGTGGAGAAATTTGCGGAGCAGATCGATCAGATAAGCCAGGCAGTGCAACTCGAGGCAATTTAGGAGCAAGAGAGGTAGCAGGCGAGCAGCAGGCAGACATATACATGCCAGGAACACCATGCCTTGCTCGGTATAGTGGTGACGGATTATACTACCGGGGAATTATGGAAGAGGTGGACGACGTACATGATACTGTGCGTGTCGTCTACGTTGCCTTCCTTAAGAAGGACCTCTGCACAACGTATGTGTGCGACTGGCGGGCGTTCGGCCGAATGCACAACTACCCATTTCAGAGGTTTACCGACGGCTGGAGTAGCAACTTTATGGAGCGTCGTTTTACGTGCGAAATATCCATCGCTCTGACATGGAGAAAGGTAAGACACTAGAGGTAGAACTGTACACGGCGAGCAACTGCAAAACGCTTGTCTACCAGAAGCTGATAGATGAGGAATACTTGGTTGCTGTTGCCAATAGTGATGGGCAAAACAACACAATTTCGGAGCAGGCTCTGACCGGCTCCTTACCCAGCTTCGCCTTGGCGACTCCGTACCACCGGCTCCACCAGTCCAGGGCCGGCTAAGGAGTAACTGTTGTGCTTCAAAAAGCTAGTTGTCTAGTTGCCAAGAAGTTAATAATTTGCAACCTTTGGACAACACCAAGCCAAAGATTTTCAAGGCTCCAACCTTCAATCTATCCTCAACTCTCTGTCCTGCTGGTGCTCAGATAATTATCTTGATTTGTGTACCAACAAAAGTTCTATTATTTCCTTCTCCTGTTTCCTCCAACTTATACAATGTAACTATTTCCTTAACTCCTTCCAACTTCTTCTTCTTTGGCTCAACAACCGTTGTCGGTCAAGGCCTGCCTGTACCACTTGTGGGCTTGGCTTGCAGTGACTAATTGATTTACCCCAAAGGAGGATAGTCAGTCCTACGTATGGCGGCACGGTCCATTCACTGTTTGGCGGGTTGCATCTATCTTCCGGCCCAGATAACCGAGTAATGTAGCCACTTGTACCTCTGTCTTCATTTTTAGCTTTTTTGGAACCTCAAACAAGAACCTTGGCTTTATTTCGATGCTTTGATTGTTGCCTATTAGTGCCAAGATATTGGTGACCAAAACGCAAAAATGTGACGACAGACTCCAGTACGCAGTCCATTTAAGACGCTACGGGGTGTCATTCATTGATCGCGCACGTTTCTAAGTTGGTTGGTTCACTTTTTTGGTAATCATGGTTAGAGTTCGACTGATAGAGGTTTCAAGGTGAGGTGACTGATAGACCCAAGCGACAAAATCGACATGCTTTCTCGCTCTCTCAGGTTTACTGATCTATTGGGTAGAATGAGAAAGCATGTCGATTTTGTTACTTGGGGAGGTTGTCTGTTGCCTCATGGGATACTGCTATTTAAAGTGCAATTAACGTTTTGTTAGAGCGGGTGAAGATAATCCCATGATAAATCCATGAATTTGTCAATTTTGTTGATGCAACCGTTATGTAATTTTAACATTGATTCAACAAGATAGTAAGACTTTCGAAATGAAGGAAATTGTACACGAAATTTAATATTGCTGAGATATACTAAAGACTGGTTACAATAAATTTATTTAAAAATTTGCATGCGACTTGCATTTGATGGGAGAGCATAAGACTATCGCCAGCGCAAAACATGCAATACAAAATTTTAAATACAGGCGTCCCCCGAGTTACGACACCCTCGAGTTACGACGATTCGCAGATACGACGATTTTGATTTTGACAGTTAAAAGTTGTCATTGAGACGGAATTGGTATATTTTTTGAATTGCCTTGCTTATAACCATTACAAACACATTTCCATAGATTCCATAACTCTCCGGTCTTGAATTTCTATATCGCTTTTGGTGAAAATACATACATTATCGTACATTATTTCAAAGAAAATACACGATTTCATAGATTCCGACTCTTCAATTTCAGTTATAAACTTTATAATCACATATATTCGACATACGACTATTTCGACTTACGCCTTGCTTTGGGACATTTTTTCGGTCCCAAATACAGTCGTATCTCGGGGGACACCTGTATAGTGAAAAAGCTCCATACATTTTCACGCGATATTTTTTTCTTTTTTCTTTATTTTACACATATCAGTTGGTTTCCCTTTGAACTATTTTAGGGATATTTTCGATCGTATTTGAAAGCAAAAACAAATATTTAAAACCCCTGTTATTTTAATGAGAACGACAATTCCACACTGTTGCTGTTTACGAGTACAACGATTGTCAAAGTGCTTTTTCGTAAGGAAAAAGTTATCAATTGATCTGACATGGCATGACATCTGACTTGTCCATAAAGCATTTTTATAATTACTGAATCTATGTGATTATAGCTTCGATAATTTTTCAGCCGTTCAGACTTTTGTATCACCCCGGAATATATTCAATATTTTTTGCGGCGTGGGAGGAGGGGTCTTTAAGAAGCGACATTAATCCCTTTTTGTTATTTTTTGACAGATCAAATGTTTGGTCATGTATTGCTGATTCTCAAATGACTAAGATCGTTTTTAAAGTGACTCAAATGACTCAAATGACTCGTTTTTAAAGTTGGTATCATTATTTTTGAACCGTATTTTGATAATTTAAGAACAGAAAAACAACAATAACATCTGAACTGTTTGTAAAAGATTAAAATGTAATAATTTAAGCGCAATAATAAAGATACCGCATTCACCTGGCCCGCGGCACTCGATCATTTACTGAAGTTGGCCCTTTGCCTCAAAAGTTTGCCAACCGCCGTAATCGATTCCGAAGCTGATTCCCAGGGACCTGCCAATCGTATTTAGTGATGGGTAAATACAATTTTTTTCGGAGTTGGATTGATCCGACTCCGGCACCCCTCGGGGATCCGGAGCCGGAGTCATATTTTGCGCACCGGAGTCGGAGTTGATCCATGACTCCGCTCCGGATTACCCATCACTAATCGTATTATGCTATGGAAACAACATACATTGAAAACTGTACTCTACTCGCTTGAACAGCAGCAGTGGGCAAATAAAATAATGTTGTGAGAATAATTTTGGTTGATAAAAACATCGTCCCACACATAACAGTATTGGTGAACAGAGAACAGTTTGAGGTTTAGCTAAAAAAACTCAATTTTGCACATTTGGTTTACAGTCAACTGCTAGCGTTCTAGATTCCGGCGGAACGGAAAGTTGATGAAAATCAGCGCCGGGCTGAACGTGTAAATTTCCATTCGAAATTGTGTTTAAAGCACTGCCGGATTTCATCAACCGCATATCTCGGATTAAGTGTAATATGCTGTAATATAAAACACATTTCAGAATTCCACTCTCGCCTGTTAGTTATTTTAATTGAACAAGCTATGATCCAGCATCTAGTATGTTGGCATTGAATAACTGACGCGTTATTTATTATAATACCAAACAATTCGTAGAAAATTTACCTGTTATGATTGCTTAATGCATACAACTTCACGAAAACTGCGTCTCTTTATCCATCACACACAAAAATGCACCACGATTTGGAATACGACAACTATTTTAAAAACAGCTTATGTATTTTTCTCAATCCACACAAAGGGATACTTTTGCCAGTAAAAATGCCTTTGCTCTACTTCGGTACCCTGTTCATTCGTTTCGTTAAATGCAACTTCAAGTTTCAAACAAATTACCAATTGCGTATAGTAAATGTGCAAAATGTCCAACTGATGCCAAATGACCGTGCTGCCAACTGGATCCAAACATTTTCTAGACGACCCCGCTCAAGGTGTATGAGTATGACAAGGTGAAATTGTAAAAAGCAAATCCTGACCAGAGTGACCAGAAATACCGATTTTAGGCCCGATTATAAGGGGCGGTGGCAACGCTTTTTCGCATGCGATTTTATCGGACGACCTGTCAAATTTTTATATGGCGAATTGACAGATAACGTCGGACGACGAAATCGCACTTCCGACGTTATCATACGGCAGAATAAAACAAAATATGCCAATGTAATTATACACGATGTGTAGGAACAAACTCAAACGTATATTTTTTTATCATTATTGTTAAGTTCAACTCACTAACGGCTTGGTACTTGTTTCGACGCAGCGTATCGCAACGCATTGCGTGATGCACGCTGGTATCTGTTCGCTGCGTTCTGCATGGATATGTCAACACATTTAACAAATAAAAACATCAACAAACAGCAATAATGCCTCTTATTTATAGGTTATGATGTGATTATAATGTTAAAATACAACTGGAAAATCATTTACAGTTCTGCCTAAAACAGTGCAAAGCATGTTTTCGCTTTTTTATTGCATATTGCATGCTGACCCGCACTCACCTGTTTTGCAGCAATTACGAAATTACTTTCTCTACATTTATTTTGTTTTGTTAATAAAATTATTTAGTAGTCCAATTACACGCAAAACTGCGCTCGAAACAATTTAACATGAAAATATATCGATTTTCTCCCGATATGGTTAAACCATTTTGACAGACGCGTCACGACGTGCGTCGAAATAGAAATTTTTCTACTTTGACGCTGCGTCGTGCGTCGTTAACGCATGCGTCTGTCAAATCCCATACATTTTGGCGAAATCGCAACGCATTGCGTCGGAACAAGTACCGCTCTCTAATTGATCAAAATAATCGCAATATTAATCTAAATAGCTGTTGACAGCACATACTGTTGGCAACCACCCTGTGTCTGTACCGCTGTACCAAGACAGCTCGCAATGACAGTTGTACAGGCGTCCCCCGAGTTACGACCCCCTCGAGTTACGACGATTCGTAGATACGACGATTTTGATTTTGACAGTTGAAAGTTGTCATTGACAAGAAATTGATTTCGTTTTGGAATTTCTGGGCTCATAACCGTTATACACACATTTCCAAAAAATCCTCAACCACCCTATCTTGAATATCTATATTGTGTACGGTTTTTAAAATATAATTATTACATTATCGAACATTATTTTAAATTAAATACACGATATCATAAATTCCAACTCTTCACCTTCGGTTATAAACTTTGTATTCATAGATATTCGACATACGACTTTTTCGACATACGCCTTGCTTTGGGACATTTTTTCGGTCCCAAATACAGTCGTATCTCGGGGGACACCTGTACTATGCTTGTAGAGGTGTGTGTGCGGTGCAGGACACGATCGAACGATCGTTCTACGAAGAGAGATCGTTGACCGTCCGGACAGAACAGACTACCTTTTTAACGTGTCATGTTATTTGTTAGGCCGAAAATACGCGGACCGGAATTTCGCGGCCGTGGAATTCCGTTTGCTGAAAAATGTATGGATATGACAGTTCGGGAATGTTGCTGTTGTATTTTCGGCCTTATAAATTATATTTTAATGTGTTAATAAATAAGTAATAGTACCAAAGAACACAAAATATACGATAAAATCACACTCGAGTTAGCACTGCCACTGCGACTGGTTCTAAACGGCTGCGTGGAACCCCGGGAAAAGGGAATCACAACCACTCAAAAGGAAATATGCATCTCAATCCTTCATTTGCGTAGAATCCCTAGTACAATTTTCCGATCGACACTTCAGAAAGGGATCATTCGTGTGACCATAATGAACCGAATCTGATGCATCTTCTATTTAAAGAAAGGACACATTTTCTCGTGCAAATTAGCACCCCCCTTTCCGCTTAACACTTCAAAAGATACCGAAAACTACCGATACTAATTGAAACACTTACCGAAAACTACAGATAAAATGTTGGTGCTCCTACCGAAATCTGCCAAAATAATCTGGACACACTGATCCTGTCAAACAATTTCGATCAATCTGTGAGCTCGCATAACCGTCCAAATAGACATAAAGCGACAACGGCGCGCGCGACGAAAAATAGCTCAAAATTTCACTCTGTGTACATCAAAGTAGCTCATTTGACTCAGTCAACCAACTTGTCTTATATTTGAAAACACACGAAAATAGGTTAAAATGTGTTCTAATCTAATTTTTTGTGTTTGGCATTAATCTGGCTTGTAAAAAAACTATGTAATTCGACTATTTTGGTTGAAGCAAAATTGTCACGCGCGACGAGTAGCTCTGTTTGCAAAATTGAGCTACTTTTTGACGCGCGCGATGTCGTCGCGCGCGACGTTTTCGCTGTATGTCTATTTTAGAGTTGGGCAAAACGCACAAAAAAGCGGAACTGGGTCCGGACGATTCCAGCAAATTTCGGACCCAGTTCCGAAGGGTAGGTTCAATCCGACAAGCTGGAACCGCCCGGAATCGTCTGGAATCGTCTGGAATCGTCGGAATCGTCGGAATCGTCGGAATCGTGCGGAGTCGTTGGAACCGTCCGGAATCGTCCGGAATCGTCGGAACCGTCCGGAATCGTCCGGAATCGTCCGGAATCGCCCGGAATCGCCCGGAATCGCCCGGAATCGCCCGGAATCGCCCGGAATCGTCCGGCATCGTCCGGAATCGCCCGGAATCGCCCGGAATCGTCCGGAATCGACCGGAATCGACCGGAATCGCCCGGAATCGACCGGAATCGACCGGAATCGCCCGGAATCGACCAGAATCGCCCGGAATCGTCCGGAATCGTCCGGAATCGATCGGAATAGCCCGGAATCGACCGTAATCGTCCGGAATCGTCCGGAATCGTCCGGAATCGTCGGAATCGCCCGGAATCGACCGGAATCGCCCGGAATCGACCGGAGTTGCCCGGAATCGCCCGGAATCGTCCGGAATCGTCCGGAATCGATCGGAATAGCCCGGAATCGACCGTAATCGTCCGGAATCGTCCGGAATCGTCCGGAATCGTCGGAATAGTCGGAATTCCATTTCATTTCATGTCATTTATTCAGTGCATAACCTAATACAAATAGATACAAACAGTAACACAAGAAGCTAGATTGCATGTCGAACGATATTGAGGAACTCAGTGCGCGACATTCCTGGCTCAAATGTACGACAGCCAGCATTGACAGATGCGCGGCGGCCGGAACGTGAACAGTCGCAATCGACCGGAATCGACTGAAATCGCCCGGAATCGACCGGAATCATCTAGAATCGTTGGAATCGTTCGGAATCGACCGGAATCAACCGGAATCGTGAGGAATCGTAGTCAACCAATAGTAGTAAATGTTAGAAGCCACATTTAATACGTATTTTACTTTTTCCGTCATTGCTTTGCATGCACCTCCGGCTAGTATGGCTTCCCAAAAATGTTTGGAGTGTTCATGAAACCTCTTAGTATACTGGCAACAAAAGAGCTTACCCGGAACCCGGAACAAAAGAGGTAAGGAATCGAACCTATAAAGGCCATGTTATTAAAGTCGTACGACTTGATAACTGTGTTCATAATTAGAGACGTGCGTAGCTTTAGAAATCAAAATAGTACAAATGTAAGAATCTTATTAGTTGTTGATTAACACTAGGTTTACGGTACCAGTCAATTTGACGGAATTTTAACTTTGCAGTGAAATACGAACAATACCTTTTGTTTAATTTCGTTTTCTTTTCTTTTCGTAAACTCATCATAACATACTATAAGTTTCTAACTTAAACTATATTTACATTATATATTAGACGTTTCAAGTCATTCATACGTTCACTGCTAATTCATGATGCTATAATCACCTATAAATTAATTTACAAAATTTGGTTCAAAAGTTATTCACATTTTCTTATCTATTATAAAATTCTATACTTCAAGCAATACGGTCTTTTCGGACCGTTGCTCCTGAATAAAAATTAAAAATCTATAGTAACTTAAACACTCATTTAGATTATTGGAGCCTCTATTTTTTGCAAATCGAATGCTGATTCATTACAGTTGTAGGTTTTTGAAATTATGTTGGACAAAAATCATTTCTTTTAATTTTTTGACGTCAACCTATTTCTTTTCTCCGTTAAGATGTAACCTGCTTTTGAAAATATGCGTTCACAAGGAACAGAAGACGCAGGAATACTGAGATATTTTTTAGCAAGCGTTGATAATATAGGATATACTACTTCTCTTTCCTTCCACCAGATAAATGGATCGCATTTTACCTGTAGATTTTGTTCAGACAAATAGCGATCCAGTTCAATCGCGGCAAGAATTCTAGAAGGACTGATTGAATGTTCTGTATTGCGAACTTTTTTTAATGGTTGCCAAATATCCTCATCACTATCGCTACCGTTATCGCTTTCCTCGAGTCTATCAATGCTATTAGTGTTATAATGTGGAAGCATCTTTTGAATTATTTTTTCGTATGTGTCTTGGTATTGCGCATTGTTTCCCAAAAATCCTACTTTTTTAAATCTTGGGTCTAGGAAAATCCCGCATGACACAATTTCTAAATTATTTGTTGCCTCAAACCTGTCTTCAAGTCCAACTATTAGTACGTCTACTAGTTCAGCTACCTTTTCATGAAAGATTTCTTTCTCTCTTTTTTCCTTCATTTTTTGCAATAAGGACCTAGTTAAAAACCCCATTATTGAAATTGTCACTGTTTTTTCTGCCATAATTTCGACGGTAACTGTGTTAAAAAGCTTCAAGATTTTGGTAGCCTGTTCTATGATGCACCAATCGTCTTCATCTAGCTTGGATTTGATTTTCAGTGTGGCAATACACGATGCTAGTGGGATCCTATTTTGTTTAATACGATCTAACATGTCGTACGTGGAATTCCATCGAGTGGGACAATCTTGTTTTAGTTTTAGTTCAGGGTGATTTAAACTCGTTTGCATTTCAGAAAGCTTATTGGCAGCTTTTGAGCTTTTTTTGAAGTGCATGACTACATTTTTAACTTTCTCTAATGTAGACGAAATCTTAGGAAGTGCATCTTTAACTACTAAATTTAAGGTATGGGCACCACACGGGAGATGAGAAATATTTAAAAGTGTTGCAGCTGATAGCATATTGCTAGCGTTATCTGTAACCAAAGTGACTAATTTGCTGGTAATATTAAAGGAGTCAGTTATATTCGTGATCAAATCAGCTACATTCTTCCCGGTGTGACTTTTGCAAAACTCAGAGCAATCTAATAACTGTGAACACAGTTCGTATTTACTGTTAATATAATGTGCTGTAACTGCACAAAAACTATCATTATTGATACTTGTCCAACAATCAGCAGTTAAAGAAATTGTTGATGCTGTGAGTAAGTTGGTTTGCACGACTTTGAGCGTATCGTTATAAAGCGCTGGTAACGCACCGTTTGAAATACTCTTTCTTGTAGGTAGAACGTATTTAGGGTTTAAAGCCTTAACAAAACGCGCAAAATACTCGTTTTCTACTACAGAAAACGGTTGATACTCTTTACATATCATTAAAAGCAATAGAGTATCAATTTTTTTCTTCGATTCTGCGCTCATAGCCTTATTGGATGGGAAATAATTGGCCAGCGGGCTGCTCACGTTTCTTTCTGCTGAGGTACATTCCAACGGTGAATCTAATTCAGAATCAGTTGTCGATGGAGGGTTATTTCTATGCAACGGAACAGTAGGATGTTTACGACTGAGATGCCGTTTCAAGTTAGATGTTGAGCCCTTAGTGTACGACACTACCTGTTGGCAGTAACGACATTTACCTCCACCTTCAGATTTCACGTAATGCAGCCATACATCGCTGGTTGGGAGTGCCATAGTGCGAAACTGGAAAACACACAATTCAAATGTATTTCTAGTTTACTAATACTTCTAAAACAGCGATCAATTTTTCCTTACCTATTACTCTATACCCTAGAAATGGTCAGAACGTCACCGCAAAAATTCAGCAATCACCGGTGCGCTAAAGGATCGTTCTTACAAACTTCACAGCACTTGTACTTGTACAGCTGAAACGCGATCACTTTCAGCAATTCAAATGGTGAGAACGTTACCGCAAAAGTTCTTACACACGCTCTAGGCTTTTGTACTTGTAGCTTCACATTGGTTGTTTACTGATCGACGGTGCACCAAAAGATGTTTCTAACACAGCTTACAACACTGACTTGCAATTATTTGTGAGAAAAAAAACTTACTGGCACTGGATAACTAAGCGGTATTAACTGACCCTGTTCACGCTGTTGTGTGCTGGTGCGATCTCTTGTACTGTTTTGGTCCTTCTGACCTATTCAGCGATCTTCTGGCTCTTTAAATATTAAAAATTCTTAACGGTCAAATCGATCGCACACTACGAAAGAAGTTGGCACAGGACAGCAAAAGCTAGTCACACCCTGTGCGGGTGTAACAGTGATCGGCTTTATCAATGGAATTGAACACACACTGTCGCTTCATTGGCGAAGTGTGCAAAACTTAACGGCCAAATCGATCGCACACTACGAAAGAAGTTGGCACAGGACAGCAAAAGCTAGCCACACCGTGCGCGGGTGCAACAGTGATCGGCTTTATCAATGGAATTGAACACACACTGTCGCTTCATTGGCGAAGTGTGCAAAACTTAACGGCCAAATCGATCGCACACTACGAAAGAAGTTGGCACAGGACAGCAAAAGCTAGCCACACCGTGCGCGGGTGCAACAGTGATCGGCTTTATCACGAAACCATAAACGAACGAAATCTGGTGAACGTAGGATCGGCGATCCCTTACGAGCTACTCGAGAAATACGGCAAACTATAAATACCTTGAGGGGACAATCGACCCGCAGGTTTCGAGATTCTGGTAGCTTTAACTAACTAAATTAAAAGCATAAGAAATGTGCTTGCCGAAACAACCCGAACAAAAAGTTGAAGTTCTCACAGAAGAAGAACTTTTAGTTGAAATCAGGCATCTCAACATATTTTTAGATAGCTGGCAAGGCTAAGCTAATAATAAAAATAAATAAAAACAAACTCGATGTTTTAGAAAAATAAAACAAATGTGTTTCTCTATAACTTAAACGAAAGAAATTATTTTTTCTACTTCGAAAGTTTACCTTCGGAATCGATTCTTGAACGAAACCTCAACAGATAAAAAGAGCGTGCTTGGTGTCAACCAATTTTGCTTGCTAATTTCTCCGGCTACGAACCGTTGTGATAAGATCGGTTTCGGAGCCTTTTAATGTCTTATGTGCATGAAGTTTGCGTGAGGCATCTCTTGTAACGGATTTTCGCTTTACCCAACTCGTGCGTAACGTTCAATACATTTGATCCAACGCTTTGGGCCAACGATGATGAAATGATATTGTTTTGAGCTGTGGGCATGTATCGCAGCGTTCTGCGCTTCCAACTAAGGTAAAAATATTGCACATGTTAAAAAGGCAAATGTTTTCTGCTTCTGATAAATAAAATAAATATGCTTCTGATAGGTCTGGTAGTAATAGTAAATCTGATAGTAAACATAACCTCCTGAGGGAAAATTGGGGTATATTGGGTTGACAACACCAATTGGAAGGGGCCCCTCAATCTACGGGATCATCAACGGGGCCCCCAAATGGCCGAGGCAATGGAGATTGTTCTTCGTATTATGGCTGTGTATGGCTGTATGTAGATGCAGCTGTAACGGTTTTTGGTCTTGTTGTATTCGCAAAAAATAAATAGTCGATAAAAACCATATTGAGTATTTTTATACCCTTCCCCCCTTCCTTCTAACCTGAAACCTTTCCCATTTCCCCTTCTCTTCGGTCCAGGGCCAAGAATGAAAATTTTATTTTTTGCATTAAAAGACACACACAATCCACTATCCTAGGCCAGGAATGTGAATACCATTTTTCGTGTGAAACAGCTGTCTGCTTTCGGCACACAATCGCAAAGCGGTAGCAGGGGCCCCGTATACAAGAACAGGACGGTTCATCCCAGCCAAGAGCGCACACAATGACATCGATTTAACCATTTCTCGAATGAAACCTCAACCCACAAAAACACCGTTGACCAAACGACCTTCCTAGGCTTTTTAAATCGACGCGAGCTTGGTGTCAATTTTTCCTGCTAATTTCTCCGGCTACGAGCCGGTGTATTGAAATTCTGTGTAGGGGCCTTTAAATTTTTGTCTGTGTATGATGTGTGCTTGTGGCTGTTGTAACGGGTTTTCATTGTGGTTAAACGCAGCGTTCTGTTCTGTGTTCTGTGCATTGGATTTTAGCAGCAAGTGTCTCCGCGTTTTTTTTTGGTGAGCTCGTTCACCGACCATCCACACCAAGACACCAAATGGACGGGGCCCCTTATTGACGGGGCCCCTTACCGACGGGGCCTCCTTACCGACGGGGGCCCTTACCGACGGGGGCCCTTTATCGAAGAGTCCACATAATCGTTGGGGCCCCGTAAACCACCTTTGAGTTTTGGCTTCAATATAGCTGTATCGGTTTTTTATCTTGTCTTCACGCAAAAAGTTGTATGTCAATAGTGATAAAACATCATTTTAATATTAACATGGCCCAGTTCCTTTTTGGACGTATGTATACCACCCCTTCCCGATTTCCCCTATTTGTCAGTTGACCACAAAAGATGAGCAGGGCCCCGCGTGAAAATTTAAGGTTTTGGGTTAAAAGCAGGCACGCTCCTCGATCTCAGGCTTGAGATGTGAATGCCATTTTTCGCGTGAAAGCTGTCTGTTTTCGGCACACATCTGCAAAACAAGTATAGGGGCCCCCAGCAAGCACAGGCACGTTTCATCCAAGCCAAATTGAAAAGCGCACACATCGATATCGATGGAATCGTTTCTCGAATGAAACCTCTACCCACTGGAGCACCGTTGCTTGCTTGGTGTTAGTCAATTTTTCCTGCTAATTTTACCGGCTACGAGCGGGTGTATTGATATTGTGTTTCGGGGCCTATAAATTTTGGTTTGGGTGTGTTGTATGCTTGTGTTGTGTAACGGGTTTTCGGTGGTAGTTAAGCACAGCGTTCTGTGCATTCCATTTTAGCAGCAATCCAAGCGACAAATTCAACGTACTTTCTCACTCTCTCAAGTTTACCGATCTATTAGGTAGAACGAGAAAGCATGTCGATTTTGTTAGTTGGGAGTTGCTCTGCGTGGTTTTGGGTTTAGGTGTCTCGTGCACAGGCCACCCACACCAGCAAAGATTGACGGTTTCTCGCTCTGCCCAATACTTTGCGCCAACGATGATGAGGTATTGATTTGAGCTGTGCGCGCGTGTTGCAGCGTTCTTCGCTTGCGACTTTGATGCCAGTATTGGCAGATTTCTTAGAACATTAAATGTGCTGCTTTGAGTAGTATGGGGCCCCGGTTTTCTGCAGTACGGGGCCCTCGACAAAATACAGTGAGTAAAGCGATGGGAAAAAATGAATAAATAAAAAAAGTTTTTTTTAAACTAGATTATAAAAGTCCCATCCGGAGGGGGGGGGGAATAGATACGAAGTCGAACATCCAAAATGACGAGGGCCCCTAGATCGCCGGGGCCACTGGCGGCCGCCCAGTCCGCCCACCGTTTAATGCGCCACTGGGCTGTTCGACTACAGCCAGGGCGATGTTTAATCTCACCCTACTGGACACTGTGCTGCAGCCAGGGTGATCCAGAGGGGACGAGGTAGCTTGCCGTCCCGGATGCAGTCGAACAGGCGTCGCCAATTGCGCCTCGGCTACAGCCACAGCTTAAATAGAGGGCGATGAGCCATGCCGCCCTGGCTGCAGCCCCGTTGCAACGGGACACACATTTTTTTCCAGTCAAAGCATCGTAGGAGGGCGAGGAACCATGTCGCCCGAGTTTTTCATCTCTGCCGCCCGTCATTGTAGAAATACATCGCTGCTGCCCTGGGGCAAGCATCATCGCGGCATCATCATCATCGGCAAGCATCATCGCGGGATCATCATCGTCATCATCATTGCAATCATCATCGTCGTCACCTCATCGCCGCCGTCCCAGGGAGCGGCACAGCAGCAGCATCACCGCTGCGTTATCGCCATCGCGGTGAGGGCCGAGTGTAGCAGCAACCGCTGCTCAGCGCGACAACATCGGAGTTCAAACATCTTGGCAGCATCGGCCGGAAGGGTGTCACCACGCCGGTATTCCCTTAGTGGAATACCCCCGCGTCGGTTCGACCCCTTCGGTATTAAAAGGGGAAGATGTTGTGGGCAGCCGTGCCGACCCCTGGACTTGTCGTGGCAGTTGCGCTGCCACCGGTCAACCTCCAGGAGGACGACAGTGTGTCACGCGCAAGGCTTAGTGTGCGCCGAGCGCACGATGAGAGTGAGTGCGAGCCGATCGAGCAGGAGCTCTCGGCAGGGGCGCTTGGTGCGGCTGGTGCGCGGCCACCGCAATTGTATCATTTTAAAGTGTTCAAATTGTTTCATTATTTATATTATGTACATTTTAAGTGTTTGAATAAAAGCAAAAGTACCAAACACAACGGTTAATTAATTCTAATATTCTATTTCTTTCAATTTAGTCATGTAAAAATGAATAATGTATTTTTTAAATTTTGGTTTCAACGTAAACTTTCGAAGTAGAAAAAATAATTTCTTTCGTTTAAGTTATAGAGAAACACATTTGTTTTATTTTTCTAAAACATCGAGTTTGTTTTTATTTATTTTTATTATTAGCTTAGCCTTGCCAGCTATCTAAAAATATGTTGAGATGCCTGATTTCAACTAAAAGTTCTTCTTCTGTGAGAACTTCAACTTTTTGTTCTGGTTGTTTCGGCAAGCACATTTCTTATGCTTTTAATTTAGTTAGTTAAAGCTACCAGAATCTCGAAACCTGCGGGTCGATTGTCCCCTCAAGGTATTTATAGTTTGCCGCCGTTTATTCCTCGAGTAGCTCGTAAGGGATCGCCGATCCTACGTTCACCAGATTTCGTTCGTTTATGGTTTCGTGATAAAGCCGATCACTGTTGCACCCGCGCACGGTGTGGCTAGCTTTTGCTGTCCTGTGCCAACTTCTTTCGTAGTGTGCGATCGATTTGGCCGTTAAGTTTTGCACACTTCGCCAATGAAGCGACAGTGTGTGTTCAATTCCATTGATAAAGCCGATCACTGTTGCACCCGCGCACGGTGTGGCTAGCTTTTGCTGTCCTGTGCCAACTTCTTTCGTAGTGTGCGATCGATTTGGCCGTTAAGTTTTGCACACTTCGCCAATGAAGCGACAGTGTGTGTTCAATTCCATTGATAAAGCCGATCACTGTTGCACCCGCGCACGGTGTGGCTAGCTTTTGCTGTCCTGTGCCAACTTCTTTCGTAGTGTGCGATCGATTTGGCCGTTAAGTTTTGCACACTTCGCCAATGAAGCGACAGCGTGTGTTCAATTCCATTGATAAAGCCGATCACTGTTACACCCGCACAGGGTGTGACTAGCTTTTGCTGTCCTGTGCCAACTGCTTTCGTAGTGTGCGATCGATTTGACCGTTAAGTTTTGCACACTTCGCCAATGAAGCGACAGTGTGTGTTCAATTCCATTGATAAAGCCGATCACTGTTACACCCGCACAGGGTGTGACTAGCTTTTGCTGTCCTGTGCCAACTTCTTTCGTAGTGTGCGATCGATTTGACCGTTAAGAATTTTTAATATTTAAAGAGCCAGAAGATCGCTGAATAGGTCAGAAGGACCAAAACAGTACAAGAGATCGCACCAGCACACAACAGCGTGAACAGGGTCAGTTAATACCGCTTAGTTATCCAGTGCCAGTAAGTTTTTTTTCTCACAAATAATTGCAAGTCAGTGTTGTAAGCTGTGTTAGAAACATCTTTTGGTGCACCGTCGATCAGTAAACAACCAATGTGAAGCTACAAGTACAAAAGCCTAGAGCGTGTGTAAGAACTTTTGCGGTAACGTTCTCACCATTTGAATTGCTGAAAGTGATCGCGTTTCAGCTGTACAAGTACAAGTGCTGTGAAGTTTGTAAGAACGATCCTTTAGCGCACCGGTGATTGCTGAATTTTTGCGGTGACGTTCTGACCATTTCTAGGGTATAGAGTAATAGGTAAGGAAAAATTGATCGCTGTTTTAGAAGTATTAGTAAACTAGAAATACATTTGAATTGTGTGTTTTCCAGTTTCGCACTATGGCACTCCCAACCAGCGATGTATGGCTGCATTACGTGAAATCTGAAGGTGGAGGTAAATGTCGTTACTGCCAACAGGTAGTGTCGTACACTAAGGGCTCAACATCTAACTTGAAACGGCATCTCAGTCGTAAACATCCTACTGTTCCGTTGCATAGAAATAACCCTCCATCGACAACTGATTCTGAATTAGATTCACCGTTGGAATGTACCTCAGCAGAAAGAAACGTGAGCAGCCCGCTGGCCAATTATTTCCCATCCAATAAGGCTATGAGCGCAGAATCGAAGAAAAAAATTGATACTCTATTGCTTTTAATGATATGTAAAGAGTATCAACCGTTTTCTGTAGTAGAAAACGAGTATTTTGCGCGTTTTGTTAAGGCTTTAAACCCTAAATACGTTCTACCTACAAGAAAGAGTATTTCAAACGGTGCGTTACCAGCGCTTTATAACGATACGCTCAAAGTCGTGCAAACCAACTTACTCACAGCATCAACAATTTCTTTAACTGCTGATTGTTGGACAAGTATCAATAATGATAGTTTTTGTGCAGTTACAGCACATTATATTAACAGTAAATACGAACTGTGTTCACAGTTATTAGATTGCTCTGAGTTTTGCAAAAGTCACACCGGGAAGAATGTAGCTGATTTGATCACGAATATAACTGACTCCTTTAATATTACCAGCAAATTAGTCACTTTGGTTACAGATAACGCTAGCAATATGCTATCAGCTGCAACACTTTTAAATATTTCTCATCTCCCGTGTGGTGCCCATACCTTAAATTTAGTAGTTAAAGATGCACTTCCTAAGATTTCGTCTACATTAGAGAAAGTTAAAAATGTAGTCATGCACTTCAAAAAAAGCTCAAAAGCTGCCAATAAGCTTTCTGAAATGCAAACGAGTTTAAATCACCCTGAACTAAAACTAAAACAAGATTGTCCCACTCGATGGAATTCCACGTACGACATGTTAGATCGTATTAAACAAAATAGGATCCCACTAGCATCGTGTATTGCCACACTGAAAATCAAATCCAAGCTAGATGAAGACGATTGGTGCATCATAGAACAGGCTACCAAAATCTTGAAGCTTTTTAACACCGTTTTTTACCGTCGAAATTATGGCAGAAAAAACAGTGACAATTTCAATAATGGGGTTTTTAACTAGGTCCTTATTGCAAAAAATGAAGGAAAAAAGAGAGAAGAAAATCTTTCATGAAAAGGTAGCTGAACTAGTAGACGTACTAATAGTTGGACTTGAAGACAGGTTTGAGGCAACCAATAATTTAGAAATTGTGTCATGCGGGATTTTCCTAGACCCAAGATTTAAAAAAGTAGGATTTTTGGGAAACAATGCGCAATACCAAGACACATACGAAAAAATAATTCAAAAGATGCTTCCACATTATAACACTAATAGCATTGATAGACTCGAGGAAAGCGATAACGGTAGCGATAGTGATGAGGATATTTGGCAACCATTAAAAAAGTTCGCAATACAGAACATTCAATCAGTCCTTCTAGAATTCTTGCCGCGATTGAACTGGATCGCTATTTGTCTGAACAAAATCTACAGGTAAAATGCGATCCATTTATCTGGTGGAAGGAAAGAGAAGTAGTATATCCTATATTATCAACGCTTGCTAAAAAATATCTCAGTATTCCTGCGTCTTCTGTTCCTTGTGAACGCATATTTTCAAAAGCAGGTTACATCTTAACGGAGAAAAGAAATAGGTTGACGTCAAAAAAATTAAAAGAAATGATTTTTGTCCAACATAATTTCAAAAACCTACAACTGTAATGAATCAGCATTCGATTTGCAAAAAATAGAGGCTCCAATAATCTAAATGAGTGTTTAAGTTACTATAGATTTTTAATTTTTATTCAGGAGCAACGGTCCGAAAAGACCGTATTGCTTGAAGTATAGAATTTTATAATAGATAAGAAAATGTGAATAACTTTTGAACCAAATTTTGTAAATTAATTTATAGGTGATTATAGCATCATGAATTAGCAGTGAACGTATGAATGACTTGAAACGTCTAATATATAATGTAAATATAGTTTAAGTTAGAAACTTATAGTATGTTATGATGAGTTTACGAAAAGAAAAGAAAACGAAATTAAACAAAAGGTATTGTTCGTATTTCACTGCAAAGTTAAAATTCCGTCAAATTGACTGGTACCGTAAACCTAGTGTTAATCAACAACTAATAAGATTCTTACATTTGTACTATTTTGATTTCTAAAGCTACGCACGTCTCTAATTATGAACACAGTTATCAAGTCGTACGACTTTAATAACATGGCCTTTATAGGTTCGATTCCTTACCTCTTTTGTTCCGGGTTCCGGGTAAGCTCTTTTGTTGCCAGTATACTAAGAGGTTTCATGAACACTCCAAACATTTTGGGAAGCCATACTAGCCGGAGGTGCATGCAAAGCAATGACGGAAAAGTAAAATACGTATTAAATGTGGCTTCTAACATTTACTACTATTGGTTGACTACGATTCCTCACGATTCCGGTTGATTCCGGTCGATTCCGAACGATTCCAACGATTCTAGATGATTCCGGTCGATTCCGGGCGATTTCAGTCGATTCCGGTCGATTGCGACTGTTCACGTTCCGGCCGCCGCGCATCTGTCAATGCTGGCTGTCGTACATTTGAGCCAGGAATGTCGCGCACTGAGTTCCTCAATATCGTTCGACATGCAATCTAGCTTCTTGTGTTACTGTTTGTATCTATTTGTATTAGGTTATGCACTGAATAAATGACATGAAATGAAATGGAATTCCGACTATTCCGACGATTCCGGACGATTCCGGACGATTCCGGACGATTACGGTCGATTCCGGGCTATTCCGATCGATTCCGGACGATTCCGGACGATTCCGGGCGATTCCGGGCAACTCCGGTCGATTCCGGGCGATTCCGGTCGATTCCGGGCGATTCCGACGATTCCGGACGATTCCGGACGATTCCGGACGATTACGGTCGATTCCGGGCTATTCCGATCGATTCCGGACGATTCCGGACGATTCCGGGCGATTCTGGTCGATTCCGGGCGATTCCGGTCGATTCCGGTCGATTCCGGGCGATTCCGGTCGATTCCGGTCGATTCCGGACGATTCCGGGCGATTCCGGGCGATTCCGGACGATGCCGGACGATTCCGGGCGATTCCGGGCGATTCCGGGCGATTCCGGGCGATTCCGGGCGATTCCGGACGATTCCGGACGATTCCGGACGGTTCCGACGATTCCGGACGATTCCGGACGGTTCCAACGACTCCGCACGATTCCGACGATTCCGACGATTCCGACGATTCCAGACGATTCCAGACGATTCCGGGCGGTTCCGGCTTGTCGGATTGAACCTACCCTTCGGAACTGGGTCCGAAATTTGCTGGAATCGTCCGGACCCAGTTCCGCTTTTTTGTGCGTTTTGCCCAACTCTAAAATAGACATACAGCGAAAACGTCGCGCGCGACGACATCGCGCGTCAAAAGTAGCTCAATTTTGCAAACAGAGCTACTCGTCGCGCGTGACAATTTTGCTTCAACCAAAATAGTCGAATTACATAGTTTTTTTACAAGCCAGATTAATGCCAAACACAAAAAATTAGATTTGAACACATTTTAACCTATTTTCGTGTGTTTTCAAATATAATACAAGTTGGTTGACTGAGTCAAATGAGCTACTTTGATGTACACAGAGTGAAATTTTGAGCTATTATTCGTCGCGCGCGCCGTTGTCGCTTTATGTCTATTTGGACTGTTATGCGAGCTCACAGATTGATCGAAATTGTTTGACAGGATCAGTGTGTCCAGATTATTTTGGCAGATTTCGGTAGGAGCACCAACATTTTATCTGTAGTTTTCGGTAAGTGTTTCAATTAGTATCGGTAGTTTTCGGTATCTTTTGAAGTGTTAAGCGGAAAGGGGGGTGCTAATTTGCACGAGAAAATGTGTCCTTTCTTTAAATAGAAGATGCATCAGATTCGGTTCATTATGGTCACACGAATGATCCCTTTCTGAAGTGTCGATCGGAAAATTGTACTAGGGATTCTACGCAAATGAAGGATTGAGATGCATATTTCCTTTTGAGTGGTTATGATTCCCTTTTCCCGGGGTTCCACGCAGCCGTTTAGAACCAGTCACAGTGGCAGTGCTAACTCGAGTGTGATTTTATCGTATATTAGGTGTTCTTTGGTACTATTACTTATTTATTAACACATTAAAATATAATTTATAAGGGCGAAAATACAACAGCAACTTTCCCGAACTGTCATATCCATACATTTTTCAGCAAACGGAATTCCACGGCCGCGAAATTCCGGTCCGCGTATTTTCGGCCTAACAAATAACATGACACGTTAAAAAGGTAGTCTGTTCTGTCCGGACGGTCAACGATCTCTCTTCGTAGAACGATCGTTCGATCGTGTCCTGCACCGCACACACACCTCTACAAGCATAGTACAGGTGTCCCCGAGATACGACTGTATTTGGGACCGAAAAAATGTCCCAAAGCAAGGCGTATGTCGAAAAAAGTCGTATGTCGAATATCTATGAATACAAAGTTTATAACCGAAGGTGAAGAGTTGGAATTTATGATATCGTGTATTTAATTTAAAATAATGTTCGATAATGTAATAATTATATTTTAAAAACCGTACACAATATAGATATTCAAGATAGGGTAGTTGAGGATTTTTTGGAAATGTGTGTATGTTGTGTTCTAGACACTTTTGCTTTATTATAACATTTATTGCACGAATTACATAATAAATAATAACACAAAACACAATACAATGAAGATACACACTTTAAAATCACAAGTGCGGTGGCCGCGCACCAGCCGCACCGAGCGCCCCTGCCGAGAGCTCCTGCTCGATCGGCTCGCAAACACACTCTGCTGGTGCGCTCGGCACACACTAAGCCTTGCGCTGCTTAGTGTGTGCGACAGTGTGCGTGACACACTGTCGTCCCCCTGGACGTTGACCGGTGGCAGCGCAACTGCCACGGCAAGTCCAGGGGTCGGCACGGCTGCCCACAACAGTGTATAACGGTTATGAGCCCAGAAATTCCAAAACTAAATCAATTTCTTGTCAATGACAACTTTCAACTGTCAAAATCAAAATCGTCGTATCTACGAATCGTTGTAACTCGAGGGGGTCGTAACTCGGGGGACGCCTGTACAACTGTCATTGCGAGCTGTCTTGGTACAGTGGTACAGACACAGGGTGGTTGCCAACAGTATGTGCTGTCAACAGCTATTTAGATTAATATTGCGATTATTTTGATCAATTAGAGAGCGGTACTTGTTCCGACGCAATGCGTTGCGATTTTGCCAAAATGTATGGGATTTGACAGACGCATGCGTTAACGACGCACGACGCAGCGTCAAAGTAGAAAAATTTCTATTTCGACGCACGTCGTGATGCGTCTGTCAAAATGGTTTAATCATATCGGGTGAACATCGATATTTTTCCACGTTAAATTGTTTCGAGCGCAGTTTTGTGTGTAATTGGACTACTAAATAATTTTATTAACAAAACAAAATAAATGTAGATAAAGGAATTTCGTAATTGCTGCAAAACAGGTGTGTGCGGGTCAGTATGCAATATGCAATAAAAAAGCGAAAACATGCTTTTTGCACTGTTTTGAGCAGAACTGGAAATGATTTTACAGTTGTAATTTAACATTATAATCACATCAGAACCTATAAATAAGAGGCATTATTGCTGTTTGTCGATGTTTTTATTTGTAAAATGTGTTGACATATCCATGCAGAACGCAGCGAACAGATACCAGCGTGCGTCACGCAATGCGTTGCGATACGCTGCGTCAGAACAAGTACCAAGCCGTTAGTGAGTTGAACTTAACAATAATGATAAAAAAATATACGTTTGAGTTTGTTCCTACACATCGTGTATAATAACATTGGCATATTTTGTTTTATTCTGCCGTATGATAACGTCGGAAGTGCGATTTCGTCGTCCGACGTTATCTGTCAATTGCCATATAAAAATTTGACAGGTCGTCCGATAAAATCGCATGCGAAAAAGCGTTGCCACCGCCCCTTATAATCGGGCCTAAAATCGGTATTTCTGGTCACTCTGGTCAGGATTTGCTTTTTACAATTTCACCTTGTCATACTCATACACCTTGAGCGGGGTCGTCTAGAAAATGTTTGGATCCAGTTGGCAGCACGGTCATTTGGCATCAGTTGGACATTTTGCACATTTACTATACGCAATTGGTAATTTGTTTGAAACTTGAAGTTGCATTTAACGAAACGAATGAACAGGGTACCGAAGTAGAGCAAAGGCATTTTTACTGGCAAAAGTATCCCTTTGTGTGGATTGAGAAAAATACATAAGCTGTTTTTAAAATAGTTGCCGTATTCCAAATCGTGGTGCATTTTTGTGTGTGATGGATAAAGAGACGCAGTTTTCGTGAAGTTGTATGCATTAAGCAATCATAACAGGTAAATTTTCTACGAATTGTTTGGTATTATAATAAATAACGCGTTAGTTATTCAATGCCAACATACTAGATGTTGGATCATAGCTTGTTCAATTAAAATAACTAACAGGCGAGAGTGGAATTCTGAAATGTGTTTTATATTACAGCATATTACACTTAATCCGAGATATGCGGTTGATGAAATCCGGCAGTGCTTTAAACACAATTTCGAATGGAAATTTACACGTTCAGCCCGGCGCTGATTTTCATCAACTTTCCGTTCCGCCGGAATCTAGAACGCTAGCAGTTGACTGTAAACCAAATGTGCAAAATTGAGTTTTTTTTAGCTAAACCTCAAACTGTTCTCTGTTCACCAATACTGTTATGTGTGGGACGATGTTTTTATCAACCAAAATTATTCTCACAACATTATTTTATTTGCCCACTGCTGCTGTTCAAGCGAGTAGAGTACAGTTTTCAATGTATGTTGTTTCCATAGCATAATACGATTAGTGATGGATAATCCGGAGCGGAGTCATGGATCAACTCCGACTCCGGTGCGCAAAATATGACTCCGGCTCCGGATCATAACTGGATTCGACTCCGGATCAGTCCGGACTACTCCGGATCACTCCGGATTACTCCGGATCAGTCCGGATCACTCCGGATCACTCCGGATCACTCCGGATCACTCCGAATCACTCCGAATCAGTTCGGATCACTCCGGATCAGTCCGGATCACTCCGGATCACTCCGGATCACTCCGGATCAGTCAGGATCGTACATATTAGATGTACGACTTGAAAGTCAATGAACTCATCAAGAATTGTCTAAACGATAATGGACAGTCATTCCGGATCCGGAGTGATCCGGAGGGATCCCCGAGGGGTGCCGGAGTCGGATCAATCCAACTCCGAAAAAAATTGTATTTACTCATCACTAAATACGATTGGCAGGTCCCTGGGAATCAGCTTCGGAATCGATTACGGCGGTTGGCAAACTTTTGAGGCAAAGGGCCAACTTCAGTAAATGATCGAGTGCCGCGGGCCAGGTGAATGCGGTATCTTTATTATTGCGCTTAAATTATTACATTTTAATCTTTTACAAACAGTTCAGGTGTTATTGTTGTTTTTCTGTTATTAAATCATCAAAATACGGTTCAAAAATAATGATACCAACTTTAAAAACGAGTCATTTGAGTCATTTGAGTCACTTTAAAAACGATCTTAGTCATTTGAGAATCAGCAATACATGACCAAACATTTGATCAGTCAAAAAATAACAAAAAGGGACTAATGTCGCTTCTTAAAGAGCCCTCCTCCCACGCCGCAAAAAATATTGAATATATTCCGGGGATGATACAAAAGTCTGAACGGCTGAAAAATTATCGAAGCAAACATAGATTCAGTAATTATAAAAATGCTTTATGGACAAGTCAGATGTCATACCATGTCAGATCAATTGATAACTGATTCCTTACGAAAAAGCACTTTGACAATCGTTGTACTCGTAAACAGCAACAGTGTGGAATCGTCGTTCTCATTAAAATATCCCTAATATTTCAAAGGGAAACCAACTGATATGTGTGAAATTAAGAAAAAAGAAAAAAAAGAAAAAAAAAAACATCGCGTGAAAATGTATGGAGCTTTTTCACTATACTTAAAATTTTGTATTGCATGTTTTGCGCTGGCGATAGTCTAATGCTCTCCCATCAAATGCAAGTCGCATGCAAATCTTTAGATAAGTTTATTGTAACCAGGCTTTAGTATATCTCAGCAATATTATATTTCGTGTGCGATTTCCTTCATTTCGAAAGTCTTACTATCTTGTTGAATCAATGTAAAAATTACATAACGGTTGCATCAACAAAATTGACGAATTCATGGATTTAACATGGGATTATCTTCACCCGCTCTAACAAAACGTAAATTGCTCTTTAAATAGCAGTATCCCATAAGGCAACATACAACATCTATCAGTCACCTCACTTTGACACCTCTATCAGTCGAACTCTAACCATGATTACCAAAAAAAGTGAACCAACCAACTTATAAGCGTGCGCGATCAATGAATGACACCCCGTAGCGTCTTAAATGGACTGCGTACTGAAGTCTGTCGTCACATTTTTGCGTTTTGGTCACCAATATCTTGGCACTAATAGGCAACAATCAAAGCATCGAAATAAAGCCAAGGTTCTTGTTTGAGGTTCCAAAAAAGCTAAAAATGAAGACAGAGGTACAAGTGGCTACATTACTCGGTTATCTGGGCCGGAAGATCGATGCAACCCGCCAAACAGTGAAATAGTAAGGGGAAACATAAACACACATATCAGCAAGCAAAAATCGCGTCCACTGACTTCGCAAAGGCAAACAATACCGCCAAAACTCAATGCGTTCATATTTCGTGAATTTCGGTAGAATTTCAACATAACACCATAGTCTGCAAACTGGTACAACATCCGTCACATGTGTTCCATCGAATTTTTCTGGACCAACATAATGCAAAAGCTCTACTCTAACAATTTTGTCGCGAGCACTTAGGATGCCTATATGCATGTCTTCGTCCATTATGGCGAATTTCCAGATAATTGATGAAAGGCAACTCCAAAAGTCTTAGTTTTATTTGTCCAAGGAAGCTTAAATAATTTCCTTTCAAATGAAGTACATGTAAAGAAAATATCTCTTCTAGTTTTTTTCTACAGCCAGCCGAAAAAAGGCAATTTTTTCATGTAAACGTTACGGGGATATTGATCACGAGTTCGAACATACCGAACGATCCGTCATTCCATAGTACTTTAATTAAAGTTGAAAGAGTACGATGTTATAAAGTTTTATTCTAGAAAATATTCAGTAATTTGTATACGAATAGTTTCTTCCCATCTTTCAAAATCAGTCAAAACCTTTCGCGGGCCGGATTGAATGTTGCGACGGGCCGCATTTGGCCCGCGGGCCGGACTTTGCCGACCGCTGGATTACGCTATCGGAGTTTCGAAACCGATTCTGATTTCGGAGCCAATACCGAATCCGGAGCCAATTCCAATTCCGGAGCCGATTCCGATTCCGGAGCTAATTCCGATTCTGGAGCCTATATCGGAACCAATTCCGTTGCCGATTCCGGAATCGATTCTGAAAACTGATTCCGGACCTTCTACTCAGATTCGATTCCAGAAAACTTCGGAACTAGCTGAAATCGATTCCGACAGAAACTTCATTTTCCCATCACTACAAACAGAATACAGTTTTGCATTTCGCAATAACTAGCATATTAATTCTAGCTAAAGTCGTCATAAATGTATTTTATAGTTTAGGACATGATTTGTTGTGCTTCTTTTACCACTTTCTCCTCTTTCTCCTTTCTCCTTTCTCCTCTTCCTTTTGCTCAAATTCGTAGAGAAGATGCCTTACTTACTTACTTACTTATCCGGCGCTACAACCGCTTTGCGGTCTTGGCCTGCCTCAGGAGTGTCCGAAACCGCTCACGGTCTCGCGCCTTCGTCTGCCAGTCCGTTATCCCGGTCTTAATGGCGGACGCCTCCACGCCATCTTGCCACCTCAATTTGGGCCTACCACGCCTCCTCTGTCCTTGTGGACGGCCTAAAAAGACTTTACGGGCTGGGTCGTCCGTTTCCATGCGTACAACATGGCCATCCCACCGGAGCCTGGCGAGCTTGATACGCTGCACGACAGTGAGGTCGCCGTACATCTCGTATAGCTCGTCATTATAGCGGCTCCTCCATTGTCCTTCCACACATACGGGGCCAAGTATCCTTCTGAGCATCTTCCTCTCGAACGCGGCTAAGAGGGTTTCGTCAGATTTGGACAGTGTCCATGTCTCAGAGGCGTATGTGAGCACTGGTACTATATAGGTACTATATAGTCCCAGCTTCGTCCGTCGCGACAGGTTCTTTGAGGTGAACTGCTTTTTCAGGCTGTAGAATGACCGGTTGGCAGCCAGCATCCTTGCGCGCAACTCAGCTTCCATGCTATTGTCGTTGCTGACCTTTGATCCCAGATAGGTGAATTGTGGGACGACTTCAAAAGTGCGTTCACCTATCTGCACGCCACGCCTACGTAGATTCTGATTATTTGTTGGCGGGCCCGCTGATGTTGCCACCATCAGTTTGGTCTAAAAAAGAGAAGATGCCTTAGGGTGCTACAATACACTGAGAACAATTTCATAATGGGAAGTGATAGCTAAAAATCATAATTCTCCTTAAAAAGCTCCATCCTCTTATTTATCGTTTTTTACCTTGAACATGTCATATCTACATTTTCTGTGGCAATGTCTCAATATTATCCTGCTGCAACTCCACCTCCAATTTGTATACTCATTACAAATTTTGAACTTAATTTTTTCCTGAATTAATAACCACGGAAAGGCGTGGTGATTAAGAGGAGTAGAAATGTTGTGCATCAGAGCTATTGTTTTTATGTAAAAATTTTAACAATTGATTTTGTTTACATTTCCCAAACTATGTATCAAATATTATTGCTTTAATGCTGGTAGTAAAAGAGTCGCTATAGAAAAATTATTATGCGCCTCAATAATTATGTTTTTTTTTTTCACTTATATCCTTAACAGTTATGTTGTTGCTTAGTTTACTCGATCCTTTTTGTGGTAGTGAGCTTCTAACGATAGCGATCGTTAGATAAGTATTGTTGCTGTGTCATCGAAACCAGGATCCGAGAGTGCGATGAGCACAGAATAAAGAGAACACTTGATAGTTATCAACCGAGCAAACCACACGTGTTATTATTGAATACCACAAACTGGCGACGAGGATTGGGAGAAGAAAAAAAAAGGGAATTCAGTGCAAACGAGTTCAAATGCGGTGGGATAAAGCACACACAGGACACATGGTGTAAAAGTGATCGCGTATGAGCGTATAAGCGAGGTGTGAAAAAAAGGGCGCATCGCATTTGTTAGCAGAACAATAGAAGAAAAAAAAAACTGCTCTGTTCTGATTTGTAAGCAGAACAATAGAAGAAAAAAAAATTGGAAAAAAAACTGCGTCTAGCAAGCAACGTGGAAAAATTGCGTCTTGTAAGCAGCGGAAAAAACTGCGTCTAGTAAGCAGCGTGGAAAAAAAACTGCGTCTAGTAAGCAGCAAAAAAAAAAAAAATCAGGTAGAAAGTGCGTCGGGTCTGAAAAAAAAGAACATCGGAAAAAAAACTAAGCTTCCGAACAAAAGGCATAGGCAGAAAAGAGCATCTGATAGTGTGCGTGCCAGAATCACGGCTAGAGAGCGGTGATCAAGCTGCGTCGAGATAGCAGCGGTAGTGTGAGTAAGCGTGTGACGGGGGTAGATAACAAGAAGAGAGAGAGAGAGGAATGGGTGATACGAATCTATTCGCAAAATTACCGCCGCTCGGCATAGCGGGCGTATCATTGATTGATAGGAGAAAGGTATGGGTAACCTGGAAGCGAGGATTTGAAATTTGCCTTCGCGCGGCAAAGATCAGCGATGGGACGGAGAAAAAAGATCTTTTGTTAGCGTGTGGCTCATTTGAGCTACAGGAAATTTTTTTTAGTATTCCTGATACCGATGTGGGTGAAAATGTGGAACAAGGAATCGATCCTTACGCGGTTGCAATTGAGAAATTGGATGAATATTTTGCCCCTCAACGACACGAGGCACATGAAAGATTCCTTTTTTGGGATATGAAACCTGAACCAGAAGAATCCATTGATAAATTTTTGATTCGTGTCCAAGCACATGGATCTAAATGCAATTTTGGAAAAACGGCATTGGAAAGCTCAGGAATCGCGGTGGTAGATAAAATGCTACAGTTCGTACCGAACCAATTAAGGGTTAGATTGCTTCAAGAAAAAGATCTTTCGAAAGAAGAGTTAGTACGACAAGTCAATTCCTATGAAGCCTCTCGTTCCGCAAACGATCAAATCAGTGGTAACGCTAATAACACTCGTCCGGCGAATAACCAAGCATCAGATAATATAAACTAAATATTATCACCTTGCGGATGCTGTGGATTGTCGCATAACCGGAGAACCTGTCCAGCACGAGACAAGACGTGTGCGAAGTGTGGGAAACGTGACCATTTTGCAGGAGTGTGTCGCTCTACTTCATTTGCGGCAAAAAGTGAGCATTTCAATCAGAATACATTTAAAAGATCGCATGGCAACACTGAGTCATTAAATACGGGACCGGCTACAAAAAGTAAGTTTTCTCGACAAATTCAAAGAATACACGCTTTGGAATACGAAGAGGAGGAAACTAATACTGAGCTGGTTGAGATGGTTTCATCGGGAAATGATTCGGATGGGTTAATTTGGACAAAAGTATGAGGAATTTTAATTGAGATGCAAATAGATTCAGGAGTAAAATCCAATATCATTGATGATAAGACATGGGAATCGAAGAAAAATAATGGCATCAAAACCATCGGAGAAATAAGAGCTTCGGATCGGAAGTTTAAAGCATATGCTCAAACAAATTGCTTAAAAGTAATTGTAATGTTTGACGCACAAATAGCCATATCAGATAGAGATAAAGAACTAAAAACCGTTTCTCGGTTTTATGTCGTTGAAAATGGACCGCAGCCCCTTCTGGGCAAAGATACGGCAAAACAGTTGGGAGTATTGGTTGTAGGATTACCGAGTCAGCGTGAGTTGATTCATAGTGTAGACAGTTGCCGGCAATTTCCTTACATCAAGGGAGTTAAAATAAATATCCCTATAGACAGGACGGTGAGGCCTGTAGCACAGCGATTAAGACGGCTACCTTTACCGACATTAGAAAAGGTGGATAAAAAACTCGAAGAGTTATTAGACAAGGATGTTATTGAAAGAGTTACCGAGCCAAGCCAATGGGTCTCTCCGATGGTCATAGTCGTCAAAGATAGTGGCGACATACGGTTGTGCATTGACATGCGACAACTAAATAAAGCAATTCTACGCGAATCACACCCATTGCCGACAATCGAAGAAATACGATGGAAGATGAATGGGAAAAAGTTTTTCTCGCGGTTGGATGTCAAAGATGCTTTCCACCAACTTCTGCTTGATGACGAGAGCAAGCCATTGACCACATTTATTACTCATCGCGGTCTTTTTAGATATAAAAGGTTACTATTCGGAATATCCTGTGCCCCAGAAAAATTTCAAAAGATCATGGAGCAAATTCTGGCGAATTGTAGTAACACTACAAATTTTATTGATGATATTATCGTTACGGGGAGCACTGAACAAGAGCATGACAAGGCACTCGAGAAAGTGTTGAATAGGCTAAAGGAATTTGGTATTTTACTAAACCAGTCGAAATGCGAATTCAAGTTAAAAGAAATAGAGTTTGTCGGACAAAAGTTTAACGAAAATGGAATGAGTCCATCTCTGAGTAAAATTGAAGCTATAAAAACTTTTCGGCGGCCAAAGAATGGCGAGGAAGTGCGCAGTTTTTTAGGGCTTGTCACTTACATCGGTAGCTTCATTCCAGATTTAGCTACAGTCTCATTTCCACTCCGCGAGCTCACTAAGCAAAACGTACCATTCACATGGGGAAATGATCAAGAAAAGGCATTTAATGAACTTATCCGAACGGTAGCAAATATTGAAACACTCGCTCATTTCGATCCTCGGTATAGCAGATGCCTCTCCGGTCGGATTAGGAACAGTTTTAATACAATTCCACGAAGGTCAACCTGAAGTAATTGCGTATGCTAGCAAAAGCCTTACGAATACAGAGTGTCGGTATGCACAGACGGAAAAGGAAGCATTGGCATTAGTATGGGCAGTAGAACGATTCCAAATTTATTTATTCGGTATAAGGTTTGAATTGGAAACTGACCATAAACCACTCGAATCGATATTTGCACCTAATTCATCACCATGCTTACGAATTGAGCGATGGGTTTTACGACTCCAAGCCTTTAGTTACGACATAGTGTACCGTAAAGGAAAAACAAATATTGCTGATCCGTTGTCTCGACTATCATGCCCCACAGAAATCAAAGAATTTGATCCGGACTCTGATATCTACATTCGCAATATAATAGAGCATACGGCAGTCGATGTAGACGAAGTAGAAAAGGCTTCCGCGGATGATGAAGAAATGCAAGCGTTAAGAGAGTCAGTGAGGAGTGGGAGATGGAATTATTCTAACGCTGTCTTAAAACCATACCATCCATTCCGGTTGGAATTAGGTACAGTACGGGACATCGTCATTCGAGGAAGTAAATTGATAATTCCAAAACAATTGAGACAAAGATTACTCGAACTCAGCCACGAAGGGCATCCGGGACCCGTCCGGCAAAATGAGTGTATTTTTTGAGTGATTTGAGTGACGCTGTCGAAATACAGTGTCCCTTCGACCAATGAGTTACCCACTCACGCGAGCCCTCCCCCACCCCACCCGCAACGCACGGTGCGCTCTGCAGTTCTCAATGTGTTTGTGTTCTTTCGAGCCATGCTACCAACACATCAAAAGCTTGTTGTTTTTCGCTTTCTTTCATGCACTTATTCTAAAACTAAACACAAACACGGTCATTTTTTATTACATTAAACACTTTATTGAAACATAAAGTACACACTAAAGTACACATTTAGAATCCTTCATACTCACGAATGACGTCATACCGGGTCGAGCCAGGCTGCGGGAAACTTGTCGACAATCTGCGTTGACTCTGTTCAGCAAATTCTTACCTGTCGATCCACGCACTGCATGTGCGTCTGTGCACACTGTTTATTCGTTTCCCACTTTACCAAAACACACCAGCGCACGAGACTTTGAACGAAATGCGCATCAACGCACAAACACTGCGCGCGGGACTTAGAACGAAACGCGCACAACCATCTCCGGCAAAGCGTCGCGCTGTACTGGTGGTTTTGTACGCGTACTAGGGGGGGGGACATACGGAGCGATGGTTCGATGCTGTAGTGTAAGCGAGACAACACGATGTGACGAGCAGCTCCAAGTTGAGCTCGCTGAAAGAAGACACACACACACATTCACAGACGGCTCGTCAAAGCACGGTATTTGTATTGGTGTTAGTGAAGCGCGCGTGTAAAACAGAATGCGAACTCTCATCGCAGCGCGTTTCTCCTTGCTTCCTCCAGCTTCCTCAAACCCCTCGGCCTGAATCACTCAAAATTTGGGGTCTCATTGTTTGCGTGGGAAGGACTAAAATGCAGCAAAGACTGCGAACCACCTGTTGGTGGCCTGGTATAGACGAATCAATTATCCGTATGGTCGACAGCTGTACGGGATGTCGGTTGGTAAGTCAGCCGGACCGTCCAGAACCAATGACGAGGAGACCGTTAGCAATCAAGCCGTGGGTTGACGTAGCAATAGACTTTTTAGGTCCACTACCGTCAGGGGACTATCTGTTGGTAATAATAGATTATTTCAGTAGATATAAAGAGATTGAGATAATGAGAAAAATCACGGCTAGCGAGACAGCTGAACGGTTGGAGAAAATCTTCATAAGGTTAGGATACCCGAGGACAATTACATTGGACAACGGAAGGCAATTTGTTAGCACGCATTTCGAAAATTACTGTTCAACAAAAGGAATAGTTCTCAACAAAACTACTCCATACTGGCCTCAGGAGAACGGTTTAGTTGAACGGCAGAATAGATCGTTGGTGAAACGTTTGAAAATTAGTCAGGCGGAGAATAGTGACCGGAAAACCGATTTGGGGAAGTACCTTTTAATGTACTATACCACACCTCATAGTACCACAGGCAAGACACCGACCGAACTAATGTTTGGACGGACAATTCGAACTAAAATTCCCTCCTTGCAAGATATTTGCACGAGCCCTGCAGTGGATTCGTCAGACTTTAGAGATCGAGATCAAAGGAAGAAGGAGGAAGGGAAACTAGCGGAAGATCAACGGAGGAGAGCTAAGTGTTCAAACATTGAACTTGGTGACAGAGTTCTTGTGAAAAATAATATTCCTACAAATAAACTCAGTACTAATTTCAACCCGACCGTGATGACGGTAATAGATAAGAGTGGTTCAAGGGTTGCCGTGGAAGACACCGAATCAGGAAAAGTCTATGATAGGAATTCAGGACACTTGAAAAAGATAAACTGCCCAAGTCACACAAAGGAGCAAGAACGCACTCATGAATCTGTGTTTCAGGAAACCCCACTTAAGAAATCTAGACCACATCGAGCACTAAAACGTCCAAGCAGATATTTGGATTAATTATCTATGTGGGAGTATTGCATACAGAAAACAAATGAACTCAAGAGGAAGAGAAGTGAACTTTTGCACATTAAGACGATTCAGTTATCTAACACAAGGGGAGATGTGGTAGTGAGCTTCTAACGATAGCGATCGTTAGATAAGTATTGGTGCTGTGTCATCGAACACAGCATCCGAGAGTTCGATGAGCACAGAATAAAGAGAGCACTTGATAGTTATTAACCGAGCAAACCACACGTGTTATTATTGAGTACCACAAGTACCAAAGTATTTTTTGTCGCGCGAGACGTTTTTCGATTGGTGCCAGAGTGCAGCCTTCGCTTGACAGGTTGCTCGGACATGCTGCAGCCCAATCTATTTGACACATCAATTGTCAAATTCAAAGCGAACTTCCATGTTGATTGAATTTAAAAACAATATTCTTACAGGGTTTCGAATCATATAAGGGAATAGTTCAATCACTTAGGGGAATGTTGCAAAACGGTAGGGGAATATTGCATGCAAGCTGTGGATGTTTGCTATCACTTAGGGGAGTTGTGCAATCGATTCGGGGAATGTTGCAAGCGTACTGTGGAGCTGTCATCAGACTGTGGGTGCCGCTGTAAATACCTTAAAATATTTTCGTCAATCTTAATAAGCTATCATGTTTAATTATGGCTCCGCAGCAGGATTTATTTAGTTTATCATGTGTACAGCAGAATCCCACACGAAAACAACTTCAAACGATGTTTTAAAAAAAAAACATCATCGGTATCAATTCGTAGATTTTTACACCGGCACCCACAGTCTGATGACAGCTCCACAGTACGCTTGCAACATTCCCCTAATCGATTGCACGGCTTAAACCATCCCCTTCATACAACGAACATAGTTTAAAATTAATTTGAAACAAACCAAACCAACAAAAACCGTTTATATGTCCGTTAAATAAAGAATACGCTACTAACGCTAGACACCGCTGATCCGTTAGAGAAAATTTCTTTCGAGAAACAAAAAGACTATTTCTACACGGCCGGGCAGCGTAAAACTCACTCAAACAAAACGATAAATAAAAATAATGCTAAGATAAACATTGCTGTTCAACAAAAACAGTCCGGCTAAAACATCTTTATTTGCAAAATACTAATTTCAATGTCGTTTATTGAATATTTATTGAATATCGGTGTAGCATATCTACTATATTATAAACTACATTATTTTTAACCACACTATCAGCTATAGACACATGGTAACAAATCACACTATTGTAACACATTAATAACATATTCAGCAAATCAGACCAGGGCAACAAACCCGTAGAGTTCAGGCCACACAGTCGTTGCAAAAACATCCGAAACATGCATCATAAGCAAAAGCAATTGTCACCACAACAAAAGTAGGTCGCCGTCACCGAGAACACATAGCGTACAAGCGCGGTGACGAAGACACCCATTTGAAACCTTCTTGCGCAATACATTGAAACTGCAGCATAAGCACGCAGCGACAAAAACACCTCACACCCTCCCTGACGCATCCCATACAAAACAAAAACAAGTAATTGCCACAAAACAAAACAGCGACATAATTTGTAAGAAATTGCACCTAACCAATATATTTTATCGATAAATAAAACCAACACCGATCACGGCAGATCAGATTCGTTCGGACTGCCAAGAGAGGACGTTACACTTCCTAAAAATCTTTGAGTTTCCAGTAAGGGAAACCCCTTAGGGGTGATCGCCTGGACGATCAAATTCCGGGTTCAATCAGTCCGCTTTGAACAGTTCACTCCACCTCGTCTCATATCAGTAAAAACTGACTCCCCGCTAACATAGTGCTCGACGGCCCCCGCGTACGTTCGATCACATTACATCGGCACCGCAACCGAAAACTGGCGAGACCGCAACCGGAAACTGGCGCGAGGACAAGCCTCTCCTCCACCCTACAACGACGACGAGCCCTGCTGCGAATATCTGTCAATGTTTAGTTTATAATCGAAGTTGAAATGACGAAATCTATGATATTGTGATTTTTATTTGCAACAATATTTGATAATGTATAAATTTTACAGCAAAAGTCGTTTGCACGATGTAAATATTGTCAAAATCAAAATCGTCGTATCTGCGAATCGTCGTAACTCGGGGGACGCCTGTACAGGCCGGTATGTTCACGTATGACGTTTACGCCAAATTTATGAAGAGGAAGAATTTTTGGAATATTATCTTATTTTTTGATAAAAATAACCCAGCTCTTATTAACTTCATGCTTTTTCCACAAGAATATTTGAATTTTGCCTTGAATTATCGGGTCTTTTGTGATGACAATGTGCTCAATTAATCGCTTTTTCAAATATCCTCCTCATAACGCAATGTCATCATTGTATTGAACTGTCATTTCTCAACAGCACGGATAAACGGACAGCCGGATAAAAGGTACCCGCTCCACTGTACTCTCAAAAGAATTCCTGTCATGTGCCCAACTCTTGCATGGATCGAGTCCCTGATGCTCACTACTGTTTATCCTGGTATTTGAGTAAACCAATCAACTAACTGGTATCCAAATGAATGATTACTATGGCAGATCTTAACTACCTACACCAGATTAAAAGTTATTATGCCAGATAAGAAGAAATGAAGCTTTGGGATAAAATCGTTGTAATAGTTTTAGTACTCCTCAGATTGCATATTCTTCTCATTTTAATAAAAACGAGACATTAATGTTATCCCGTGTGAAATCGGGTAAATCAACTAGTTCACTGGTAGGGTCTGAGGCCTGCCACCAGGCAGAACGTATTAATTAGTGTTTCATATAAATTTTAACATAATTGAAAGAAGATTCTGTATCAATACGGTGTGTACATAATTTTATTAATTGAAACCATCAACCAAAACAAAATTATCTAAATCTCAGAGGTGTTTTCCCGAAAAACGTGGTATTTGTTTTAAGCTCCCTGCCGAACATATTAACCGCGTCACACCATTGGTGTTAGCATAAATTATCATATTTATGTCCGTTTTTAGGATACAATTGTGGTGAAAATTGTGCAACCCATTCTTTGAAGGTGACTCCTGAGGGTGTCAAAATGTCATTGTTTATTTGTTTGTGGTATTTTAATCGCTTTACAACTTTGTACTTTGCTATTCATCGGTTGTGTGGATCGGCATCCTATATTTCTCATGTTTATGCATATGTATGTTGTGTCAAATTGCGTACGTGGACTGCCACTGAACCTTCTGAACGCCTAGAACCAGCGGGTGATGCTAGTCGGTATCGCGAAAAAAATATTGAATAATTAATTTTATTTTTTTTTTGCACAAGAACTGTGGTCAGTTAAGGCCTCCCCGTAACACTGGTGGGCTTGGCTTTTAGTGACTTACTTATTACACATACAGTGCTGGGTATTCAAAATCGGACCCTTTTAATTTCTGATGCTTTTTCTACCATGAACGATTTCATCATTTTCTCCATATGTTTTTACCGAAGTTTCTCTACTTGTGTTTTCTATCAGTCGAGAACTGTTTAAACAACCTTTTATTTTATACGACTGGAATGAACACGTGCTCACTTGAAACGCTGCGATACCAGGATGGCAGTCAACATGCAAATGATTCATTAATGATCAGTGCTCTAACCGTAGAACGCTCATCAGGCAAATCGTATACCGATTTCTACAGATATTCAACCGTTAAGTAATTTTAGGTTCGTCTTCTGTATGGTTCGTTGTTCATTTGCAGTCCGAACTCACTGGTTAAACTTCGATTCCCTGCATACTATAGACTATGTGTTTTTTAGTTGGCACGTTTTTTCACCCAAAAAACTTCTGAAATTTTCCTAGGCAAGAGTGAATGAGAGCCATGAGATGTAAGTGATTTTTTCAAAATCCGATTTTTCCATACAAACGCATGCTTTTTAATTAAAGTTTCTGTCAACTATCGAGCGTTCAACTATAAAGCATGCTTACTAAAAATTGTTGAACTGTTTTGATTGTATTCCGCGAAATTAAATAGTGTGAATTTTACGTGTTCCGATAGTTTTTGGATTTTTTAAACATTTTCTTATATGGAAACGGAACTTTCTTTCTTTTTTTGACGGACTCATTTAGAATCCAGTTGGAATTTGCAATGTGTATGTATTATTATTTATTATCTTTATGATCCTTGCAGGGTTTTCCAGGAGTTCTCATAGCTGTGGGACACTAAATTGACTCCTTCTTCCGTGAAATGAACTTAATGTAATGGGAATGGGACTCCACAGCACCCTTGTTGGACAAATCCAATAGGAATTTCCAATAGCAGCTGTCCAAAAAGGGTGCCGTAGAGTCCAATTTCCATCAAATGAAGTTCACTTCCCATAACAAAAATTCAAGCAAGTGTCCCACAACTATGAGAACACCTGGAAAACCCTGTATTCTCATCCTTATGAATATCACTACACAGAAAACTTTTTTTACTGAACTTCAGTAAAATTTTACTGAAATTTTTTTAACTGAAGTTTCAGTAATCCTTTCAGTAAAAAGAGTGTTTACTGAATCATTCAGTAATGTCCGGTGCTCACCAAAATGACAGCTCGTTTACTGAAATCCCAGTAAAGCCATTCTCATATTACTGATTTTTCAGTAGTTGGTAGCGATTAAAAAATGACGAAATATTTTTTTTTAAATTGAGTTTTTATTGATGCGCCAATATTGCCAGTCCCTCAGTTCATATTCATACATGTTTTGTGTTGTTTTATACAGTTTTTATGCTGTATTTTGCCGCCGCCAGTGTAGATGGTTCAGTAAGCGCTCACAGACACCACGCAATTTCAGCAAGCACACTGGATTGTAGCAAACATTTTACTCACCAACACGGCTGCCAATTGTTCTAAATTAATCCCGTAAGCCGAAATATCACCTGAAATTTCACCAGGGTGCCTGTAAGCGCCTACAAAATCAACTTTTTGCACATCACGAGCAAGTGGCTATCGCATTGTTTTGTTTTGATGTTCTGACTGACAGGTCGATTTGACAGAACGGATTGCTGCATTTTCAGTAATTTGTTTTACTGATATCCAGTGAAACGACTAATTTGACACTTATTTTACTGATTTGCAGTTAAATGCGTATTACTGAAATGATTTCAGTAAATTATTTTTCTGAAAGTCAGTAAAAACATGACATTCATGCTGAAAATCAGTAAAATATTCTATTACTGAACCGTTTCAGTAAAAAACTTTACTGAAGCAAGATGAGAAAATTTGCTGTGTAGTAAGTGTGTTACCTCATTGCATGTGCGGTTCTATATTCTCGTGCTATGTCGGTTTGGTTCTGTGGACAGTTTTTGTGATGCCCTTTTTTTTAATTAAACCCAATTGTTGGGCTACGTACGAAAAATGTGCTACACATAAACAGTATACTACGCACAGTTTTGTTGTAACGCGTTATTGTTTTCTTCTGTTGTTTAAATTTGACGGAGAGACGGTTGTAGCACCGACAAACCGACGTGACACTAGCGTTTCAAAAGTGTCCCACACGCAAGTACTGTCATTTACCAGTGAGGCGATCACTTCTGTCAAAGTAAGCTCTATTCACTGCTGCTTCGATGTAAACAACTTTTCTATATACAAATTGCAAAGGAAGTGTGAGGCACGATTTTGTGAGAATTATTGGACAAAACACCCAGGAAAATCATTTTATAAGTTTCCAAATCAATGCAAAAGATGTGAGAAGTACATAAAACAATACGCATTGGAATTTGCGAAGAAAAAACAAAAAGTGGATTTAGCAGTTTCTTCTCTGTGTCAGTGTAGTAAGCGAATCATTATAGAGATGGCGCTAGTGTTTAACGTATTTTCATTTGAAATAAGGAGACAACTTTTGAAGCTCATTTTGTTCGAAGTGTCACGTCGGTTTGTCGGTGGTTGTAGGCTTGACCCCATGACGGGCATGTTATTGAGTTGACGAATGTACCACGGGACCACCCTCTTATAAGTTTAATAATATCATTATAGGCATATTATTAAACTTATATCATTACATTAATATCATTAGCCAATCCGGCATAGTGAAGGTGTTATTAGTCGCCGTAAATACTTAATTGTCCGCGTAGGACGTTACGCCAAAAAGAAGAAGAAAAAGAATGAAACTTACAATACCAGCAGTAAAATGATCTTTAATGTCATCGATTTGATAGAGCTGATTTCATTTGGCCAAAGTGAATAAAATTTTGTATTTTATATTCAGATTCATAATATTATTACAATTTTAAACAACAGAAGAAAACAATAACGCGTTACAACAAAACTGTGCGTAGTATACTGTTTATGTGTAGCACATTTTTCGTACGGAGCCCAACAATTGGGTTTAATTAAAAAAAAGGGCATCACAAAAACTGTCCACAGAACCAAACCGACATAGCACGAGAATATAGAACCGCACATGCAATGAGGTAACACACTTACTACACAGCAAATTTTCTCATCTTGCTTCAGTAAAGTTTTTTACTGAAACGGTTCAGTAATAGAATATTTTACTGATTTTCAGCATGAATGTCATGTTTTTACTGACTTTCAGAAAAATAATTTACTGAAATCATTTCAGTAATACGCATTTAACTGCAAATCAGTAAAATAAGTGTCAAATTAGTCGTTTCACTGGATATCAGTAAAACAAATTACTGAAAATGCAGCAATCCTTTCTGTCAAATCGACCTGTCAGTCAGAACATCAAAACAAAACAATGCGGTACCTACTTGCCCGTGATGTGCAAAAAGTTGATTTTGTAGGCGCTTACAGGCACCCTGGTGAAATTTCAGGTGATATTTCGGATTACGGGATTAATTTAAAAAAATTGGCAGCCGTGTTGGTGTGTAAAATGTTTGCTACAATCCACTGTGCTTGCTGAAATTGCGTGGTGTCTGTGAGCGCTTACTGAACCATCTACACTGGCGGCGGCAAAATACAGCATAAAAACTGTATAAAACAACACAAAACATGTATGAATATGAACTGAGGGACTGGCAATATTGGCGCATCAATAAAAACTCAATTTAAAAAAAAAAATATTTCGTCATTTTTTAATCGCTACCAACTACTGAAAAATCAGTAATATGAGAATGGCTTTACTGGGATTTCAGTAAACGAGCTGTCATTTTGGTGAGCACCGGACATTACTGAATGATTCAGTAAACATTCTTTTTACTGAAAGGATTACTGAAACTTCAGTTAAAAAATTTTCAGTAAAATATTACTGAAGTTCAGTAAAAAAAAATTTCTGTGTACAGTTGCGCAAAAATGTTCGCACACAAAATTGTGCTGTAGCTCAAAACTATGCTCTATCACAAAATTGTGGTTTACCACAATATTGTGCTCTACCGCAAAATTGCTTGTGCACAAAATTGCGTCATAGCACAAAACAGTGCGCGCACAATATACTGCGCGCACAAAATTGTGCTCTGGCTCAAAATAGCACAAAAATGTGCGGTACCACAAAATTGTGCTGTTGCACAAAATCGTGCGGTTGCACAAAATTGAGTGGTTGCACAAAAGTGGTACCACAATTTTGTTTAGTGTGCAAGTGTGCTCGAACATATTGATGTGCTGTGCGTGCGAGGTAGCACTGTGCTACTTGACCCATCACTACTCACAGCTGCCAGAGGGGCAATCAGCTGATTTGAGATTGGAGACGAGCTATGTACAATTTGTAGCAAACCCTGGTATAGATGCGAAAAACCGTTGAGGCGTATTTAAACAGGCGCAATGCACATGGCGATCAATTATGACTTAGAGCGCGAAGGGTACGATTCCTATCAGCCTTTAAGGCTTTAAGGGTTCTATTAGACCTTCTAGGATTGGGAGGGGGTGGGAGAGGAGGACAACACAAAGAAAAGCAAGAGAGGACTACAGTATTGAGCTGACACACTGCGTCGTCTATGGTAACAGCCGATACGATGAAGGAAAAAATCGACATGAACATCTCGAAAGCTGCCAGATTTAGTTTGCTAAAGTTGAATCGTTTAAAAAGACCAGCCCTTTTATTGGACACCGCATTCTCCCAAAAAACGGAGGAAATGTGAGGAACCGATAAAGTCAACTCAAGCGCTAG